>NC_046185.1:300000-600000 GCF_011004875.1 Balearica regulorum gibbericeps
TGCCCCGAGAAGCCCTCGTCCGTCACCAGGAAGCTCTTCTCGTGGGACATCTTCCCCCGGCGGGCTGCCGCCGCTCTGCTGCCGGAGGGGGGAGAGGGGGTCAGAACCCCAGACATCACCCCCCCACACACCATCAGCCCCCCCTGCAGCCATCACCCCCCCGGCCATCACCCCCTGCCACCATCGGCCCCCCCCCCAGCCATCACCCCCCCTCCGCCACCACCCCCTCGCACCCCCCCTGGCCCCTCTTCCCCACACCCCGTCAGTCTGGGGGTTCCCTGGGGGTTCCTGGGGGTTCCCCCCCCCCCCGGGCTCCCGGCACAAGATGGCTGCCGGCGGCAGGGCCGTTGCCATGGCGACACCGCCGTGGCTGCCCCGAACCGGGCCCTGCGGGAGGCCTCGGCCATGGCGGTGGCCGGGGGCCGCGGTGGTGAAGCCGGCAGCCCCTCGCCGCCAGCCCCGCTCCCTGCCGCTGCCTCCACCGGACCGGCACGGCCGGAGCACCGGGGTCCAGCCACAGCCGGCACCCGCCGGCGGCGTGGGCTGCCCCGGCCAGAGGTGACCGCCGGCGAGGAGCGGGACCGGCAACGGTGCCGTGCTGGAACCCACGGCCCTACCTCCGGCAGCGGCCGGCCAGCGGGGCTGCGGCGGCGGGGGTTAGCCGCGGGCAGCGGGGGTTAGCCGCGGGCACCGGAGCCGCCCCTGTTCCAGACACCGATTCTGTGCGGAGCCTGGGATTACAAAACCAGGCGGCCTTGGGAATGGCGGCTGCGGCCCTGCGCGGTGATCGCTCGCTGCCAGCGCAGGTGATAAACGCGGCCTGGCAGGCAGCGGGGACAGGCAGCTGCCCGCAGGGCTGGCAGCTGTCAGGCAGAGCCCCGGGCCAGCCCTGCGCAATCCCGTGCCGCGGCTGGCGGGATGCGCCGGAGCCGGTGCCGCCGCGAAGCGCCGGTGACCCCGGGCACGGGGCTGCCCGCGGCTGGCGCCAGCGCCAAGGCCCGGCCAAGCGACAGCCCGCGTGGCCGGTGGCGCAACCGAAGCCGGCCGCTCGCGTGACGCCCCGGCCCGGTGCCACGGGCCTCCAGGAGCGATGGGGGGGTGGTGGCTCTGCCCTGCGGCACCGTGGCCACGGGCACGTGTCCCCTGGCACAGCAAGGGGCCACCAGCCTGGACCCCCCCGGGGGAGGGCAGGGACCCCGCTCGTGGGCAGCGCTGTGGGGGCACGGAGCGTGGACGGAACTCCCCGGGCTACAGACAGCACCGGGGGCACGCTGCATGGGGGGGCACCCCATGGCGGGCTGTGTGGCATGGGGGCACCCTGCATGGGGTACAGGGGGGGCATGAGGCATGGGGGGTGCGTTGCATGGGGGTGCAGGGTGCTTATGGCACGGGGGGCACAGTGCAGGGGGTGCGGGCAGCATGGGGGGCACCCCACGGTGGGGGCGTGTGGCATAGGGTGCAGGGTGCTTATAGCACGGGGGTGCGTGGGGGGACCCTGCGTGGGGTACGGGGGGTGCATGCAGCATGGGGGGGGCACCCCATATGGGGGGGCACAGGGCACATACAGCATGGGGAGGGGGGGGCACAGCACAGGGCACGGGGTGCTCACGGCACGGGGGGTACGGGGTGCACGGCACACGGGGCGCACGCTGCAGACGCAGCCGGGGCTGCGGGGTGGGGGGGTGGGGGGGGGTACCCGCCGCCCCCGGTTTTTCCCGGGAGCCTCCTTAAGCGGCTTTCCCGGTAATGCCCACCGCGGCCTATTTACGGCAGCAGCAATCCTAATCCCGCTCGGGGCGGGGGGGGGCCGGCATAGAGCCCCACCCGGTGACCACGGGAGCGGGACCCCGAGCGGGACGGGACGGGCCGCAGTGCGGCCCGTCCCGTCCCGCTCGGGGTTCCGCTCCCGCCGCCCCGTACCCCCCCCCCCCGGCCCCGTTCGCTGCGGAATGCGGCAGAGCAGTGCGGGGGGGGGGACGGGACGGGACGGACGGGACACCGCGCTCAGAGCCGGCATTGTGGCCTCCGTTCCCCACCACCACCTCAATTCCCCCCCCCCCACCTCCGGTACACCGCGATATCCATCCATCCCCCCCCCCCGGTAACCGCTCACCGGGCCGGGCCGTGCGGCAGCGCTGGCGCCGCTCCTCTCCGCTCTGGGCGGGGCCTGCCGGGAGGGGCGGGGCTTGGGGAGGGGCGGGGTTAAAGCAGTGCAGGGAATCGCCTGTTATTGGGCGTGGCCCTGAGGGATAGGCGGGGCTAGAGCGGCAGAGCCTATGGATTGGCTCCGCCCTCCTCGGGCAGTCTGGGGCGGGGTCAGCGAGGAGGGGAGTGGCCGCGTGGAGGGACGGGGCGCCCCCGTGTGGCGGCAGAGAGGCTTCGACGCGGGGGGGGGGGGCGGGGCGGCGCGTGGGCTGCCCGTCCCTGCCCGTCCCTGCCCGTCCCCCCTCCCCTCCCCCCCCCGCCCAGAAACGGGTTTTTCTCCTGGTTTTCCCCGTATCACGCGCCAAGGGTGGGTCCCGTGTCCCCGTGTCACGCGTGGGGCCGGTCCCGTGTCCCCCCGCCCCACGAGGCTCCACCCCCCCCCCAGCACTTCCCGTTCCCGGCCCGGCTCCCCCCGGCCCGTTTCGGTTTCGTTTCTGTGCGGGGCGGAGCCGAGCAGCGCCTGGTGCGTGGGGGGGGGGGGGGCGCGGGACTGCGTGGGGTCCTGCCCCACGGCGGGGGGGGGGGGAGGAGGGTCCTGCCCCGGGGGCTGGGGACCAGGGCGGGTGTGGGCGCACCGGGGGGGTCCTTGGTGTGGGGATGGGGGGGGGGGGGGGGGGTTGCGGTCACGCGTGGGTGGGTGGGCAGGGACGGGGGGGTGTCGTGTGGTGTGTGTCCCCCCCCAATGTGCGTGTGGGCAGATGGCAGAGCGGGTGCTGGAGGTGGGGGGCGTCCCCCCCGGCACAGAGGAGGAGCTGGTGGTCCTGTACTTCGAGAGCCGGCGGCACTCGGGGGGGGGCCCGGTCCAGAGCTGCCAGCGCCTCGGGCCCCTCTTCTTCCTCACCTTCGAGAGCCCCCGGGGTGAGCGCGGGGGGCAGGCCTAACTGGGAGCACTGGGGGGGGGCAGGCCTAACTGGGAGCACTGGGGGGGGGGGCAGGCCTAACTGGGAGCACTGGGGGGGGGGCAGGCCTAACTGGGAGCACTGGGACGGGGGGGGCAGGCCTAACTGGGAGCACTGGGGAGGGGGGCAGAGGGGGCAGGCCTAACTGGGAGCACTGGGACGGGGGGGGGCAGGCCTAACTGGGAGCACTGGGGAGGGGGGCAGAGGGGGCAGGCCTAACTGGGAGCACTGGGGGGGGGGCAGGCCTAACTGGGAGCACTGGGGAGGGGGGCAGAGGGGGCAGGCCTAACTGGGAGCACTGGGGGGGGGGCAGGCCTAACTGGGAGCACTGGGGAGGGGTGCAGAGGGGGCAGTCCTAACTGGGAGTACTGGGATGGGGTGCAGGGGGGACCCAGTCCTAACTGGGAGCACTGGGGGGGGGGAGCAGTCCTAATTGGGAGCACTGGGAGGGGGGGCAGGCCTAACTGGGAGCACTGGGGAGGGGTGCAGGGGGGTACCCAGTCCTAACTGGGAGCACTGGGGAGGGGTGCAGGGGGGGCAGTCCTAACTGGGAGCACTGGGAGGGGGTGCAAAGAGGTACCCAGTCCTAACTGGGAGCACTGGGAGGGGGGGCAGGCCTAACTGGGAGCACTGGGAGGGGGTGCAAAGGGGTACCCAGTACTAACTGGGAGCACTGGGAGGGGGGGCAGGAGGGGACCTAGTACTAACTGGGAGCACTGGGAGGAGGGGCAGGCCTAACTGGGAGCACTGGGGAGGGGTGCAGGGGGGTACCCAGTCCTAACTGGGAGCACTGGGAGGGGGTGCAGGGGGGACCCAGTCCCAACGCGGAGCACTGGGGGGGGCTGTGGAGGGGGCCAGTCCCAGCTGGGGGCACTGGGATGGGGTACGGGGCACCCCACCCCCCGGGAGCACTGGTGGGCGGTGCGGTGCCCCCCAGGGGTTCCCAGCACGGGGCAGGGTGCAGGGTGGGCGCGGGCGCTGCCCCCCCGGTGACGCCCGTTTACCCCCCCCTTCCCCACAGACGCCCAGAACATCCTGGCCCGCAGCACCCACCGGCTGGGGGGGTCGGAGCTGGGGGTGCGCCCTGCCCCCCCCTGGGACCCCACCCGCCTGCTGCTGCGGGGCCTCGGCCCCCTGCCCCCCCCCCCGAGCTGCTGGAGCCGCATCTGGAGCCGCTGCTGGGACGCCCCCGCGGTGACTTCGGCTTGTGCCGGGGCCCGGCACCCAGCTGGGCGCTGCTGCGCCTGCGGGACCCCATCACCCCCCAAGGTGGGCCGGGGGGGGGGGAGGGCATCGCCCCGGGACGGGGGGCACCGCGCTCCTCTCACTGCGGTGCAGTGCTGGCGCCGGGACCACCGGGGCGGCGTTTTGGGGTGCGGGGTCTGCGGTGCAGCGCTGGCGCCGGGACCACCGGGGCGGCGTTTTGGGGTGCGGGGTCTGTGGCACTCCTTGGCATCCAGGCGCAGCAGGGCGGTGTTTTGGGGTGGCCAGCTCGGCACAGGGCCGGTGCTGCCGGGTGCCACAGCCCCTTATCCCCGCTGCGGGTGGCCAGTGGTGCCGGTGAGCCGGGGCCGGTCGGTGCTGGGGTCCTGCCAGGGGTGAATGGCTGCGGGGGGGCTCCTGGCAGTTCCCCCCTGCCAGGTCCGGTGACAAACGGTGCCGTCGGGGTGGCTGAAGGGGCTTCCATCCCCCGTCTGCCGCCGGGGCCGTGGGGGTCACCGCCGCCCCTGTTCTGGCAGAGTTTGCGGCAGCGGAGCAGCGGGTGCAGCGGCGGGGGCTGGAGGGGGTCGCGCTGGCCCTGCTGCGGCTGCCGCAGACCACCAGCGTGCTGGTGCGGGCCGAGGCGCCGGGGCTGAGCCGCGACCTGCTGGAGCTCTACTTCGAGAACCGGCGCAGCGGGGGCGGCAGCGTGCGGGCGGTGCGGCTGCTGCCGGGGGGCCAGGCCGCCGTCGTCACCTTCCAGGAGCCGGCAGGTGAGCGGTGGTGAGTGGGATCCCCCCTCCGGCGCTGCCCCGGCCGGCTGCCGGTGCCGAGCTTTGGCCGCCCTGCCCCATCCTGCCGGTGCCGTGGCTGGGGCGAGGGCAGGGCCGGGGGCCGGGGGTGCCGGGGTGGCGGTGCTCGGCCGCCGGCTGCCCGTCCTGTCCCCTCCAGCGGCGGAGCGGGTGCTGCAGAGGCCCCACCGGCTGCAGGACATGGCGCTGGCCCTCGCCCCCCACTACCCCTTCCTGGAGTCGCTGGACGGGGACGCGGCCCCCCCGCCGGACGCAGACCTCTCGCCGGACACGGCAACCCTGCCAGACGCGGCCGCCCCACCACGCACGGCCCCGCCGGACACGTTCCCCTCACCGGGCACAGCCCCCCTGCCAGACACGGCCCCGCCAGCCCCTGCCAGCCCCAACGCCTGCCCGGAGGTGGCAGAGCCGGCAGAGCCGCGGGCGCTGAGCCCAGTGCCGGGGGAGCCGCGGGCTGCCTTCCCGGGCAGGGACGAGCACACGGAGAGGGATGAGGACGTGGCCAGCCAGCGCCAGGAGCAGGCGGCGTCGGTGGCGTCGGCGCAGGACGAGGCGCTGGTGCCGGCAGAGCCGGGAGCGCTGCGCTACTTGCAGCGGCACTACCAGGACCTGCTGGCCAGCATCCCCGAGGTGTCTCTGCTGCCGCTGGAGGGGGAGGACATCGCCGGCTTGCGGGTGAGCTGCGGGCAGGGGTGCAGGCAGGGCTCTGTGCCGTCGGCTCCCACCTCCCCTTCCTCGCCACGCCGGCCGGCAGCGGGTCTGGCACCCAGCAGCGAGGTCTGCTGGCGCGGCGGTGCCGACACGGCGGGCAGGCCCTGACCCCGGCCCTCACCGGCAGGTGCGAGGGGAAACGGGCCGGTGCCGGGCCGCGGCCGATTTCCTGCAGAGCCTGCTGGGCACCGTGGGCTCACAGACCGTGACGCTGCGGTATCCCGGCGTCGCCCGCTTCCTGCGGGACGAGGGTGGGCAGAGCATCCTCCGGCAGCTGGAGAGCCGCTTCCAGTGCGTCATCGACCTGGACGGCGTCCACTGGAGCCCCCCGGACCCCCAGGTGCAGCCGGCGCCCGCCCTGAGCAGGGAGGGTGGGGAGCCGGCATCGGAGCCGCCGAGAGGTGGGTGCCGCCGCGCCGGTCCCTGCCGCGTGTGCGGCTCCGGTGACAGCGTCCTGTCGCTCTGTCCCCGCAGCCGGAGCTGGTGGAGCTTCTCCCCCCGAGCTGCCGCCGGGGCTCCCTGCCTGCGGTGCTGCGCTCCCGGCACCCGCACCCGCTCGATGATGCCGACGGTGCCGCCGACGGGGACGGGCTTCACTCCCACATAGGTGAGGGGCGGTGTGGGGTGAGGGGGCTGCTCCGGCAACCGGTCTTGCGGTGCCGTGGTGGAAGGGGGCCACGGGTGCCGGTGCCCTCCCGTGCCGCGGTCGGGGTCGTGGTTGACGCCTTGCTCCTCCCTGCAGAGGAGATCAAGGAGCTGCTGGCGGTGCTGCGCACCGACGACGGGGAGCCCGCGCTGAAAGCCGGCGACATCCCCGGTGACGAGCAGGGCCCTGACGCCGAGCCCCTCGCCGTGGCCGACGGGGACGTCACCGGGGAGATGCCGCTGGGAGAGCAGGGGGCTGGCAGGGAGGAGGAGGAGGCGCAGATGGTGCTGGCCATCCAGCGCTCCATGGACAGCACGCGGCGCGAGGAAGAGGAGCTGGCGCGTGCCACCGCGCTCTCCCTCCGCTCCTACCACGAGGAGCAGCGGGCAGCGCCCGGCACACGAGGGGAGGAGGAGGAGGAGGGGGAGGAAGATGCCGGGCTCCTGGCCGCGCTGGAGGCCTCCCTGGAGGAGGCTCTGCCGGCGGCGGACACGGCGCAGGTGACGCTGTTCTCCTCCTTCGAGCGGGACGTGGCCGCGGTGCCGCGGGAGCTGGAGCAGGCGCTGGAGGGGCGGCTGCGGGTGGAGGAGGTGGAGAGCGAGTGTCTGCGGGCGCTGCCGGCTGCCTGCCGCCGCTGCCTGACCTTCCTGCAGCGCAAGCACGCCGTGCGCCTCTGCCTGCGCGACGGCACCGCCACGCTGAGCGGCTTCGCCGAGTACACCGCCGCCGCCGCCGGCGAGCTCGCCCTCCTGCTCCAGCGGCTGCCGCAGCCGGAGCGCGGCCCCCCCGCCGCCGCGTGCTGGGTGCGCTGGGACCCCTCCGGCACCGCCGTCCCCTACTCCGCCGAGGCCTCGGCGCTGCTGGAGCGGGCCTGGCTGTGCCGGGAGCGCAGGCTGGACCTGCTGCTGGACGGCCGGCCCTTCACCATCAACTTTGAGCGGATGGAGGAGTATGACATCAGCAACGCCCGCGCCGTGGCCATTTCCCGCAGCCAGCCCCCGACCGAGAGCGCCCGCCGCCTGCTTGGTGAGTACCGCTGCCCCCGGCATCGCCGCCGTCGTGCCGCGCAAGTGGGACGGTGCCGCGGGGCCAGTCCTGCCCCGCCACGGGGGTCCCCTGCCCGGGGAGGTGCCGTGCCATGCCGGCGTTCACCGGGGCTGTGTCCGGCAGGGCTGGAGGCGCTGGGCCTGGAGGAGGAGGTGAGGCTGATGCCTCTGGCCGAGGATTCGGAGGAGTTCTGCGACACCGTGCGCCATTTCTACGAGACGCTGGAGGAGCTGCACGGCAAGATCAGCATCATCAAGGTGAGTCCCGGCGGCGCCGGCGCGTGGGACGCAGGAGCCCGGCCGTGGTGTCCCCGCGGCAGAGCCCCGGACGCTGCGGTGCTGCCCGGCAGGTGGAGAAGCTGATCCACCCGCTGCTGTACAAGCAGTACCAGCTGAAGAAGGCCAGCATGGAGAAGGCCTGCGCCGGCGGCGCGGTGGAGCAGATCCTCTTCCACGGCACCACCGAGACCTCCAGCCGCGAGATCTGCTTGCACGGCTTCAACCGCAGCTTCTGCGGCAAGAACGGTGAGCGCCAGTGCCGGGTGCCGATCCGGGCGTGCTGCCACCGGCACGCGCCCCCCATCCCGTCCCGGCACTGCGGTCTGACCCCCCTGTCCCCCCCGCCGCCCCGCAGCCGCTCTCTACGGGCTCGGCGTGTACTTCGCGGTGCAGGCGGCGGTCTCGGTGCAGGAGCAGTACTCGCCGCGCAGCGCCGACGGCAGCAAGTACGTCTTCGTGGCCAAGGTGCTGACCGGGCAGTACGCGGTGGGGGCACAGGGGCTGCGGGCCCCCCCGCTGCGGGAGGGGGCCGGGGCCCCCCTGCGGTATGACAGCGTGGTGGACAACCCCCTCCAGCCCGCCATCTTCGTCATCTTCAACGACACCCAGGCCTACCCCCAGTACCTCATCACCTGCCGCCACCACGGGGGCCCCCCCTGAGCCCCCCGGCACCCACCGACCCGGCACACCGGCCCTGCCTGGGGGGGCACGGGGGTCCCTGCCCCGGGGGTGCGGGGGTCCCCCCACCTTGCCCAGGACAGGGTATTGGGGGCTGGGGGGTCCCTGCCCCGGGGGCTCGAGTGGAGGGGTGCCCCCCCGGGGGACTCTCCTCCAACCCTGGGGGGTGCGGGAGGACTCGGGGTCACCAGTGCCGCAAGTGCCCCGAGAGAAAACCGGGAATAAAGTTGGAGCTTTTCCCTGTGTCCAGGAGTGGGGGGGCTGCGGCTGGGGGGGGCTGTTGGGTTGGGGGGTGGTTCAGGGGTCCTGGAGCTGCCCTGGGGCCACGGCCCTTGGTGGGCTCCGAGCTGGGAGCCACAGTGGTCCCAAGCGCCACGGGCCCCCCCCGGCCTCATCCCTGCCCGTCCTGGCACCGAGCCCCCCCAGCTTGTCCCCCCCCACCCTTGGGCCACTCGGGCTCATCCCACCCCTCTGGGGCCCATGGTGCCCCCAGGTTTGACCCCCCCAGTCCCAGGGATGGGGTCACTTTGGGCTCACCCCCCATCCCAGGGATGCCCCCCGCCCCCCAACTCATCCCCCCGTCCTGGCGATGGGGCCCCTGTGGCGCTGGGTGCTGGCGCCGGTGGCACTGGTGGGTGCTGCGGCCCCACCATGGCACCGCCGGGTGTCCCGGCTCGGCTCCAGGCAGCGACGGCGTCTCTGCTCCTCTGCCCCGGGACACGCACCGACCGGGGCTGGTGCCGGCACCGGGACCCCTCTGTGCTCCCTGCCAACCCAGGGATGCCGGCACCGAGGGTGCCCGTGCCTGGCCTGGTGCAAGGGACACACTTATGGCATTGCCCACCCCCGCCGGCACTCCCACCTGCACCGGCATCGCCCACCCGCGCTGGCATTGCCCACCCACGCCGGCATCGCCCACCTGCACCGGCATCGCCCACCCGCGCTGGCATTGCCCACCCGTGCCCGCGCTGCCCCTCGTGCTGGCATCACCCCCCCGTGCCGGTGGGCGGGTGGGCAGCGTTGGGCCGGGGGCTGCAGGGGGGAGCAGCTGCAGGGCCGTGGCGTGCTCCGGTGGGGTTTCAACACCGCGGTGCCGCCACTGCCGCTCTGGTCTGGTCTGCTCGGGATGAAGCTGTTCCCACGGCCTCTGCCACCGATCCCGTGCTGGGGTGCGGGCACGGGCAGAGCTGGGGGGCAGGTTGTGCCGGGGGGCAGGCAGGGGGGTGGGCTGTGCCGTAGTCGCTCCGTGTCATTACCCCCCATGGGCTCGCTCTGTCGGGCAGCAGATTTTGGGGCCCCTGCGCCCCAGCGCTGGGAACATCCGTACCCCGGGGCTGGATCTGGCCCCACTCCTCCTTCCCGTGGGGCCTCGAGGGGCCGGAAGCTGCCGGCGGGTGGGGAGCGGCAGCGTGGTCCTGCCAGGCCTGCGGTTTGGCAGCACCGTGCTGGCAGCAACCAGAGAACGCTCCGGAGCATTCCTTCCCCTGCCTGCTGCTAACCCTGCCCGTGCTGCAGCCTGCCCGTGTGCTGCCTGTACTGCTCCCTGCCTGCGCTGCGCTGCCTGCAGTTCACCTGCCTGCACCGCACCATACCAATGCTGCACCTGCCTGCACCGCACCCTGCCTGTGCTGTGCCCTGCTTGTACTGCACCCTGCCCGCTCTGTACCTGCCTGCCTGCCCCTGCCTGCACTGCACGCTGCCTGCACTGCCTGCGCCAAGCCCTGCAGCTGCAGGCAGGACACTGGTGGGCACCATGGGGGTGCAGGGGGGCTCCTCTGCCCCCCCCCGACCCCCCTGAGCCGTGCTGGGGAGGGACACGGGCGCTCCCATCCTGCCCGCCCTGCCAGGTGCTGGCAGGGAGCCCGGCCCTGGGCAGAGCCGGCAGCGGCGGCATCAGGGCCGCGGTCACGCTCGGTTCGGTGCCGGCGCTGGTGCCGGCAGACCCAGGCGGTGGCACATTGGGGGGGATCCCCACTCCCCCAGCCCGGGCAGCCACAGCCCCGTCCCGCTCCCCGAGAGGGTTAAGGCTCTGCAGGCAGCTGCCGGGCTGGCCGCGGCCCAGGCTGGTTGGGGCAGGCAGCGGGAGCCGCAGGCAGGATGAGTCAGGCAGGGGACCGCAGGGGCCGTGGGAGCCGGCCGGGGGGGCCGGGGGGCAGCGGGCAGGGGCTGCAGGCAGCCTGCCTGCCTGCCTGCCTGGGGACATGTCTGTCGGATGGGGGGGAACGGGGGGCACCCCATGGCATCGCCCCACTGCTGGGGGGACCCACTGCGCATGGGGGACGGGGGGACATGGGGGACAGGGGGACATGGGGGATGTGGGGACATGGGGGATGTGGGGGACACGGGGGATGTGGGGACACGGGGGATGCGGGGGACACGGGGGCCGTGGGGCACACAGCGGCAGAGCCACACGCGGTGTGGGCAGGCAGGGTTGGTGACTTGGCCAGGGACACCCCTGTCCCCCCAGCGCCGCCCCCCCTGCCCGCACCGCGGCCAGGCCGGATCCTGGCGTCACGCCTGCTCGGCCGAGTCCAGCTCCTTCCCGGCGGGGCCCGGTGGGACCAGGAGCACCGGGGGACGCGGTGCGGGGGCCGGGGGGGGCTGTCCCCATCCGGTGGCGCTGGGAGTGTCCCCGAGCCCAGCGGGGTGAGTCAGGGAGAGCGGCCGCACATCTGGAGCTCGTCGTCCCACAGCTGGCTCGGGGTGTGCAGGGTAGCACGCAGCCCCCCGCCCCGGCACAGCCTGGCTGTGGCGTGGGGAGGGGGTCGGCTGGTGAACCCCCCCGTGGCTGCGGGTGCTGGGGGTCCTGCCCGCGGCGCTGCCTCTGCCGCCGCACCCGCTGCCTGCTGCCGTCCCCGTGGGACTTGGCCCCCAGGTAGATCTGGGGGACCCCCGGAAGGTCCCCCCTGTCCCCTGCTGCCCCATGCGGGGGGGGCAGCCCCGGGTCAGCACCCGGTGCCGCAGCCCAGCGTGGTGGCCGGGTGGTGACCAGCCCCCAGTGCCGGGGACCCCCCACCCCATGGGGCGACGGCAGCCGCCGCGGCGTGGCTCACCGTCCCCGTGGGCAAACAACGGGCAGGCAGCAGGCAGCGGGGGGCACGGCCGCCCCCACGGCATCCCCACTTACCGAGGGCACCCACCGAGAGGCACCGGGGCACACGCGGGCACGTGGCCGGGGGCATGAGCTGGCACGGTGCCGGGGGCTCTCGTCGGCACACGCGCCTGTTCGGGGAGCACGTGGCAGAGCGTACACCAGCGCTGCACTGCCAGCTCCGGCACCGGCACCGCGGGCCCCGGGTGAGCCGGGGGGATGCCGGGACAGCGTGACGTGACGCTGCACCCGGGGATGGGGCGGTGAGCGCTGGGATCCCCGGCGGGGGCAGAGTGCCAGGCCCCGGCACGCACGTCGGCGCTGAGCCGCTTGCTCTGCTCCCTCGGGAAAGCTGCCGGGAAGCACGAAGCCGCCGGCGGACGTGGAGGTAAAAGCCGAGAGGGACGTGCCGGCACCTTGGCAGCTCCCTGTGCCCGGTGCTGGGGGGTGCAGAAGGGGCGCATCGGTGATGCCGCACGCCCACCCCCTCCGCGGGGCTACCCTCAGCCCTGCGGGTGCCGCGCCAGCCGCCAGCCGTGAGCGGGGAAGGCTCGGTGCTGCCGGTGCCAAGAGTGCCGGACCTTTGTCCCTGGCCCCGCGGGGCCCGTGGGGCTGAGCGCCGCGCTGAAAGGGGCCCTTTGTCCGGGCTCCCGGCGAGGGGAGTCGCTCGGTGCTCCCGTGCTGGGATCGACACATGATTGCGGCGAGGGCGGCTGTGCCAAGCACGGACTCCTGCCTGCTGGAGGGACCGGCAGCCCCGGGCAGCGGCGCTGCCTTCCCGGTACTGCAGGCAGCGAGATGGGACGTGGAGGGGGGCTAGGACTGCCGGCCCCATCGGGGCACGCGCCGGCTGCGGGCAGCTGCAGGCAGGCACCCAGCTGCAGGCAGGCACCCGGCCACGGGCAACACCCGGCTGCAGGCAGGGACCCAGCTGCAGGCAGGCTGCAGGCAGGCACCCAGCCACAGGCAGGCAACCAGCTGCAGGCAGTGTGCAGGCAGGCATCCTGCCACGGGCAGGCTGCAGGCAGGGTGTGGGTGGGGGGTGCCGGGGGCTGGGGGTGCCCGTGCCGGGGGGCTCACGGGGCGCCGTGTTTGCCTTGCAGAGGGGCCGGAGGAGGGGCACGAAGCCGAGCCCAGCGCCGGCGGAGGTCGGAGGCCAGCGCACACCGGCGGCACACACCACGGTAGGGACCCCCGTGGAGCTGGGAGGGGGACCCCCCGAGCCACCCCACTCCTGATGCCGCCGGCTGCCACATCACGCTGCCGCGATCCGGGGTCCCTGGGGGTCCTTGCACCCCGCGGGGCCACTGTGGGTGCCGGCTGCGCCGGGGTCTGCGGTGTTAGTTTGGTGCGTCGGCCCCAATGCGGTGGTGCTGTGGGGCTGGCATGGGTGCTGTGCCGTGCTGTGCCGCAGCTGGGCAGCTGGATGTGGCTGGGAGGCACCGGGAGGCACCGGGAGGCACGAGGCCAACGTGCCGGTGTGATGGCACGGCAGGGACAGCATCCGTGGCCCGGCCTCCCCCGGCACCGTGGGGCAGAGCTGTGCCGCCCGTGGGGCAGGACGCCGTGGGGTGGCTGGCAGCTGTGGGCGCAGCCGCAGGGCACACGGGTGTGTGGGGTGCTGGGCCGGCAGCGGGGCTGGTCGGGGCACGGCGACGGCAGGATGAGACCCAGCACAGGAACGGGGCTGAGTGGAGCCCCTGGGCACCCCCTGGCACCCCCTGCACCCCCCAACACCCCCGGCACCCCCAGCACCCCCCGGCACCCTGACGGTCCCTCCCGGCATTGCCATGGGAGCGGGGGGGGTCAGGGCTGGGGGTGCTGAGCCCCTGAGCAGCCCCGGGGTGCGGGTGCGTTTGGCAGGTGAGTGAGCGTGCACGTGTGCATACCTGTGTGTTCACCCCAGTGTGCACGCTGGTGTTTGTGCCTGCGCTGTGCGTGCATCCACACCCGTGCCTGCCTTCCGGCCCCAGGGGCCGCGGCGGCTGCTGACCTGCGCGGCTGCGGTGGCACCCGGCACCGTCTCCGGTTCCTGGCACCGTCTCCGGTTCCCGGCAGGCTCACCGGCTGCCAGGGGCTCGCCGGCCCCTCCCGCAGCGCCGGTGGCTGGAGCCGAGCTCCATCCCGCTGCCGGAGCCGTTCTGGCCTGCCCGGCCCTGCCGGCGGCTGCAGCCGGAGGACAGGCAGCGGAGGCGAGGCGGGCGGGCAGGCAGGGTGTGGGTGGCTGGGCCGGGGCCTGTGCCGGGGAGCGGGTGCGGAGGCCGGGCGGTGGGCGAGCCGTGGGATCCTGGCGTCATCCCTCCGCTGCGGCGGCTCACGTGGTCTCTGGATGCGGCAGACAGCATCAGCACGCGCGCCCGCTGAGGCCGGCAAACGCGCTGCCTGCACGCCTGCCTGGGCCACGGCACCCTCCTGCCGCCCCGGGGTCCTGCCGCGGCATGCCCGCGGCCGGGATGGGCAGGGTGGGGGGGACAGAGCTGGCACCCCCACTGCGCTCGTGCCGCGGGCTGGCATCGCCATCTGGCATCACCGTCCCCGGGCCCGTCGGTCTGGCGGGGCCTCCCCGCGGTGCCACCCGCCAGGCAGGGTGTCCCCGGTCTCCCGGTGACGCTCGGCTGAGCAGCGCCGGTGCCACGGTGGCGTAAACAAGCCAGGAGCTGAGGGCGGCTGCGCCGGGCAGGGAGGAACTGGGTCATGTGAAGGGTGGCTGATGCCGCGCGGTGCTGCACCGGCCGCCGTGGTGGCACTGGGAGCGGGTGCGGGTGCCCGGGCGCGGCGGGCAGGGCACGGCACGGTGCCTGACCCGGCGGCAATCGCAGTGTGTGGGTAACGGGGTGCCGGCAGGCGGAGGGGCTGCGGGGCTGGGGGGGGCGCGGGGGGGTGCCGGCGGTGCCCGGGCTGTGGAAGGCGGCACCGGTGCCGCAGTAACTGGCACAAGGCCTGGCGTATCCCTGGTGCCAGCAAGGCCGGGGCCTCCTGCCGTCCCTGGCCCCGGCACGAGGCAGCTCCCGGGGGTCCGGCGTGGCCCAGGGGTCCCCTCGCGAGGCTGCTGCCCGCACTCTGCCCGTGCCCCTGCCCGCGCTCTGTCCGTACCCGGCAGCTCCCGGTGCTCGTGCCCGGCACCACGTGGCGGCCCTTGGCCAAAGCCGGGGGTCCCGGCCGGGCCGTGCTGGTGGGTGCTGCCCAGGTGGGGAGCAGCCGGGCGAGGGGCCGTGCCTGCTGCTGCCTGCTGCTGCCTGCATGGCCGGTGAGGGCAGGTGGTGCCTGGTACAGGGAGGGGGGCTGGGGGGGGGAGCTGTAGGGATGGGGGTTTATGGGGATGGGGGCTGGGGGGATGCCTGGGGGGGCTGGGGGGTCTGGGGGGCCAGGGGCACCCTGGGGGGGCTGGGGGGCTATGGGGATGCCTGGGGGGGCTGTGGGGCCGGGGGCACCCCGGGGGGGCTGTGGGGCTGTGGGATGCCTGGGGGGGCTGTGGGGCCGGGGGCACCCCGGGGGGGCTGTGGGATGCCTGGGGGGGCTGTGGGGCCGGGGGCACCCCGGGGGGGCTGGGGGGCTGTGGGATGCCTGGGGGGGCTGTGGGGCCGGGGGCACCCTGGGGGGGCTGTGGGGCTGTGGGATGCCTGGGGGGGCTGTGGGGCCAGGGGCACCCTGGGGGTCTCTCCCGGGGCTTTGTGTGGGGAGGGGCTGGGGGGGGCAGGGTGCAGCCCCGGGCAGTGCTGGAGGGGTTAAACACCCCCCCCCCCCCCGGGGCCGGGCAGAGCTGGGCAGGACCCTGCCTGCACCTGGGGGTGGGGGGGCACCCTCGCCCTCACCCTGCTGGGAGTACTGGTCAGGGTTAACCCTTACCGCACCGGGCACTGGGAGCACTGGGGGGGTTAACCCCTGCCGCACTGGGAGCACTGGGGGGGGTCGGCCTCTGGCTGCTGGGGGCACTGGGTGTGCTGGTCAGGGTTAACCCCTTCCGTGCTGGGTCACTGGGTGCAGCTGTGGGTGCACCGGTCAGGGTTAACCCTTTCCACGCTGGGTGCAGCGGGTGCAGTGGGTGCAGTGAGTGCAGTGGGTGCAGCGGGTGCACCGGTCAGGGTTAACCCTTTCCACGCTGGGTGCAGTGGGTGCAGTGGGTGCAGTGGGTGCAGCGGGTGCAGCGGGTGCACCAGTGGGAGCACCGGTCAGGGTTAACCCTTTCCATGCTGGGTGCAGTGGGTGCAGTGGGTGCAGTGGGTGCAGCAGGTGCACCAGTGGGAGCACCGGTCAGGGTTAACCCTTTCCATGCTGGGTGCAGTGGGTGCAGTGGGTGCAGTGAGTGCAGTGGGTGCAGTGGGTGCAGTGGGTGCAGCAGTCAGGGTTAACCCTTTCCACGCTGGGTGCAGCGGGTGCGGCGGATGCAGTGCGTGCAGTGGGTGCACCGGTCAGGGTTAACCCTTTCCACGCTGGGTGCAGCGGGTGCAGTGGGTGCAGTGGGTGCACCAGTGGGTGCAGCGGTCAGGGTTAACCCTTTCCACGCTGGGTGCAGCGGATGCAGTGGGTGCAGTGGGTACACCGGTCAGGGTTAACCCTTTCCACGCTGGGTGCAGCGGGTGCAGTGGGTGCAGCGGATGCAGTGGGTGCAGCGGGTGCACCGGTCAGGGTTAACCCTTTCCACGCTGGGTGCAGCGGATGCAGTGGGTGCAGTGAGTGCAGCGGGTGCAGCGGGTGCAGTGGGTACACCGGTCAGGGTTAACCCTTTCCACGCTGGGTGCAGCAGATGCAGTGGGTGCAGTGAGTGCAGCGGGTGCAGCGGGTGCAGTGGGTACACCGGTCAGGGTTAACCCTTTCCACGCTGGGTGCACGGCTGAGGGTTAACGCTCCCGCCGGGTGCAGCGGCCCCGGGGGTGGGTGCGGGTGCGGGTGGGGAGGTGAGATAGGCGCCCCCCCTCCCCCGCTCCGCCCCGCCCCGCCCCGCCCCCCCCCGCCTGCCGGGCCCCGCCGCTGCGGGAGCGGGAGCGGGAGCGGGAGGAGCCCCCCGGTGCCGGAGGAGCCCCCCGGTGCCGGAGGACCCCCCGCCGCTGGCCGCAGCCCCCCCGGTCATGCCCGCCCGGCGCGTCCCGGCGGACAGCGCGGCGCTCGGTGAGTCCGGAGGGCGGCAGGGACCGGCCCACGCGTGGGTCTCCCCACCCGCGGCGGCGTGGCCGCGGTCCCGCGTGGGCCCCCGGCGGGCAGAGGCGCGGCGGACCCGCAGCGTGGGGCCGGGGACCTGCCGGGAGCCGCAGGGTGGGCGCGGCGGGACGGGGCTGCGGGGGGGAGTGGGGGGGCTGCGGTGAGGGGGGGGTTGGGGTGCAGGAGCCGTGGGGTCTGGGGGTGCAGGATGGGGGGGTCGGGGTGCAGGAGCCGTGGGGTCTGGGGGTGCGGGGGGGGGTTTGGGGTGCAGGAGCCGTGGGGTCTGGGGGGTGCAGAGGGGGGGCTGTGCTGCAGGAGCCGTGGGGTCTGGGGGTGCGGGGGGGGGATTGGGGTGCAGGAGCCGTGGGGTCTGTGGGGTGCAGGATGGGGGTCGGGGTGCAGGAGCCGTGGGGTGTGGGGGTGCAGGGGGGTTTGGGTGCAGGAGCCGTGGGGTCTGGGGGTGTGGGGGGGTTTGGGTGCAGGAGCCGTGGGGTCTGGGGGTGCAGGCTGGGGGGCTGTGCAGCACAGGGGGTGTGGGGCAGGGGGCTGTGCTGGGGGTGTTCGGGGGCTGCGTGCCTGTGCTGAGGCGGCGCGGCCCTGGGGGGGGGCAGCGCGCGGGGCGGGGGGTGCTCAGGCTGGGGGTGCCGTGGGTGCGCCAGGCCTGGGGTGCAGGCGCGTGTGCCGGGCAGGGGGCTGCGGGGAGCCGTGGGAGCCGGAGCCGGTGAGTCAGGCTCGGCACAGGCACGTGCCCCACGCTCGCCCCACACGCCTGCCCCCCACGCGCAGGTGCTTGGCAGGGGGGCCCGGGGGTCGTGGGGCTGGCCGTGGACCCTGGTTGGGCTGCGGTGGGGCGGCCGGGGGACACCCGCTGCCGACACCGTTGTGCCGGGGCGCCGCGGGGCTGCCATGCATCGGCACGGGCCCCCTGGGAGAGCCGGGGCCGGTGCATCTGCCGCGGTTGGAGCTTCTGCAAATGGCGCCTCGGCAGCGGCAAACGCCACGGCGTGGGTGCCGGGCTGGGGGGGGCTCGGCCGGGCCCTGTCCCCTGCCCCCCCCGGCACCCTGGGACGGCCGGCCCTGTGGCGGTGGCCCGGCCTCGCTGCCCGGCGCTTTCCGGCGCAGCGCGGTGCAGGCTTCCAGTGGGAAAAAATATGCCGAGCCGGTGTAACCACGGGTGGCTCTTGGCGGCGCCGTGCGCGGAGGAGGGATGGCGGAGGAGGGATGGCGGAGGCATCCGCACCGCTGCCGGCTCTGACGTGCGGTTTCACTTGGCAACCTCCACCACGCTCCCCCGGGAGCGCTCCTGGTGCAGGGCTGGGATCGGTACCGCGGGGCCTCCGGCACGGCCGGGCCCTGGCAGCCTCTCCTGGCCGCGGAGCCGAACCAGCCGGCGGGCCCACAGCACCTTGCTGGATCTCTGGCGGTCTGGATGCTGGCACGTCCTCGTCCCCTGTGGCTCTGGTCACGCCGGTCTGGCCGTGCACCCTGCCCTGAGCCGCAGGGACGGGCTGTCGCGGTGTCACCGGTGGGGGGTCCCACGGGCAAGTGCCCGGTGCCCCCACGGCCGTTCCCAGTGCGGGACCCACACGTCTGCCCCAGCCGGGGCCGCGGTTCCGTCCTCGGTGCGTCCTCCTCCCCGCTTGCGTCCCCCTCCCCGGGCGTCACCGCAGCTCCCTGCCCATCCCCTGCCCGCTGATGCCCCTTCGCCATGGCAGCCCCTTGGGGACCGAATCCTCGGCAGCGTCGACCGGCACGGCTCAGCGCAGCACCCCCGGCACAGACCCGCTTTCCCGGGGCGTCGCGTGCACGAGGTCTCGGCCGGGCGCCCGTCCCGTGGGGCTCGCGGTGCCTCCTGGGGCCCCTTGGTGCTGCCGCGGGGCTGGGTGCGGCGCAGGTGCCGCAGGCGCTGCCGGCTGTGGTGGGAACCGGGTGGCAGGTGTGAGCCGGGACAGTTGGGGAGTGCCCGAAGGCCGGCGCTGGGAGCGGCGGTGCCAGGGCAGGGGCCGGGTGCTGGCAAGCGGCACCGCGGGTACCGGGGTCTCTGACGCCGTCCTTCTGCTGCAGGAGCCGACGTCGGCGGGGTGCCGGGAGCCGGCGGGGATGGCGGAGGAGAGCTCGAGCGGCAGCAGCGGCTCCCCCGGCCCCGGGGACACGCTGCCCTGGAACCTGGCCAAGCACCAGCGCTCCAAGCGCACCAAAGCGGCCGCCGGCAACGGAACGGTGCTGGACCCCGCCGAGAGGGCCGTCATCAGGATCGCAGGTAGGGCTGGCGTCCGGCACCGCGCCGGGGGTCTCGTGTGCCGGGGGGAGACAGTTTAGGATGTGGCGGGGAGGGTGTCCCTGCGAGCCGGGAGCCGTCGTGGTGGGCTCTGCTCCGGCAGCCCCCGTGGCCGCCCAGCTGCCGGGGGGGACCCGGGGATCCCTGGGGACACGGGGACCGTGCGCCGTCGTGTCCGTGCCCGGCCGCGGGGCAGTGCGTCCGGCTGAGGGGGTGCTGGGGGTCCATGTGCCGGGGGGCCAGGGCTGTGCCGGGGCAGGACGGTGATGCCAGGGAGGGGGCAGATGTGTCTGGTGTGCGCCCGTGGCCCCACGCAGCCCTCGTGGGGGTCCTGGGGAGGGCAGGGGCAGGTGACGCCCCCCAGGGCCAGGGGGGTCCCAGGGCAGCACCAGCGAGGGGCTGGTGTGGCCGGCGCTGGGGCCCGGTGGTCTGGCTGTGCCGGGGGTGTCCGGAGGGCTGCGGGGCAGCTGTGGGGCGATGCCGTGGGGTGGCCGGGGGGGCAGTGCCATGGGGGTGCAGCCGTGACCGGGAGCCCCTGGTGACACCGCGGCTGGGAGCTGTGCCGGGGTCGGGACAGTGGTGCTGCCCCGGGGGATGCTGTGCCGTGCCACGTCGTGCCACGCCGCAGGTGTCCGTCGGCAATGGGCACCCGCAGTGTCCCCACGCAGGGCCAGTGCCGGGGCAGGACGCGGCTCTGCGGTCGGGTGGGCGCAGATCCGGCTGCGCCGTGCCGGGGTGCGGGTCTGGCTGCGGGGGCACGCGGGGCTGGGGGCTCTCGTGGCCGAGTGGTCGGTGCCGCAGGGGTGGCCGAGAGGCCCGGGGGTCTCCGCCGGCACCGGGGCTGGGGGGGTCTCGTCTGCCGAGGGGTCGTGGGGGGGCCATGGAGCTCCTCTCTGTGCCCCACCGCGGGGGAGTTCGAATCCCGCGTTCGTGGGGGGAGCACGGTCAGCAGCAGCTCTGCCCGGCACAAAGCAGCGCTCCACAGGAACCATTTGCAAACGTTTCAGGAATTTATAGAAAAGATTAATTTAACGTGAGAAAGTTAATTTTTAAATTTCTAAAGCTTTCGGTTTTACCTGCGTGTACAGCAAATTCGGTGAAATTCTACAGTCCAGCAGCAGCGTAGCAAGGGAAGGATCCGGACACCTTTTCCATGACAAGGGGAAAAAAAAAAAAGTAATAAAATATGAAGATATGTTTCTAAATATGGTGCCCCACTGTCCGGGTGGGGCAGACCCACGCGGGCCCTCAATGCCTCGGCTCTGCTGCTGGGGGTCCCACGGGGCCATGGAGACACCCCCTGGGGACACCCCTGGGACACCCCTGGGACACCCCCGGGACACCCCCGGGACACCCTGGGGACACCCTGGGACACCCCCAGGACACCCTTGGGACACCCTTAGGACACCCTGGGACACCCCCAGGACACCCTTGGGACACCCTTGGGACACCCTGGGGACACCCCTGGGGACACCCCTGGGGACACCCTGGGGACACCCCTGGGACACCCTGGGGACACCCCCGGGACACCCCCGGGACACCCCCAGGACACCCCCAGGACACCCCCAGGGACACCCCCTGGGACACCCCCGGGACACCCTGGGGACACCCTGGGACACCCCCAGGACACCCTTGGGACACCCTGGGGACACCCTTGGGACACCCTTTGGACACCCTGGGGACACCCTGGGATACCCCCAGGACACCCCCGGGACAGCAGTCTGCAGCGCAGCCCCCATGGGGGCACTCATGGACCCATCCCAGCCCCCGTGTGGGGGGTGCCCCACATCCTTGGTTTGGGGTCCTGCCTCCCCACCCCCTGCCCGTGCCCTTGCCGGTGGAGCTCCGTGTCCCCCCCCGTGCCCACCGGTGTGGGCACCGCGTCCCCCTCTGTGCCCAGTGCCGGGGCCCCCACTCCTGCCCCGCGCCCTCGGTGGGGGCCGTGCCCCCCGCAGCCCCGTGTCCCCAGCAGTGGGGTTTGGGGGAGCCGTGTGCCCCCGCCCCCCTGCCTGGCGCGGGCCCCGGTCTGGCCGTGCCGCGCGGTGCCGTGCCCCTCCCCGCTATGGCCAGGATTGTTTCCACCACCCGTCTTCGCCCCGATTTAGCACCGCGGCCCCGAGCTGGGGGGGGCCCCCCCGGCCCTGCAGCACCTGCGTCCCTCCGGCCGGCGCGGTTGAGCCCCACAGCGCCATTTTCCCCGGGGGGCAGCCAGGACCTACAGCCCCCCGCGGGGTTTGGGGCGGGGGGACACGGGCCCCTGCCCGGCTGCCCTGTCCCTCCGTCCCCCCCACGGCCCAGCAGTGGGGACCGGGGGGCCCAGCCTGGTGGGGGTCCCCACGGCCCCTGGGGTCCCTGCTGGGGATGGGGTCCCTGCTGCTGCGGGGTCCCTGGGACCCCTGTGGTGATGGGGTCCCCACAGTCCAGCTTGGTGGGGGTCCCAGCTGCTGAGGGGGTCCCTGCTGTCCCCTCCTGGGGGGACCCTGGGGTCCCACCCCTGCCAGGGCACAGGACTGGGGGTCTGTGGGTCTCTGCTCGAGGACGTTGGGGGTCTGGAGGGTCCCGGGGCCGGGGGGCAGCGGGGTCGGAGGGCCAGGGCCCCGCGGGGGCTGTGGGGTGCGTGGGGACGGCGTGGGAGCGGTGGTGGCATCCGGCGCAGCCTGGCCCGGTGACACCGCGGTGCTGAGTCACGGGGTGGGGCGCCTGCGGTGGGGGGGCCGGCCGTGGGGCTGCGAGTACGTGTGGGGCGAGGGGGGTACACGTGGGGCGCAGGGGCAGGGCAGGGCGGTGCTGCCGGCACGACCGAGTGCGTGTGGGGTGGGGGGTGCGCGCGGGGGCTGCATGTGCACACGCGTGTGCGAGTGCACTCACGCCTCTGGCCCTGGAGCCCGGCTACCCCCCACACGGGAGGGTGTCCCCTGGCACGCGCCGGGGGTGCCAGTGCCCGCCGAGGGCGTGGGGTGGCCGCGTGCCGGCTGGCCGGGGGCCGTGGCACCCCCTCGTGCCATGGTGTGGGGCGGGGGTCGAGCCGGCTGCCGCTGCAAGGGCTGAGCACCCCGTGTGCCCATGTACAGCACCCAGCGTGTCCCCACACAGCACCCGGTGTGTCCCTGCACAGCACCCCGTGTGCCCGTATACAGCACCCGGTGTGTCCCCGCACAGCACCCGGTGTGCCCCCATACAGCACCCAGTGTGTCCCCGCACAGCACCCGGCATGCCCATGTACAGCACCCAGCGTGTCCCAGTACAGCACCCAGCGTGTCCCTGCACAGCACCCGGCGTGTCCCTGCACAGCACCCGGCGTGTCCCAGTACAGCACCCGGTGTGTCCCTGCACAGCACCCGGCATGTCCCTGCACAGCACCCGGCGTGTCCCAGTACAGCACCCAGCGTGTCCCTGCACAGCACCCGGTGTGCCCCCATACAGCACCCGGCGTGTCCCAGTACAGCACCCGGCGTGTCCCTGCACAGCACCCAGCGTGTCCCAGTACAGCACCCAGTGTGTCCCTGCACAGCACCTGGTGTGTCCCTGCACAGCACCCAGCATTTCCCTGCACAGCACCCGGCGTGTCCCAGTACAGCACCCAGTGTGTCCCAGTACAGCACCCGGTGTGTCCCTGCACAGCACCCAGCATTTCCCTGCACAGCACCCACTGCATCCTTTTACAGCACCCGCTATGTCCCCATACAGCACCCAGCGTGTCCCCGCACTGCACCCAGTGTGTCCCAGTACAGCATGCAGTATATCCCCCCAGTACGGCACCCAGCGTCTCCCCATGGGGCACCCAGCGTGCCCCCATAAAGCGCCCAGTGCCCCCCCGCCCAGCACCCAGTGCCCCCCCAGCAGCGCCCAGCACCGCGGGCTATTTCTGTGCCGGCAGCCGCGGCTGCGATTGGGTTTCGGGCCTTTGGGCCTCCCTCTATATTTAGGGCTGACGAGGCTCCGTCCCGCTGCGGCCGGTGTCCCTGGCCCCGGCTGTCCCAGGGCCGTGCCGTGCCGTGCCGTGGGGCAGCAGGGCTGGGGGTCAGCCCCACGGCTCGGACGGGACCCCGGGGGGGGGGCAGCTCTCCCGCCGGAGCGGGGCCGTGGGTGTCCGCAGCGGTGCCGCGCGGTGCCCGGGTGGGTTTGGGACGGCGGCAGCTGAGGCCGGTTTCGGAGAAGGAGCTTTAAAAATACCCCTGGTGTCACGGTGCCGGCAGCCGGGGGCGGGCGGCCCCCCACGTCCCGGCCCCCCCGGCCGAAGGGCCCCGTCTGCCGGGGCGGGGGGACACGGTGGCTCCGGGGGCCATCTCCCCATCCGTGGGGAGGGGGCGGTGGGTGGGCACGACAGGGTGGGAGCCGGGGGGGGTCCCGTGCCTGCTGGGGGTCATATCCGGCACCCCCCGTCCCGTCCCTCGTCACCTGCCCCCCCAGCCCCCCGCTGGGGTCCCCATCACCTGCCCCCCCCGTCCCTCGTCACCCCCCTCGCCGTGCTCGCAGGGCACACACGGGTGCCCCATGGCCGGGGCTGGTGCTTCCCCCCCCCGGGGCCACCCTTTGACCTGTCTGGGGGGCGTGGGGGGCTCCCGCCTGCCCCGTGGGGGTGGCCGTGTGCCGTGGGGTGCCGTGCCCTGTGGGGTGCTGTGCCCCGTGGGGTGCCGTGCCTGTGGGGGGGTGGCCGTGCCCCGTGGGGTGCCGTGCCTGTGGGAGGGTGGCCGTGCCCCGTGGGGTGCTGTGCCTGTGAGGGGGGTGACCGTGCACTGTGGGATGCTGTGCCCCGTGGGGTGCTGTGCCCCACGGAGGGACTGTGCCCCGTGGGATGTTGTGCCTGCGGGGGGGTGGCCATGCCCCGTGGGATGCTGTGCCCCGTGGGGTGCCGTGCCCCGTGGGGTGCCGTGCCCGCGGGGGGGCCGTGCCGTGGCGGGCGGTCCCGGCGGGTGTCGGGGCGGTGTCCGGCGGTTCCTTTAAGGGCTGGGCGGGCTGGGACGTCCCGCCGTGTCCCGTGTCCCGTGTCCGTGTCCGAGCCGAGCCGGGCCGGGCTGTGGGGGCTGCGCAGCGGCCGGACGCTCCGGACAGCGGCCCCGCCAGCACCCCCGGCCCCCCCCGGCCCCCCCATGGCCACCTACGAGCTGGGGCGCCTGCCCCCCAACCCCGACGAGCAGGACTTCATCCAGGCCTACGAGGACGTGCGGGAGCGATACAAAGGTACCGGCCCCCCCCCCCCGCCCTGCCCCACGCGGGGTCCGCGATGGGGGGCACACGGACACGCGGGGGGGCCGCCGGCGTGGGGGGCCGCCGGGCAGAGCTGGGCGGCTCATTCCCATAATAGGGCACGGCGGGTGGTGCGGGACCCCGCCAGCACCCAGCTCGGCACCCGCCAGGGGACACGTCCCGGCACCGGGCTGTGGGGACCCCCCCGATGTCCCCCCCCACGGGGGGCTCCCGGCCACTGTGTCTGTTCCCCCCCCCCCGTGTCGGTGCCCGTGCCGGGCTCTCGGTGCGGGCGGGCAGGGGGCTGTGGCACTCGGGGCAGCGTGCCGGGGTGGGGGTCCCGCTCGGTGGGCTGGGGACAGGGGGTGCCACCCGGGGGGCACGGGGCTGCAGCTGGGGGCGAGCGGGGACGGGCAGGAGCCGGCAGCCACGGGCAGCTGGGCCAGCCTGGCACGGGGTGCGGGGGGCAACCGGCAGCCCCCGAGGGGTGCGGGGGACAGGGCACGGGCACCGGTGCCCGGCGGTGGCATCGGTGGCGTCGGCATCTCGGGACATGGACGCCGGCGCTCGGCGGTGACATCGGCACCTTGGCAGCTCTGCGGCTCCCCCCGGTTTCTGCGGTGCCCCCCGGGCGGCGGGGCCGGCACGTGGCCGGGGGGGGCACAGGGTGGCTCCGCGTGGGGCCGGCAGCCTCCCGCAGCCATGCCCTTACAAGGGGAGCGAGAGCTGCCTGCGCTCTGCCTGCGCTCTGCCTGCACCCTGCCTACACTCTGCCTGCGCTCTGCCCTTGCGTGGCCAGAGCTGCCCCGGGCGCCGGGAGCCTCTCACCCTTGTGGGGGTTCCCCGGGGGGCCCGTGGGTGGGACAGCCCCCCCCCCCCAGTGCAACTGGTCCTCGGGTGCCCGGTGCCACCAGCGCCCGAGCCCCGGGGCTGAGCCGGCTGTGCCACGAGCAGCCGCGTTGGGGGTGGCAGGGCCAGGTGAGCTCTGGTTTGGTGCCACGGTGCTGCGGATGGGTGCGTGTGCGTGTGCATGCACACGTGTGTGTGTGCGTGCGTGTGCGCCGTCACAGCCTGGACGCAGCCCCCGTGCCGGGTGGTCCCTGCTGCTCCCACCGCGGTGTCCTGGGGCACGAGGGCGCGTGTGCTGGCCCTGCCAGGCCGGGACCCCCCCGCCGGGCAGGACGGGCAGCGGGAGCCCCCGTGCCAGGCTGTGCCGCCACAGGCCGGGCTGTCCACTGGCCGAGGGACCACCGCACGCTCGGTGCTGCCGGCGGGTGCCGGAGGGAGCTTGGCCCATCTGAGCCTGGCAGGGCCCCATGAAGCGCCGGGTGCCACTGCCGGGGATGGCATGTGGTTTGGGGAGCGGCCTCCCTCGGTGGGGCCGGGGCACCACAGGATGGGTCAGTGCGGCTCAGCCGGCAGCACCAAGCACGTGCCGGGGCCTTGGGGGCAACATACGGTCCCTGCTCACCCGCGCACGGCTCTGCCCAGCTGGGCCTCCCTGGGGGCCGGCAGTGCCGGGGCACGGGGGGCCGGCAGGTTTGGTGCCATGGCCCGGCAGGGCAGGGTCGGGTGTCTGGCTGCGGTGCCGCCGGGGCTGGGGGTGCACAGCCCGGTGCAGCCGCTGGTGCCAGGTTTGGGCAGGCTCAGAGGCAGAGGAAGGTCCTGGCTGGTTGCGCCAGGGTCTGCCGGCGGGGAAGGGGACGCGCGGGAAAGGGGACACGCGTGGGGCTCCGGCAGCAGCGCCGCAGCCATGGCCCGGCGGGTTGCAGGTGACCGCAGGCTTGAGTTCTGCCGGGAAGGGATGGGCAATGCCGGGGCTGAGCCGGGTAAGCCGGGAAGCATCAACCCAGCCTCGGGGCTCTGCAAAACACGGTGATGCCACTGCGGAGAGGACACGGTTGGCAGGGAGCCCATGGGAGCAGCCAGTACCTGTCGGCTGCGCCTGGGCCGGTGCCACTGGCACGTGCCGGCTCCGAGTCTCTGGAGCCCTGCGGGATCCTGTGCCGCTCTGCCGGGGGCTGGCCGGTGCCAAGGCCCGGCAACAGGGGCTTTGCCAGGGGCTGTGCCAGGGGGACATGGTCTGTGCCGGCAGCACGGGGCATCGGCGTCCTGCCGCGGCGGGGGCTGGCGGTGGCCGGGTGAGGGGACGAGCTGCCGCGCGTCGGTGGCAGGATGGACCAGGGCAAGCGGGGGCCTTAGCTGCCGCGGTGAACGGGTTGTGGCGGGCATTGTGCTGCACCGGTGTCTGCCCGGCGCAGAGCAGGAGCGGGAGGCGGCCATCATGGGGAGAGCTCCACCGCGGGATGTCCGGCCGCCATCCATGGGGCGGGCAGCGGGGGGCCAGGGGCTGGCAGGGCCGGTGGCGGCCCCGGCAGCAGGGCAGGGTGCTGGGGGGTGCCAGGTGCCGGCATCCCTGGGCGAGGCGGGCGGCAGCTGGCTGCCGTGGCCGGGCTGGCAGACGTTTGCCGGGCCGCCTCGTGGTTTCCCGATTAGAGACGTTATCGCTGCGCAGTGCCGGGAGCGCGCCTGGCGGGAACTGAAACCTGGCCGGGGGCCAGCACCGCCGCCGCTGCCGCCGCCACCGCCGTCACCCGGGGCTTTCCAGCCGGGTTCGGTGCGGTGCTCCCGGGCCGGCTCCATCTGGCGTCCGTCACCCATGTTGGGGGCAGCCAGCCCCCCAGCCCCCCGAGACCCCCTGGCCCCCCGGCTGCGGGGACAGCCCTGTGGGGTAGCCGGGTGTGCCGGGGCAGAACCGGGGGTCCCTCCCGGCAGCAGCGGGGCTCGGGCCCGGCTGGCCGGCGGCCGGGGCTGGCCGCAGTGCGGCGAGGCGGCGGCAGTTCCCGGCAGGGCCCAGGGCTGGCGCGGCCACGCGGAGCCGGGAGGCCGGGGCTTGGCGCTGGCACCGTGCCGGGGGGCCACCAGCCAGCCCCCCACTGCCACCGCCGAGCGGCCGGGGCAGAGCGGCGGTGTCAGGGATGGCAGGAGGAGCGGGGTGCCCGGGGGGGCTGGAGGGGCCCTTTGGACACAAGGGGGGCTCTGCCCCCCCCAGCTGTGGCCGGGATTGAACTGAGCTGGGGGGGGTGCTGGGGGGGGGGATGTTTGGGGGGTGATGCTGGGGGGGTGCTGAGGGGGGGGGATGCTGGGGGGTGGGGGGATGCTGGGGGGGGGGATGCTGGGGGGGTGCTGCAGGGGGACCTGGACCCATGTCCGTGCGGGGGTCAGGCTGTCCCACCCTCAGGAGAGATGTCCCCTCTCACCCCCGCCCCCCCAAGGACAGGCGTCCCCTGTCGTCGTCCCCCCAAGGACAGGCGTCCCCTCTCCCCTGTCCCCCCGCCAAGGACAGGCGTCCTCAGTGGGGGTGCGTGGGGGGGTGTCCACTCTCTCTCTCCCCTCTTTGTCCCTTGTCCTGCTGCCAGCACAGGCAGAGCTGGCTCTTAGGCCCGATGCCATGGTGATGGGCTCCACTGCCAAGGCTGCGCCAGGCCAGGGCTGGGGGGGCGGGCTGGGCATGGGGGGGCTGTGCTGGTGGGGTGAGAATGGGGGGGCTGTGCTGATCGGGGGGCTGTGCTGAACCCAGGGGGGCTGTGCTGGGTGGGGATGGGGGGGCTGTGCTGAACCCAGGGGGGCTGTGCTGGGTGGGGATGGGGGGGCTGTGCTGAACCCAGGGGGGCTGTGCTGGGTGGGGATGGGGGGGCTGTGCTGCTGGGGGGCCAGATCTGAGCAGCAGGGGATGGGGGGGCTGTGGGCAGGGTGGGGGGGTCTGTATTGGATGGGGATGGGGGGTTGTGCACGCGGGGGGCTGTGCTGCTGGGGGGGCTGTCCGGGGGGTCTGTGCGGATGGAGGGGGGCTGTGCGGCGGGAGGGGCTGTGCTGTACTGGGGGGCCGGGCCGTGCCGTGCCGTGCCGTGCGGGGGGGTCGGGGCTGCGGGGCCGGTCCCCAGCAGGTGCGGGCGGGGGGGGCGGTGCGGGGGGCGGTGCGGGGCCGGGGCCGGTCGATGGGGGGGGGGCGGTGCGGGGGGGCGGGCGCGGTGCCGCAGCGGCGGGGGGGGCGGGGCGGGGGGCGGGGCCGCCCCGGAGCTGCGGGATCGATCGGGACCGGGCGGGAGCGGCGGGAGCGGCGGGGGCGGCCATGGAGGCGTCCCGCTCCATCCACCACGAGATCATCTCCCTCAAAGGTACCGGGGGGGCACGGTACCCCCCGGCCCCCCGCGCCCACGGGTGACGGGCGAGGGGCTCGGGGTGACGGGCTCGGGGTGACGGACTCGGGGTGATGGGCGAGGGGTGATGGACTCGGGGTGACGGCGAGGGGTGACGGACTCGGGGTGACGGGCGAGGGGTGATGGGCTCGGGGCTCGGCCGCCATCACATCCCTGAGGGGCTCCGGCCGCATCCCGCCTGCACCGGTGCTGCCTTGGCCGTGCCGGTGCTGCCTGCAGCCCGCTGCCTGCAGCGCAGGCAGGAGGAGCGGTGGGCACCCATCCCGGCGGGCAGGGGCTGCCCTGGCATCACTGGCCCCTGCCAGGCCCTGCTGCGCTGGGGGGACGTGCCGGGGAACCGCGCCATGCCGTGCCGCAGAGCCGGGGCGCTGGGGCGTGAGTAACGGGCACCCGCGGATGCCGGTCACGGGGATGCTGGCCGGCCCGTGTCTGACCGCAGCGGGCAGGCAGCCGCCGCAGGGCCCGTTACCCTGACGAGCCGCAGGGCTGGGCCGGGCTGGCGCGGACCCCGGTGAGGGTCGGGGCGCAGCCGAGCAGGGGCTTGCTCTGGGGTGGCCGGCAGCCGTGGCAGTGCCGTGACAGTGCCGTAGGCCTGGCCGGGGCAACCCAGGCTGTGCCCCTTCCCACGGAGCCTGGGCTGCCGGCGGGGCTGATTTATGGTGAGAACGGGCACGGCCAGAGGACCCCCGCCGGCCCCGGCCTCATTAATAACCCAGCCTTGGCCCACAGTGCCCCCCGGCCCCCCCGGCTCTGACCGCGGTGCCCTAGGCGAACAGCGGCGCCTTTGTTGCTGCCTCAGCATGGGGAGCCCTCCGGCCCCGCCAGCGCCAGCCCTTATGGACCCCGGCACCGGCACCGGGGGGGGGAGTGACGGGCCCACGGCCAGGAGCTGCTGCCCACAGGGCCCTGCCTGCACTGCTGCCCGCCTGCCCGCCCCCAGATTTGGGGGTCTGCCTGCAGCCTGCCAGGCTGCCCAAGGTCTCTATGGGGCAGAGCCCCGGCTGTGGGGCAGATCTCCAGGCCGTGGGTCAGAGGGGCGGGGGGGCGCGGGGGGGGCAACAGGGCTGCAGCGGTGCCACGTGCCGGCAGCCGGTGACCCCCCCCGGGCCCCCCGAGGCGCGACGCTGGGGCCTTCATGGGCCGCGTGCCAGAGTCGACGGGATGCGGTATGGCAGAGGTGTGAGCTGCGGGGCTGGTACCGGCTGCGGCATCGGTACCGGCTGCGGTGCGGCTGGCAGCGCCGGGATGGGCTGAGCTGGCGCTGAGCCGGGCTCGGGGAGGACAGAGCGGTGCCCGGCCCCTGAGGAGCACCCGCCGCGCCCCGCGAGGTGAGGGGGGGTGCGGGGAGGGTGCCGGCACTGTGCCCAGCGTCCTGGCGGACGGGTGGCGTGGGGGGAGCGGCTGGACGCCGGAGCTGGCTCCGCTGTCACATCGCGTTGGATCACTGCGGCGGGCGCTGACTCGGCACTTCCCGGTTGGCGGCCGGACGGCGCGGCTGTGACCCGGCTGCGGGGCCCCGGGGCTGCAGTGGGGTGCGACGTCCTGGGGGGGCCGTGCCCACGGGGAGACGTCCCGGCCGTGCCCGTGGTCGTGTCCCCATGCCGTCCCTGCGCCCACCGACACGGGGACGGGGACCCGGTGCTGCAGAGGGCTGGCTGGGGGCAGCGGGGTGGGGGGGCCGGTGCTGGCAGACACGGGGGGCAGGAGGCGGCTGCACGGGGGGACACGGGTCCCCCCACCCACAGGGAGCCGGGTTGCGGCTGCAGCAAGACAGAGGCAGTGCCACGCTGGTTGCGCCGGCCCCACACCACGGCCTTGGTGTGTCCCCCCGGGTGTCGTTTCCCCCTGAGTGTCCCCCCCAAGGTGTGTCCCCCCCCTTGCCGTGCCCAGCGTAGGTGCAGGGCCCCGGGTCCCCAGCACCCCCGGGAGCCCCTGCCCTGTTCCCGAGGGGGGGCTGGTCGGTGCCGGTGCCGGGGGAGCTGCGCCCCACAGGCCTGTCTGTCTGTCTGTCTGTCCTGGGCCCGTGGCGCGTCCCCTGCCCCTCCCGGCCCTCCAGGCCCCCCCGGGGAGCATGCCGGGGTCTGGGGTGACTCGGGGTGTCATCGTTCCTGTCGCCACCCCTGCCCGGGGGGGCTGCGGCTGGGGGTGCCCTGGCCTGCGGGGGGGTCCCGGGCAGGCGGCACTGGGCTGGCGTTGGTGAACTTGCCCCCCCCCACACTGGGCTGCCCCCCTCGCGGCCCCTGTCCTTCCCAACCCTGCTGGGGTTACTGGGGTACCGTGTGCCGGGGGGCATGGTGGGGGGGTGCGCTCCGTGAGGCTGGGCATGCTGAGGGGGGGCTCGGGCATGTGGCTGGTGCTCTCCCAGGGGGTTCCCTTTGTGGGGGGGAGCGGCCACCGTTCTCCTGCGCTGGGGTGGGTGGGTGCCCCGAGGTGGGTGGGCGCCCCGGGTGCCCCCCCTGCTCCCGGCCCCTTGGCTCCTGCACCGGGCTGTGCTGTGCTGTGGCGGGGGCCCTCGGGGGGTGGGGGGGTCCGCTCCCCCCACCCCTGACTTCCCCCCGAATCAGAGGGATGGGGAAGTTGTGCAAGTCCCGGTGCGGGTCCCCTCCCGGCAGCGCCGGTGTGGCTTACATCACCGGTTCCTGCGGGTTTGGGGCACGCGGGGCCCGGCAGCTCTGGGGCGGGCGCCCACCAGCATGAGCGTGGCTGGGGGCTGTGCAGCCCCCCGTGCCCGTGCCAGGGTCTCCGCTCCCCACCACTGCCTGCCGCCTTGCCAGTAAATCTGTGCACACCCCGTGGCCGCCCCGCTCCTGGTAGCGCCATCAGCCGGGACAGGGGTGCCGGGGTTGGTGACACTTCTGCAGCTGACGCTGTCCCCAAGGCCGCAGCGTCCCCCAGGCCCCCCGTCCCCCCACTGCTGCCGGGGGGGGCGGTCGGAGCGTCCCTTGCCCCACTGCGCTGGGCTGGGGGGCCGCAGGAGCCCTGGCTGGAGGGGGCCAGACGCGGCGGTGGTCCTCTCCTGCCGCAGGGCTGGGGGGCTGGGATCCCCTGGCAGCAGTGGGGGGGGTCCCAGTCGCTTTGCTTTGCTGCGGGACCTCTTTGACCCAGGGCTGGCTGGGGGCTGCCGCATGGCGATGGGCGAGCCCCCGGCACCCCGGGCACCCCGGGCCGTCCCAGAGTCCCTCCGGCTCTTGGGAGTGGTGCTGGCACGTGACGGGAGGAGGAAACCGTCTGGGTGCCCGTGGGCCGGCTACGCACCCCGCCACGGGACCTGGGTGTGCCCACAGGGCGGAGAGCCCTGGGTGCCATGAGCCCTGGGTGCCGGGAGCCCTGGGTGCCGGGAGCCCTGGGTGCTGGGAGTCCTGGGTGCCATGAGTCCTGGGTGCCGGGAGCCCTGGGTGCCATGAGCCCTGGGTGCCGGGAGCCCTGGGTGCCATGAGCCCTGGGTGCCATGAGTCCTGGGTGCCGGGAGCCCTGGGTGCCGGGAGCCCTGGGTGCCATGAGCCCTGGGTGCCGGGAGCCCTGGGTGCCATGAGCCCTGGGTGCCGGGAGCCCTGGGTGCCATGAGCCCTGGGTGCCGGGAGCCCTGGGTGCCGGGAGTCCTGGGTGCCGGGAGTCCTGGGTGCCGGCAGCCCTGGGTGCCATGAGCCCTGGGTGCCATGAGCCCTGGGTGCTGGGAGTCCTGGGTGCCATGAGTCCTGGGTGCTGGGAGTCCTGGGTGCCATGAGTCCTGGGTGCCGGGAGTCCTGGGTGCCGGGAGTCCTGGGTGCCGGGAGCCCTGGGTGCCATGAGCCCTGGGTGCCGGGAGCCCTGGGTGCCGGGAGCCCTGGGTGCTGGGAGCCCTGGGTGCCAGGAGTCCTGGGTGCCATGAGCCCTGGGTGCCGGGAGCCCTGGGTGCTGGGGCTCTCCCCATGGCGGTGCTCGGGGTCCCCAGCCGGCGTGGCCAGGGCCATGCCGGGGTCCCGGCAGTGGTGGCGTGTGGGTGGCAGGCAGCTGCCCGTCCCGGTGGGGTGCGGGGGGCGGCTGCGGGTGGCAGCTGCCTCGTCCCCACCTGCCAGCCCTGGGGACGAGCGGCCGGGGGGCGCGGGGGGAGGCGAAGCCGTGCCAGCACCGTGCCGCCGGCTGCTGCGGGACCCCGGGATGTGGGGACGTGTGCTCCCCCGGGGCCCGGCCCGGCCCCCCCCGCACGAACAGGGGCAGGAGCGGAGCAAATATTGACGTTAGCAGGATGCGGCCGCTGGAGCCCTGCCTGCCGCTCTGCCTGCAGCCCTGCCTGCCGCCCTGCCTGCCGCCCTGCCTGCCGCCCTGCCTGCAGCCCTGCCTGCCACTCTGCCTGCCGCTCTGCCTGCAGCCCTGCCTGCCGCTCTGCCTGCAGCCCTGCCTGCCGCCCTGCCTGCCGCCCTGCCTGCAGCCCTGCCTGCCGCCCGCCGGACAGATGCTCCCGGGGGTGCGGGGGCCACGTCCCCGGGCAGATGGCGGCGGCCCCCGGCCCCCCCCCGGCTGAGGGTCCCGTGTGTGTCCCCCCCCTTCCCGGGCGGCGGCTCCGGCGCCGGGGCGGTTCGGGGGGGCGGTCCCGGGGTCCGGGGCGGGGCGGGGCCCGCGGGGGTTCCCACGTGGGAACCGGCGGGGTGGGTCGGGGCGGGCGGCGCGTCCCCGCCCCGGAGCGGCGGTGGCGGGGGGGGGGTGTGGGGGTGTGGGGGCAGCGGGGCCGGCCGTGCCCCCCCCCCGGGCGGATGGCGGGGCCGGGGAGGGGCCCTTGAGTCAGGGCTGGGCCGAGCGGCGGGTGCCCCGGCCCCCCCCCCCCCCCCACGGCCCCACGGCCCCCCCCCCCGCCGGCCCGGGGGTGGAGCTGCCGCCAGTCTGCCCGCCGCAGGCAGCCAGCGCCGCGCCGAGCCGTGCCGGGCCGTGCCGGGCCATACCGCGCCGTGCCGGGCCGAGCCGGGCCGAACCGTGCCAGACCATACCGTGCCGCGTGCTGTGCCGAGCCGAGCCGAACCGAGCCGTGCCATGGTGGCCGGGATGCTGATGCCGCTGGAGCGGCTCCGTGCCATCCTGGAGCTGCTGTTCCGCGAGGGCGTGCTGGTGGCCGAGAAGGACCCACGGCCGCGACGCGCCCACCCGCAGCTGCCCGGCGTGCCCAACGTGGAGGTGCTGCGCGCCATGGCCTCCCTGCGCTCCCGCGGGATGGTGCGGGAGACCTTCGCCTGGCGCCATTTCTACTGGTACCTGACGGACGAGGGCATCGCCTACCTGCGCCGGTACCTGCGCCTCCCGCCCGAGATCGTCCCGCTCTCCCTGCAGCGCACCCGTCACCCCGCCGCCCCTGCCCGCCGCCCTGCCGACACCCGCTCCGGCACCGGCGTTGGCACCGGCGTTGTTGGCACCGGCACTGGCAGGGCGCGTCCCACCGGCGGTGACCGGCTCTACCGCAGGAAGGAGGAGGCCGAACGGCACGTGGAGCCCGTCGTCGTTGCCGCCGCCGCTGCGGGGGGAGTGTCCCAGCCGCCCCCCCAGCCCGGCCCAGCCCCAGGTACCGACCAGCACCCGCGGGAGGGGGCCCTGCGCCAGGACCCCCAGGCCGGGCGGGAGGAGGGTCCGTCAGCCCCCACCCCGGGTGCCCCCGGCGCTGAGCTGATGCCACGTCCCCGTGCCCGAGGGCAGGCCGCCCCCCCCCCCTCCCTGCCCAAGGTCAGGGTCAGGGGGCACCTGCAGCCCCCCGCTGCCTGGGGATGAGCGGGGGGGGGACGGGGGGCCGCCATGCCCCTCTGCATCCGCAGGGACCCTGTGGCCCCGCAGAGCTCTGGGTGTCCCGGCACGGGGGGAGCGCCGTGCTGGAGCTGCGGTGGTCCCAGGGCGCCAGGGTGGTCCTGGGGGGCCGGGGGTGCCGGGGTGCGGCAGGGCGGCTCCCCGAGATGCCCAGGTGGTGGTCGGGCAGGTGGGCTGCTGGGGACCCCCAGGGCTGCTGGCGTCTCACTGCTGCCGTCCCCCCTGGGCTCCCCGTGGTGGGGAAGGGGCTACAGCGTGGGGGAGTGTGCTGGGGGGGGCTGCACCGTGGGGGGGCTGCGCCGCAGGGGACCCGTGCCGTGGGGGACCCGTGCCGTGGGGGACCCGTACTGTGGGGGGGCTGTGCCGTGGGGGGCCCGTGCCGTGGGGGGGCTGCACCCCGAGGTACCCGCTGTGCTCAGGGTGGGTCCGGACGGACGGACAGCGGCAGCTGGGGCGGGCAGGGCTGTTGGTGGGGAGGGGGCTGCGGGGGGGGGGGGGGGGGGGGTGTCCCCGCCCGGTCCCCCCAGCGACACGCGATCCGACACACGATCGGCGGCAGCTGGATGCGGCGGGGGCTGCGGGTCCGGCCCCCCCCCCCCCCCCCCGGGCGGGGCAGCTGCCGCCGGCGCCCTGAGGCCGCGGTGAGGGCCCCGCTGCCGGCCCCCCCGCCCCGCTGCCGGCCCCCCCGCCCCGCTGCCGTCCGTGACTCAGCCCGCAGCCCCTGGGCAGCCGCCGCTCCAAGTTTCCAGCACGGAGGCGCCGGGCCCGCTCCCTGCCAGCGCCGTGAGTCACCGGGCTGGCGGGGAGGGGGGGGGGACACACAGGCCCACGGGTCCTGCTGCACCCGTGGGCTGCGTGGTCCTGCGTGGACCGGCCCCGCCACAGCATCCCGGTCCCGCTCGGCTCATCCCCTGCACCGCGCATCCCTCTGCTCGCCCCCCGGTCTGCCTCGCTCGCCCCCTCCTGCAGCCCCGGGGACGCCACGCACCGCGCCCCACGCACGCCGCCCCACGCACCCCGCCCCACGTCCCACGTCCCGGGGGTCGGTCCCTGCGCTGGGCTCCGGGACCGCGGGGCTGGGTGCTGCGGCGCGGGGGGACCGGCCGTGGGGCTGGGTGCTGCCCGAGCCCCTGCCCGGCCCCGCGTGGGGGGGGGGGGTCCCCGTGGGGCGCGGCCGTGGAGCCCCGGCCCCTCCCGGGACGGAGCCGTCGCGCCGCTCCGGGGGATCCGGGTCCGGGTTTTCCCTCCGCTCCGGGGAGCCTGGAAAACCAGGCCTGGACTCCAGGCCGGCGGGGACGGGGTCGCGCCGGCGGCGGGGGGCTGCGGGGGTCCCCGCGGGGCGGAGCGGGTCCCGCTGTCGTGTGTCGTCGTGTCCCCCCCCCCCCAGCCCGGTTTCCTCCGGCGGCGGGGTCCGTTCCCAGTCATTAGCGCCGCTGTAATTAACTCCCCGAGGTGGCGGCCGGGTTAACCCCCCCGGCGCCGGGGGTCCCGGGGTCCCGGGGTGCCGCGGCCGCCCCGTCCCGCCCCCGCCCGTGTCATGTTCTAACTCGGGCTCGGTGACGGGTCCCGGTTATTTATATCGGCGCCCGCTCCCTGCCCGCCCCCCCCTGCCCCCGCCACCGGCGGAACCGCGTTGCGCCCTCGCTCCGCGCTGCCCGTTCCCTGCCCGTTCCCTGCCCGCTCCCTGCCCGCTCCCTGCCCGCGCCCTGCCTGCCCATGAAGGTCGTGCCGGGTAGGTGAGACCCGCCGGGACGGGACGGGGGGGCGAAGGGGGGAGGGAAGGAGCGGGGAGGGGGGGGGGGGGGGCTGGCGCCGCCCGGACGGGACATCCCGGGATATAAAAAGCCGGGATGTGAGTGATGGGGGCGAACGGACCGGGGCGGGGGGGGGGGACGGGGACGGACATGGAAGGGGGGGAGGGTGGGCCCGATCCTGCCCCGGTACAGCGGGCGAGAAGGCGTCTCCCCGCCGCGGACCGGGAGGGGTTAAGGCGGAGCGGGATCTGCCCCGGGGGGGCGGGCGCTGGTGCGTCCCTGCCCCGCCGCTCCGAGCCGTGCCGAGCCGTGCCGAGCCGTGCCGTGTCCCCCATGGAGGACACCGGTTCCCTCTTCCCTTCTCTGGTGGCCGTGGGACACGCAGCATCCCTGGCCCTGGTCTGGTACTGGCGGCGGCGTGCCGAACCGGGGGATGCAGGTGAGTTCGGCTCGGCTCGGCTCGGCTCGGCTCGGCCCCTCGCCCCGCCCATCCCTTTCAGGAGGGAGGGGGGGGGGAGGCGGGACGGGGAGGGACCTGCTGCCCTGACAGTCCTGGGGGGCTTTAGGGGGGACACCCAGTCCCGGGGGGAGGAGGGATGCAGCCGCATCCTGGTACCCACGCTGACTCAGCATCGCCAGAGCGTGACCCCCCCCGCACCTGACAACATTGGGGGGGGGATCCCAGCAGCACCTCGTCGGGGCGGGGGCGTCGAGGGGGGGCTGGACGGGGGGCTGTGCCCCCCGTCCAGCCCCCCCCTCGACGCCCCCGCCCCGAAGGGGTGCTGTTGCCCGATCCCCCGCAGCATCCCCAGCCCCCTCCCCATCATTTTTGGGCGCCCGACAGCCGAAATCTCCCTGTCGGGAAGCAGCAGGTGTTTTCCCGAGGCGTGAAGGCGCCAAATATTTTTGGGGACAGGGATCTGGTGACAGGAGGGACGGGGGGGGGGGGGGGGGGGGGGGGGCCGGGGAGGGACGCCGCGGCATATTGGCTACGGGTGGGAGCATCGGTGCGGATCCCGGTGTTGGCAGGGATGCGTGTCCTTGCGGGAAGGGCGGGCAGGGCTGGCCGGTGTGCAGGCAGCTGCCGACACGGGCAGATTTTTTTGTGGAAATCTTACCCCCCCACACACACATTCTTTTTCCCACACCGTTGTTTTTACCTCTGTGCCAGCAGTTGCCGGGGCACCGTGCCCGACGCAAAGCTGCCTGCCACGGGGGTGCGGGCAGGGGCTGCCCGCGGTGCGGCACGCTTGTGCCGCAGAAGGGCCGGGCCGGCCGCGGCCGAGCTGGTCAAGGATTGCGGTCAGAGCACGGCTGTGGTCAAGCGCCGGAGATCCCCACACATCCCCGCTGGCGCTTGCCGTCATCCCCGCGCGCTGAGCTGGGTCCTGGGGGTCCCATGAGACACCCCCCCACACACCACTCACCCCCCCCCCCCGAGCCGGTGCGGCCGCAGCCACGTGCGTCCCTCCTGCCAGGCCACATCTGTGTCCGCCGCGACGTCGGCAGCCGTCGGGCGAGCCACCGTGGTCTCGGTCCCCCCCCGCCGGCACTTTCCAGGGCGTTGGCTGCGGTTTCCGTCGATCTGTGTGCGGCACTGGGAGCTGTCATGCTGCCTGCTCCACGCTGCCTGCTCCGCGCTGCCTGCTCCGGGACAGCCCTGGCCCCCTCCGCTGCGGCAGCCGAGCTTAGGAAACCATGGCACAGGCACGATCCCCCTTGCCGCGGTGAGCTGCATTGGTGGGAGATGCTGCAGCCACCCCACGGGCCTGGCCTGCCCGTACCGCTGCCCGTACCGCTGCCTGCAGCCAGCCCGGCTGCCAGATAAGGCGGGCAGGGCACCTTGACGGGGGCCCGGGCTGCTCCCTGCCGGGGGGGCCGCTGTCCCTGGCGCCTGCCCAGGGCTGTCCAAAGGGCACCCCCCAAGGTCACACCTGCCGGGGCCCATCAGCCTCGCCGTACCGTGCCGCACCGTGCCGCACCGTGCCGTGCCGCAGCCCCCCGAGCTGGGGGATGCTGGGGCTATCCGGCAGCATTGACTGCACTCGGCCCTGCCCGATTCTGCCCCTCCAGGGCTCGGGGGGGGGTTTCCGCCCGTGGTCCCTGTGCCGTGCCATGCCGTGCGGTGGCGGTGCAGCGGGCGGATACGGTTGCGGTGAGAGGGGTCTATTTTTGAGCATCATTCCTGGAATACCCCGGGGGGGGCTGTCTCGGTGCCCACGAGGGGCTGCCCGGCTCCGCACCGGCCGCTCTCGGTCGCAGTTTCACCGTGGTGTCAGCGTAGCTGTTTACCCTGGGCACCGCGGCACAGCTGGTACTGGTGTCTGGGTTCTCCATCCCCATCCCCGGCTGGGCTCTGGGGGGGTTGTCCCCGTCCCACGGCTGCTGCCATCCCAGGGAGAAGCCAAGGTCCCCGGGGGGATGCTCCGGGAGAGCGTGGGGTGCTGCCGTGGGCTCGGTGCCCCCTGCTCCCCATGCCCCAGCAGGGACACCGGGGGGGCAGCGTGGGGGGAGCCCCGGGCCCGTCCTCGGGGGTGGCCAGACCGGGTGCTGTGGGGCCAGGATGGAGCAGGGACTGGGACCGGCGGCGGGTTTGGGCCTGCAGAAGGGTTGGGGACGGGCAGCGAGGGGAGACCCGGGGGCCGTGGCACAGCGGCTGTGACAGAGCGCGGTGGGTTGGCGGCGGCAGAGCCGGCTGGTTTCGGCAGCGGCAGCGCGAGCTGCTTCGGCAGCAGGATGCTGGCTGTTTGTTTGGGCCCCGCTCCGGTTTCCAAGGCTGCCAGATTCGTGGCCAGAGACGTGGCGGCGGCAGCGGTGGGCGGGGGAGGCCCCCAGAGGTTTGGGAACCCCCCCGTCCCCCCCCGCCTGCTCCACTCAGCTTTTCCACCGCGCTGGCGGTTCCGGCTGTGCCAGGCCGGGGGCCGGGGGGGGTCGGATGCTGCTGCCGGCTGTAGCCAGGCTGGTGACTCACCGGCCTGGCGGGAAACGGCCAGGGCTGGGGCTGGCAGCTCCTGCCTGCGCTTGGCAGCAGCCCAGGCCCCCCGGCACAGCCCTCCGGCACAGCCCAAGCCCCCCCGGCACAGCTCTCCGGCACAGCCCAGGCTCCCCGGCACAGCCCAGGCTCCCCGGCACAGCCCTCTGGCACGGCACCCGGCCGGCGTGGGGAAGCTCTTTTCAGCGCTGCCCCACGGCCTTCGTGTTTCTGCCCACGGGGCGAGGGGCTCCCCTCCGGCCAGGCCGGGGGCCGGCCGTGGCAAACGTGGCAGGAGTGGCACGCACATCCCGAAGGAAACGTGTCCCGGTTCCAGGCGGTGTTTCCTGCTCGCCGGGTGCTAATCGCCCCGTCCCGGCCCTCCCCGCTCCCCCCAGCTCCTTATCTCTGCGGCACAGCTGGGACGCGCTGCGCCATGGGGCAGAGCCGTGGGATGGCACCGTGCCGTGCCCGTGCAGCGCCGTGCCCAGCCCCCACACGCGGGTGCTTGCGGCCGGCCTGGCGCCGGAGCCGGGCTCGTGCCAGGGCCTATGGCTGGGTTGTGCCATGAGACCCCTGTGCCCTGCTCCTGGGGGGTGCAGGCTGACAGGGCTGTGCTGAGCTCCGGTACCCCCCGGCACCCACGGTGCTGCCAGGGGCTGTGGCAGACCACGGCCCACCCGGGCTTGTCCCTGCCTGGGGGTCCTGTGCCCGTGCCGTGCCCATGCCCGTGCTCATGCCTGTGCCCGAGCCTCCCCCTGCTCCTGCACGGCCTGGCCGGCGCCGCGCTCTGCCCACGGCTGCTCCGGGACAGAGGGATCCCAGTGGAGCACCCCGGGGGTGGGCTCCGTCCGGGGCCGGGAGCGGGGCCGGGAGCAGGAAGAGCTGGGCCTGGCAGAGGCCGTGGGCTGTCTGAGTCACCGGCCGCCGCACGGCTCCCCTCCAGTTGCGGCCGAACGCCGAGCAGAGCGGTGGGAGCCGGAGCCAGGGCCCTACCCGGACAGCACGATGCTGTTCGAGCTCTGCTGCTGCTGCTGCTGCTGCTGCGGGCGAGGAGGCAGGTGTCCCGCAGGTGCCGGCGTGCGTGGGGTACCCTGCGGCGGCATCCCCGGGACCGCCGTCCCCCCGGGAGGCTTCTTCCCGGCATGGCTTCGCCATCCGTGGTGATCGCCCTGCGCGTGCCGGGGGGCTGCGGCCGGGCCCCGCGAGCGGCACCGGGGGCGATGCTGGGGAGGGACGGGTGCTGGGGCAGGCAGCCGGGCAGCGCCTGCCGGCAGTGGCAGCTCCTGCCCCCCCCCAGCCCGGGAGCTCTGTGTGTGTGTGTGGGGGGTCGGATTTGGGGGGCCCCGTGCCTGCAGTAACGGGGGGGCTTCGGGGGGCTTGCGCGAGGCTGGGCACGGCGTGGGCGGCTGCCCTCGGCTCACGGGAACGGGGTGCCGGGGGGCCCAGCCCTGCCTGCCGCGGCGGGACGGAGTCGGCCGGTGCCCCTGCCTCGCCCGGGCAGAGGGGTGCGTGGGGGGCAGGGGTGCAGCGTGGGGGCTGGGGTGGCTGGGTGCGGCGGGGAGGAAGGCGCTGGGTGCTGGGGGGCACGGGTGCAGGGGCACTGGGTGCAGAGGGGAGGGGGTGCTGGGTGCGGGGCAAGGGGTGCACGGATTGGGGGTGCTGGGTGCCCAGCACGGAGGGGGGGGTGTCCCACCCCCGGGAGGGCCAAGGGCCGGGGCTGCGGGCAGACGGTTCCGGCGGAGCTGGGGCCGCCCGGGGGCGGGACGGGGCGGGGCGGGGGGGGGCGGTTCCCACTCGGGCCCCATCCGTCCCGTCCCGTCCCGTCCCGTCCCGCGGGGAGCGCAGCGAGCATGGCGGGCAGCGCGGCCGGCCCCTGCCCCGGCGGGCTCTGGCTGAGCGGCGGCTCCGAGCCCGAGAGGCGGCGGTACCTGAGCGCCCGGCTCTGCTGCGCCGGTGCGGGGGGACCGGGGGGGAACGGGGGGCGGGACCGGGGGGGAGCGGGGGGAGCGGGGGGGAACGGGGGGAGCGGGGTGCGCCCCGCGGGGCAGGGCCGGGACCGGGACTCGCTCGGGGGGTCCGGGGCTGCTGCGGAGCGGGGGGGGGGGGCAGGAACGGGGGGGCGGGGCTCCCCGTGCAGGCCCCGCCCCCAGGAGCCCCGCCCCCTGGAGCTGAGCCGGGCTGGGCTGAGCTGAGCTGAGCTGAGCTGGGCTGAGCTGAGTTGGGCCAGGCTGAGCTGAGCTGAGCTTGTCTGAGCCGGGCTGAGCTGAGCTGAGTGGGGCTGAGCTGGGCTGAGCTGAGTTGGGCCAGGCTGAGCTGAGTTGGGCCAGGCTGAGCTGAGTTGGGCCAGGCTGAGCTGAGTGGGGCCGGGCTGAGCTGAGCTGGGCTGAGCTGAGTTGGGCCAGGCTGAGCTGAGTTGGGCCGGGCTGAGCTGAGCTGAGCTGAGCTTGTCTGAGCTGGGCTGAGCTGAGTGGGGCCGGGCTGAGCTGAGCTGAGTGGGGCCGGGCTGAGCTGAGCTGAGTGGGGCTGAGCTTGTCTGAGTCGGGCTGAGCTGAGTTGGGCCAGGCTGAGCTGAACTGAGTGGGGCCAGGCTGAGCTGAGCTGAGTGGGGCTGAGCTGGGCTGAGCTGAGTTGGGCCAGGCTGAGCTGAGCTGAGTGGGGCTGAGCTGGGCTGAGCTGAGTTGGGCCAGGCTGAGCTGAGCTGAGTGGGGCTGAGCTGAGCTGAGCTGAGTTGGGCCAGGCTGAGCTGAGCTGAGTGGGGCTGGGCTGAGCTGAGCTGAGCTCGTCTGCGCTGGGCTGAGCTGAGCGGGGCTGAGCTGAGCTGGGCCAGGCTGGACTTGTCTGAGCTGAGCCAGGCTGAGCTGAGCTGGAGCTGGGGGATGGGCTGAGGAAGGGGCTGGGTGTGCCCATGCACTGCGGGGGGATGCGTGTGCATACGTGTGTGTGCCGGAGCACAACCGCATGCATGTGTATGCACACCCCAGGTGTGTGCCCTGCGTGTGTGCACACCTGTGTATGTCCTTGCCTCTGTCTGTGCACACCCCACGTGTGTGCCTGCCCACGTGCCGGTGTCCGTGTGTCCGTGTGTGCACACCCATGTGCAGGGGTGTGCCAGCCTGTTGGTATGCGCACGTGTGTGCGGGGGGGTGTGTGCCGGCACGCCTGTGCGTGTGTCGGTGTGCAGGCGTGCATGGCTCCCCGTGCCCCCTCCTCACACCGATGGGGGGTCCCGTGCCGGCCTCGCTGGGCTGCGGTGACCCCGGCACACGGGCGGGCCCCGATCCCCGGTGCTGCTGCGCACACCCCGGCCCCCGTCGGTGCCCCACCGCGGTGCCGGTGGCCAGCGGGTCCTGCCCACCCCGTGTCAATGTGAGGCCACCCACGTGTGTCACGGCAGGGTGACCCGGAGCCGGCACCGACACCCTGGTGCTGGGCAGCCCTCGCGCCCTGCCGGCATCCCCGCGTGCGGCCGTGGCTTCCCCGGCAGGAGGGAGGCTCCTGACGGGACCGGTTCGGGGTCCCCCCACCCCTGGGTGCAGCCGGGTTCCTCCCGGTGCTGGCACTGCTTTGTCGTCCTGGTTGGGGCGCGTCAGCTCGGCGGGGCACGGAGCACTTTCCCACCAGCTGCCTGCACCGAATGTGCAGGCAGCAGCAGGCAGCAGCGGGCATAGGACCCCCCGGGCTGGCAGGGCCCTCCCGCCCCAGGCCGCACTGGCAATCCCCTGCGGCGTTGGGTGCCGGCAGCCGTCTGGAGGCAGCGCCCATTTCCTGCCCGCAGGCAGCTGGCGCAGGCAGGCGAGGTGCCCGTCATGGTGCACCGGGGAACCTTGCTCTGGTGTAGAGGGGAGGGGTCGGCTCGGCCAGACGGTGGGTGCCGGCGCTTGGCGGGGTCCCCGGGTGCTCCCGCAGAGCCCCTCGCTGTCCCGCCGCCCACGGAGGGTGGTACGGACCCCGTGGTGCCGGCGTGCCCCGGGGGCCGGAGGTTTGGGGGGGGCAGGCTGCGGTCCTGCTGCTGGGACGGGCGCTGTGGCAACCGGCCCCGGTGAGCACCGCAGCCCCTGCCCGCTCCCGGCCTGGCCGGCGGGGAGATGCCGTGGGAGGCAGCCGGGCTGGCCCGTCTGGGTGCCGGCACCCGCGGGGCCTCAGAGCCGAAGGCTGAGGCAGCTCCGGCCCATCCGGCCCGGCCGGGCTGGCAGCTGCCTGCGACGGGAGCCCTGCCTGTCCCAGGGGCTGCGCCGGGCCTTCTGCCTCCTCAGATCTTCAAAGCGCCCGCGCTGCGCTGACGCCTGCCGCGTCCACCCCCACGCTGCCCGCCGGCCTGCCCGTGGGCCCCAGGTGCCTCCTGCCCGCGGCAGTGGCGTGCGGAGGAGCCCGTGTTCCCGTGCCGAGCGCGATGGCCGTTCCCGGGGATGCCGGCTGGAGTCTGGTAACCAGGGCGGCTCGGCTCTGGCAGGAGCTGCGGCAGCCCCGGGGACACGGGCAGGGCCACGGGGCTGTCACCGGCTCGGGGATGCGGTGCCGGGGCCCTGGGCCGAGGCGTGCGGCGGTGCTGCGGGGATGCTGCCTCACCCTGGGAAGCGCTGGCTGTGCCAGGACATGCCGGTGCTGGCGGTGCCTCCTGCATCCTGTCCAGCCCCCGCCGACAGCCCGCGCCGGTCGATTCTCGCTGCTCTGCCGCCCTGCGGTGCCCGGGCTCCCGGCATCGTGCTGGAAGGGCCCACGGTGGGAACGGTGCCGGCGACTGTCATGGCCCTCGGGGTTTGCCAGCAGCAGGGAGAACTCTCAGCCGCGGCACCCGGATCCCTCTGGAGCCGGTACCGGTTCGACACGTCCGTCTGCCTGGGCCGACGTGGAGCGGCTCAGCCGGCAGCGAATGAGTGTGGTGCCAGCCCCGGCGCTGCCGTGCTTGGCACGCTGCCGCCCTGCGTCGCCGCCCCGGGAGTGCCGTCGCCCCTTGTCCCGGTGCTGGTACCCATGTGCCGCGGCGGCACGGTGAGCTATAGCTCCGGTATGTCCCTGCCCTCTGACGCGTGTTGGCGTCAGCTGGGCTCCTGCCGTGGCCGCAGCGCCGCGCGCCAGATGTGCTCTGCGCCAGATGTGCTCTTGGCGGAAAATGTGCGTGCAGAGCCCAGTGCCGCCCGCATTCCTCGGCGGCTGTCCTGGCCCTGCCCTGGCGGGCAGCATGGCGCTGCCTGCCCCGGGCTGCCTCCTCCCCGGCAGTGGGCAGCCCCTGCCTGCAGCTCAGCCCCTGCCTGCCTGCCTGCACCCCACTGCCCCCGTGCTGGGATCCCGGGCCCCAGGGCTACGCGGTGGCCTCTGCCGGCACCGTCCCGGCAAAGGGGCGCAGGAGCGAGGGGGGGGATCTCCTGCCACCCAGCAAACCCGGGAGGGGCTGCGGCATCTGCAGCCCCTCTTTGGGGAGCTGGACCCCCTCTGCCCCGGCGCCGCCCCCCCCCCCCCAAACCCTGCCAGACCCCTGTGCCCCCCCAGCTCTCCGGCCCCGTGCCACGGCTCTCACAGCCCGGCCGCTCGCTGCCAGCACAGCCGAGGCTGAGCAGGGCTGAGACCCCGGCAGCCCCCGCTGCCTGCAGATGTGGGTGCCGGCGGGCGCTTCCCATGGTGCCGCTCGCCATGCCGGAGCCTCGGGCAGGGTGCGCCGGTCGGGCCGTGAGTCATGGCGGGATGATGTGCCGGAGCCCGTGTTCCTTGGACTCCATGCAAGGGTCGGGCTGTGCCCGCCGTCGCCGGAATCGGTGCTGGCACCGGTGCTGCGTGTGCAGGATGTGGGCGCTGGTCGCTGCGCCGGGCTGGCAGCGCTCGAGGCGCCTGCGGCTGCTCTTTCTCTGCTGCCTGCACCCCAGTGATGGGTGCCGTGGGTGCCGTGGGTGCCACAGGCAGGGCTGCCGGCTCCGTGCCGCACCGGGGTCCCCCGGCAGTGGGGTGCAGAGGGCAGGGAGCAGAGCGGCTGCAGGCTCCCACCCTCTGCGCCCCCCTCAGGGGTCCCCGGACCCCGGCTCCCCAAGGAGAGACAGGCTGGGTCCTGCACGGTCCCGGGTGGGACGTGGCCCCCGGTGAATCCTTCCCGCGGTCCCCAAGGCTGGCGGTGTCACCGGTCAGCATGGCGCGTGCCTGACGGCCGCGGCAGCGAATGCTCCGTGGCGTGTCCCCGGGGAGGGGGGTTCCTCCTGGCATCCTGTGCCGGCGTTGCCTGTGCCCCCATCCCACGCGAGCACCCCATGGGTGCCCGTGGGGTGCAGGGGCGGGGGGCTCGGCGCCGGGGGGCTCGGCCACGCCCGGGCCGTGGGGTGCTTGGCCGGGAGCAGAGCCGCTGTCGGGAGGCGTGGGCCTGGCTGTGCCGGCGGCGGCACAGGAGCGCCTGGAATGCATCGCCGGCAGCGCCGGCTGGGGTGGAGGAGCCTGGCCTGGCGCCCCGAGACCGTGTGGGCGTGGGGACGGCACCTCCTCGCCGGGGGGGGGGTCTGGAGGTCTCAGCCCCCCAGCCTGGGGGTCCTGCAGCCCCAGGGACCGGGGACCTGAACCCCCTGGGAGGGGCAGTGGGGCGCCGAGCCCCCCGAGCACAGGAATTGGGACCGGGGCTTGCAAACCTGGGGGTCCTGAGCCCCCAGTTGTGGGGCCTGTGGGTCCTACAGCTCCAGGGCGTGGGGCTGGGGGTCCTGAGGACCCCGGGCTTGGGAACCGAGTGGGGTAGGGCCTGGGGGCTCCTGGAGGTCCCAGCTGGGGGCCAGGGGGCTGTGGGCCCTCGAGGTGGGGACAGGGGTGTCCTGAGGACCCTGAGCGGTGGGAGGGGACATCCTGAGCTTGTTGAACTGGGGGTCCCAAGGCCCCGGGGTGTGGGGCCGGGGGGGTGCCGGCTCCCTGGGGCGTGCTGCGGGGTCCCCCCGGGCGGGTGCGTGGGGTCCCTGCCCCATCCCCGCGGCCCCTGGGCGGCTCCGGGGCGTGGGGAGGAAGGGGTTAAGCAGAGCCAGGGCTGGGGAGGTTTCCTGTGGGCAGGATCCGTGCCCGGGCGGGGAGGGAGGGAGGGGAACCCCAGTCTCCTCCCTGGGGCCGCCCCGCACCTCGCCCCGAGGAGCCTCATCAGGGACCGGGGCCGGTAGCACGGGCAGAGCGGAGACGAACCGAGCTGCGTCGGTGCTCAGCGCGGGCGACGGCGGCGACCACCATGTCCCGGCAGCGGCTGCGCAGCCAGGAGGAGGTTCTGTCTGCGGGGCAGAGGACGGGCTCGGAGGACAACCTCTACCTGGCCGTGCTGAGGGCCTCCGAGGGCAAGAAAGGTAGCGGGACCCCGCGGCGCTGGGGACGGCGTGGGGCGCGGCAGCTGCCCTCCATGGCACCACCCCGCCATCGGATCGGTGTGGGCCCCATCCTGCAGCACGGGGGGCTGGTTCCTGCACCCCGTACCAGGGCAGACCCCCGCGCTGGGGTGGTGTACCCCAGGCAGGCTGTGGGGCAGACCCCCAAGCTGGGGCGGTGTCCCCGGGCAAGCTATGGGGCAGACCCCCATGCTGGGGTGGTGTTCCTGGGGCAGACCCCTGCACTGGGACAGTGTCCCCAGAGCAGACCCCCGCACTGGGACAGTGTCCCCAGGGCAGACCCCCACGCTGGGGCGGTGTCCCCAGGGCAGACCCCCACGCTGGGGCGGTGTCCCCAGGGCAGGCTATGGGGCAGACCCCCACGCTGGGGTGGTGTCCCTGGGGCAGGCTATGGGGCAGACCCTCGCACGGGGGCGGTGTCCCCAGGGCAGGCTATGGGGCAGACCCCCATGCTGGGGCGGTGTCCCCGGACAGGCTATGGGGCAGCACCGTGGGGCCAGAGCTGGTCAGCCGGGCCGGGACTGGCAGCCCCCCCGGCCGGGCAGTCGGGGTGCTGGGTCCCGGTGTCCCACGCTGGCGCCTGTCCCCATCCACGCTGTGCCAGTGCCGGGCGCGGGTGCTGCCTGCCAGCCCTGCCTGCGGCAGGCGTGAGCGCTTCCTCCCACGCCCTGCCCGTCCTGCCTGCGGCAAGGCCACGGCCCATCCCTCGGCGTGCCGCGGGCTGGGCGCCGCCGGCCAGGGCCAGGGCTCACCTGGGTGTCGGGGCTGTTCGGGTGCGGGTCCAGCCCGGGTGCGCGGCATGGGAGCGTTCCCCTCGGCGTGCACGTACCCGCCGCCCAGCGTGCCCCACGCTTCCTTCCTTCCTCCCGCGCCGCTGCCACTCCCTGGCCCTCGCTTCCCTGCCCGTCACGCCCCGGCCCTGCCGTCGAACCGCCCGTGGGTCCTGCGGGGACGGGGTGCCGGCGTCCCTGGGTGCCGGTGTGCTCGCCCAGGAAGGGTGGGTGTGCGCCGGGCGCCGGCCATGGGGCGCTGGGTGCTGCGCGGGCAGATCCCGGCGTGCTCTGGCGGGGCGAGACCCGGCACGCGCCACCAGGGCCCTGCCAGATCGCAGTGGCGTGGGTGGGGGGGAGCGTTGTGGAGGGGTGGCCGTGGGGCCGGTGGCATCACCCCACATACCCAGGGCGTCCCCTCCTGCCACCAAATCCCGCTGGGTGCCCGGCTGGCGCTGGCCGTCCTGGGCTCGTGGCGATGGTCGGGGCCTGGGGGCAGCGGAGCGAGGAGGGCGAGCTGCCCCCCCATGGCGAGCGGGGCTGGGCCGGTGGGTGCTCGTTAGCGGGGTGCACGGGATGGGCGCTCGTTAGCGGGGTGCACGGGATGGGTGCTGGTTAGCGGGATGCACAGGATGGATGCTCGTTAGTGGAGTGCATGAAGTGGGTGCTGGTTAGTGGGATGCATGGGATGGGTGCTCGTTAGTAGGGTGCACTGGATGGGTGCTCGTTAGTGGGGTGCACGGGATGGGTGCTCGTTAGCAGGGAGCACAGGATGGATGCTCGTTAGTGGGGTGCACGAGGTGGGTGCCGGTTAGCGGGATGCATGGGATGGGTGCTCGTTAGTAGGGTGCACTGGATGGGTGCTCGTTAGTGGGGTGCACGGGATGGGTGCTCGTTAGTGGGGTGCATGGTGTGGGTGCTCGTTAGCGGGGTCGGGTGTGGGGCGGGGCTGCTTGGCTGCGTCAGCCGTCCCCTAATGACAGGGCAGCGGGCAGGGTAGTGCCCGTGAGTCAGAGGCCCCGCAGCCCTGCCTGCCCGCGGGGACACCCTGCCCGCAGTGTGGGCAGCCCCGGTGCGGGCAGCCCCGCGGGGACTCCCGGGGTTCTGCCTGCAGCTGCCCGCAGGAGCCGGAGGGAGAGCGGCCGGGGCCGTCACCCCAGGACGGGGGTCTGGGGGTCCCTGCGGGTGCTCCCAGAGCGGCCGCCTCAGGGATGGGCCTGGGCCCCCCCAAGGCTCTCCCCACCCCACGGAGCAGCGTCGGTGCCTGTGGCTCCTGCAGCTCCGGCTGGGGCTGGGCAGGCGGCGCTGGGCTGTGCCGGGGCAGACTGTGCCTGGGCTCAGCACCGTCCCGGCCCGCCACAGCCCGGGGTGAATGTGCTGCGATCGGTGGGTGCGATCGGTGGGTGCGATCGGTGGGTGCGATCCGTGGTTGCGATCCGTGGGTGCGATCGGTGGGTGCGATCGGTGGGTTCGTCCTGACCCCGCGTGCATCACTCGAGCCATGCCGGGGTGCTCAGGACACGCAGCGCAGACCCCGTGGGCCCAGCCCCACCCCAGACAGGTCCCACTCGGGGTGGACGTGTTTCGCCTGGGGCTGTGCCGGTGCAGACGCCCCGTGGGCTCTTCCTGGTCCCGCAGGTCCTGCTGGGGCCTGCCCAGAGCGCCGGGATGTCGCTGGGAGGGTCCCCCCCGGCACCGCTCCCCGCTCAGCACCGCTCCCCGCTCAGCACCCTGGGCCGCGGGGTGCAGGCAGGCAGGGCCCGATCCACGTTAGCTGCTTCCTTCCCCTTGCTCGTCCTGTGACTCACCGCCGCTCCCCACAGCGGTTGGGTTGGCTCATCGCTTCCTCTGCCGGCACTGCCACCAGCTGTGCCGCCGACAGGGCCTCTGCCGCGCCGGGACCCCCCACGCCCCCGCTCACTCTGCTCTCTCCTCTCTTGCAGATGAGCGAGACCGGGTGCAGAAGAAAACCTTCACCAAATGGGTCAACAAACACCTCATCAAGGTACGGGCGCGCGCCGCCTCCCGCACCCCCCGGCCGGCCCGGCGAGAGTCCCGGGGAGGCTGCACTGGCTGTGCTGGTGGCATTGCCCCACCCCTGGCACCGGAGCGTCCCCATCCGCGTGCCCACAGTGCCAGCCCGGCAGAGCACCGCAGGACGGCCTGTGCCGGTGCTCCTGCCACCTCGGCAGCGGTTGGGCAGCGGTTGAGGCCGCTCGGCTGTTTCCAGGGGGGGTCTGCTCTGGGCTGCAGCGGGGCTGGGGCGGCGCCGGGGGCCCTTGCGGGCAGGAGTTGCCTGCCCTGCCGCCCCGCTTCCCCTGCCCGGCTGTGCCGGGGGGCTGTGCCGTCCCGTGGCCGTGCTGGGCGTCGGGCCAGGCCGGGAGCTGCCGGCCCCCCCCTCCCACGCATGCTGGCAAGCGCCGTGCCGGCTCTGGGAGGGGATGGAGCTCTGGCCCCGGGCACGAGGGGACCTTTCGCGGGCTTTGATGCCGCGGAGCCCGGCAGCTCTGCCGGCTTCCCTGCCCGCGCCCCCTCCGCCCCAGCACCGCCGTGACTTCCTCTGGGCACGGGGGTGCTGCACCCTTCCTGCCTGCCCCGGGGGTCCTGTGCCCACCGCGCTGCGCTGCCTGTGCTCGGCGGTGCCTGCCCGCGCCGTCCTGTCCCGTCCCGCCATCCCATCTCTGGCGGTGCTCCGCTCCTTCCCCATGCTGCCCGCGCTGCCCGCCCCGCCGAACCCCGCCGGGGCCTCGCCAGCGTGCCGGTGCCTGTCTGTGCCGCGCGGCGGGCAGAGCCCCACGTCAGCACCTGGCACGTGCCGAGGCGGCTTCCTGGCCCCCGCGCACGGACGTGTCCCCGCACGCCAGGCGCCCAGCCGCGCGGAATCAGTGCCGCGGCATCAGTGCCGGCGCGGGGTGCCGCTGTCTGGGGCAGGTCCCGGCCACCCCCTGCCCGCGTTGGTGCCGTCTCCTCTCTGCTGCCTCTCCTAACCTCTCTCTCTTCTCTCTGCCTCTCCCCGCGCAGCACTGGCGAGCAGAGGTAGGTCTCTCCCTCTCCACTGTCCCTGCTGTGCAAAGCTTTCTCTTCTCACACCTTCCCCTCACCCCGCCGTGGCCCGACCCTGCGGCTGCCAGCACGGTGGGCAGCGGGTCCGACCCCCCAACGGCTGCCGGCACGGTGGGCAGCGGGTCCCCACGCATGGCGGAGCGATGCCGGCCCTGGCCCGGCCGCTGCTCTGCGAGGCACGGGGGGAGCTGCCGGTGTGTGCGGGGGGACGCACGGGGCTGGGCACCGGGCTGTGCTTGGGGACGTGTGTGAGCACCCGTCGCACCGGGGGGGGTGTCGCTGGGCTCCCACCCTGGTCGCCCCGTTTCGGTGCCAGCCGGTGTGGGAGTGACCTGGGGGGGAGAGCGGGGGGGTGCTGGGGCAGTACCGGGCTCGGCTGCCCCCCTGGCCCCCCCCCAACACCGTCCCTGTCCCCACAGGCACAGCGTCATGTCAACGACCTCTACGAGGACCTGCGGGATGGACACAACCTCATCTCGCTGCTGGAGGTGCTCTCGGGGGACACGCTGGTAGGTGCCGCGCCGACCTCGCTGCCACACCGCTGCCGCCCCGCTCCCCCACGCCGGCTCCGCGCGCCGGCACCCCCAGCTGCCGGCCGTCCCGTCCTCCGCTTCCCGCGTCTGCCTCCCACCCTGCTCCCGCTCTGCCTCTCCCCGGCCTTCCGTCCCATCCCGGAGAGCCGCCCGGCACCGCGCCGAGCCCCGCCGGCGCGGCCGCCCCCCTCCGTCCTGCAGTTCCCCCGTCCCCACCGCGGCCTCTAACGCCCGGACGTCTCTTTGCTTTGGTGAACTCTCTGCTTCTCTGCGCTGGGCTCCTGTCGGCGGGTCTGCCCTGACCGTCCCCCTCCGGCCTTTGCCTCCTTCCTCTCTTTGCACTGCTCGGGCCGGGCAGCCGAGGGAGCGCGACGTGATCAGGAACTTGCGGTTGGTGAGTGGTTCTGCCGTTTGCTCTCCGCATGGCCCCGCGTGCCGAGCGCCCGCCGCGGTGACCGGGAGATGCTCCCGCCAGCGTCCCGTGCGGCTGCGCTGTCCCGTCCCGGTGCGGGCGCGGAGGAGAGGTGCCGCCGCGTGCTGTGCCAGGGGGGAGGCGCGTCCGCACCCCGGGGTGCTCCGGCAGCGGGGTCAACTGGGGCGAGTGCCGGCTGGGGCGGGTTTCCCTGGGCCGGGCCTCGCCTGCAGCAGAGAGATAGGAGCGCGGCATCACCGGGAGCAGTGCCGTGGGGCTGGGAGCCCACAGGGTCAGAGCCGGACTGCGGCTCCAGGCACCGCGGCAGGATGTGTCGCATGGCCCCCAGCTCCTCGGGGCTGCTGGAGGGTCCGGGGCACCCGGTGAGGGGATGGCGCTGTGGCCGCTGGCCCGGCTCTCCTTCCGGGGCCGGACCCTGCCCTGACCAGCTGCGTTTTCCTCGGGTGGAAGAGACCCTGGTCCGTCACCGCGTGGCACGTGGGGGCTCAGGGGCTCCCCGGCCCTTCTGGCAGCCGTGGTCAGGCACAGTCGCTGCCGGTGGAGCAACGGGCCTCACCACGGAGCCGGTGAGGACATGGGGTCTGTCCAGGCAGGAGCTGTCCAGGGGACACCCCAGGGGTGGGCAGGTTCCTGCCGGGGAGTTCACCCGGCACAGTGGTACCTGGTCACTGCCGCAGGGCGAGACCAGAGCACGCCGGAGAGCTGCGTGCCGCCTCCGGCACGGCCCTGCCACGTCCGCACGGGCAGGACGGGCCGCAAAGAGCTGGCGAGGGCAGGGCGAGCGGCTGCCGGGGTGCCGCGGGCAGGGGCAGAACCAGGCTGGGCCGTGCCGGTGCCGCAAGGCCGGTGCTGCCGCATGGCCGGGGCAGTGCAGGTGCAGGATCTGGCGGCGAGGCCGGCCGTGCTCACCATTGTTCGGTCCGGCAGCGCTTCCTGCCCCGAGCCCCTCGGGATGGGCAGAGGATTTCCTGGCGGGTCCCTTGCCCGCTCCCCCCTGCGCGGGTGCTGCCTGGACGGAGGCGCGGGGCTCAGGGCGCGGCGGCACTGTGGCCGTGGCCGGTTCGGCAGAGCTGCCCTGGGGAGGTGGCTGCGATGCCCATGCATGGTGCAGGGGGCACAGGCCCCGGTCCCGGCACCGGCTCCCCGTGGCGGTGGGGTGCCCGGCGTCTGCGCTTCTTTTGCCTGTCCTGCCTGCACAGGCAGCTGCCGCATTTTGGGCAGGGGCTGGTGCTGCGCGGGGCGGGGGGGGTGGGGGGGGCCGGGGACAGACGCCGTGGGGAGCAAGGCTGCTCTTGCACTGCGCCTGGCGCTTGGCTTCCCTCGGCACGGCGGCCGGCGGCCCGGTGCTGGGGGGGGGAGGGCGGTTTGGGCTGGGCTGGCCCCGGCCGGCGGCTTTGTTGGGAGAGAGGCCGGGGCTGTGCCCTCCTCGGCGTGGCGGGGACAAAGTGCGGAGGGCGTGTGGCATCGGCATGTGCGGCGCCGGGCTGGTGCATGGGGGGGGGCGGTGCTCGGTGCCGAGCATCCCTCGTCTGCACGGGGGCAGCGGGGGGGTGGGACGACGTCCCGGTGGGGCCGAGCCCGGTGAGGGCCACGGCTCATTGCCCCCCGCTCTCCCCGCAGCCCCGGGAGAAGGGCAGGATGCGCTTCCACAAGCTGCAGAACGTGCAGATCGCCCTCAACTACCTGAAACATCGCCAGGTGAGGGGGGGGGGCGGGGCTGGTGGGACCCACTGGGCACCCCCAGGCACCCCCGGGGCCGGGGCCGCTCCCGCCCTCCCTGCAGCCCCGGTGTGCTTCGGCCCCGCAGGTGAAGCTGGTCAATATCCGCAACGATGACATTGCCGACGGCAACCCCAAGCTGACGCTGGGGCTCATCTGGACCATCATCCTCCACTTCCAGGTGAGCCCGGCGCCGGCATGAACCGTGCCGTGGCCTGGGGGGGATGTGGCGGTGCCGGGAGGCTGGGGCTCCGCAGGGCTGGGGGCTCCCTGGTGCCGCCAGTTTGGTGCCCCGTGGAGGAGCCGGGGCGTCACCGCCGGAGGCTGTGGTGGAGATGGCGGCAGCCGACGGGTCGGCGTAACCACCCTGTGCCGGCAGATCTCAGACATCCAGGTGACGGGGCAGTCGGAGGACATGACGGCCAAGGAGAAGCTGCTGCTCTGGTCACAGCGGATGGTGGAGGACTACCAGGGCCTGCGCTGCGACAACTTCACCACCAGCTGGCGGGACGGGCGCCTCTTCAACGCCATCATCCACCGGCACAAGTAGGTGGAGCGGAGCCGGGTCGGCTCCTCACCGCCGCGCGTCAGGGCAGCGTGCCGGGCTGGCCGGGGCTGGCAGTGCCATACCCGTCGGCAGGCACAGAGCTCTCGTCTCCCGGCACCCCCAGTCCCGTGCCCACGGTGCCGAGCCTCCCGTGGCACGACCGTGCCCTGCCTTGGGCTCCCGGGTGCGTGGGGGCTCCTGGCCCCCGTGGTGGGAAGAGCAGCCCCCCGGGGCTGCGGCGGGCCCGGCTCTGGCACTGGCAGGATTTGGCCCCTTGCAGCAGCCGGTGGTGCAGGGTGATGCCACGCGCAGGGCAGGCGCGTGCTCGCTGGGACCAGCCGCCGGCGGGGCTAGCCGTGCCGATCCCACTTTGGGCCGACGCAGGCACGTGCTCCCGACAAGTCCCGGCCCATCGGCCCGTGCCGGCGGCACTGTGGCAGCATGGGGAGCTGCGCGGCTGAGCCGCCTTCCCACGCTGCCGCCCGACCTGCCGACCCGCTGCCTGCATGGGCAGATGGGTGCCGACCCCCCCAGGCGGCGGGCGCTGTGCCCTCCGCGGCATGCCGGGGCGCAGGCAGGCAGGCCCCCGCGGGCTCTGCCAGGGCCGCCGCGTGCTTTTGGGGAGCACAAGTACGTGCAGGCGTGCCGCGCCCGCGCAGGGTGGGAGGAGGCACCCGCGCCGCGCCGTGCCGCACTCTGCACCGAGGCGCCGCCGCGGCAGGAGCTCACCGACCGCCGCACCGAGCTTGGTCCCGCCATGGAACGGAGCGGGCGGCATCAGGCCAGGAAGCAGCCGCGGCGCCGTGGCATAGGGAGCTCGGCACGGGCTCTGGCGGGGCTGGAGGACGGGGTGGTGATGGTCTGCGAAGACATCCCTGATGCGCCCGAGTGCCCGGCGGTCCCCGGCATCAGCGGCTCCTTCTACTCCATCCAGCACAGCCTGCGCCTCAGGGAGCTGTAGGCACCGGGCTGGGCCGGGGGCTGGCACGCCCCGACGGGCTGGGGGGGCTGGGGCTGCTGCCTGACCCGCGGGGACACGGGGGCTCCGCCTGCCCCGGGGGCTGCACAGGGACCCCTGTGCAGCTCTTCCTGCTCTGGGGGCTCTGTGCAGACGTGGGGGCTCTTCCTGCTCCGGGGTCCGTGCTCGGGGCTGTCGGGTTGTCCCTGCCTCCCGGTGCGGGGGTCTCGCCAGCCGCCGGTGCAGCCTGCGAGGTCTGCAGGGTGTGGGGTGTCTCGGCAGAGGTGTGGGCAGCGCGGGCAGCGCCGGTCCCGCTGCCCCCGGGGTTTCCCCAGACACCCGTGCCCACGCCTGCACGAACCTGTGCCGTGGGGCAGGGCAGGCGGAGGGCACTGCCGTCTGCGGGGTGCGCGGCTGCCGGCACAGACCCTGCTCCCGGCTGCTGCGGGGTCCCCGGCGGGACCCCCGCTGACCATCCCCACTGCCCGCAGGCCGATGCTGATCGACATGAACCGGGTGTACCGCCAGAGCAACCTGGAGAACCTGGACCAGGCCTTCACCGTGGCCGAGCGGGACCTGGGGGTGACGCGGCTGCTGGACCCCGAAGGTACGGGCAGGGGGACACGCTGCGAGGGGATGGCGTCCCTGGGGTGGATCCATCCCACAGAGCCTTCGTCCCTCCTCCCCTGTATCCCGCGCCCCCCCCCCCCCCAACTGCCCTCCCTCTCCACAGACGTCGACGTGCCGCAGCCGGATGAGAAGTCCATCATCACCTACGTCTCCTCGCTCTACGACGCCATGCCCCGCGTGCCTGAGGTGCAGGACGGCGTCAAGGCCAACGTGAGTCTGGGGGCCGGGGAGCTGCGGCGTCCCCCCGCGATGGGCGCCCGGCCCCACGCGCTTCCCTCTGCCCAGGAGCTGCAGCTGCGCTGGCAGGAGTACTACGAGGTGGTGACGCTGCTGCTGCAGTGGATCCGGCAGCACACCGTCCTCTTCGAGGAGCGCCGCTTCCCCGCCAGCTACGAGGAGATCGAGGTGAGGGAGCCGGGATGGTGCTGCGGCACTGGCAGGGGATGAAAGGCCCCGGTGCGGGTGGGAAGCTGTGCCGGTGCCCGGGGAGGCGTTTGGCGGTGACCCAGCTGGCCGGCAGCCCGGCCGTGGGATGGCTCACGCCGCAGCGAGTCCTCCCGGCGCGGGCAAACCCGGGATGGCAAGCAACCGGCCCCGCAGCGCCGCGAGCTGTATGGCTCCGTGGGGAACGGGGAGAGTGGGGAGAGCCAGCGCCCGCTGGGTCCATGCAGCCTGGCCCTGGAGGCTGCGGGATGGGGGGGCTCGGTGCCGGGGCCGGCCGGGAGGGGCTGGGGAGCCGGCGGTCGCCGTGCCGTGGCAGAGCCTGGGAGCCCCGGGCAGGGAGGGCCCCTCTGACTCACTCTTTCCAGGCTGTGTGTGAGTCACCGGTGGCAAACACCAGCTCCCCGCCCGGCCCCTTCCTTCCCGCCAGCTCCACACAGATGGAAAATGGGGGGGCATTGCCCCCCGCTGCCCCTTCCCGCCCCGGCTGCACCCCCGTGGCCCATGCACCGGGACTGGCTGCCGGGACAGGCAGCCTGGCAGGCAGAGGGGTCTGGCAGGCAGAGGACAGAGGGGTCCCGGCCCCTGCCCGCAGCTGGGGGTCCCGGCGCCCGGGGGGGTCCGTGCTGCCCACCTTAGCCACCCCCCTTTCGGCAGATCCTCTGGCGCCAGTTCCTGAAGTTCAAGGAGACGGAGCTCCCGGCCAAGGAGGCTGACAAGAACCGCTCCAAGGCCATCTTCCAGTCCCTGGAGGTGAGCGGCACCCGCTGCTGGCCGTGCCCGGGGAGCTGGGGGTCCCAGGGGGCTAGGGGTGCCCGGGGGTCCCAGGGTGCTGGGGGTCCTGAGGGGCTGGGATCCTGAGGGGCCAGGGGTCCCAGGGTGCTGGGGGTATCCTGGGGTGCCAGGGGTGTCCCGGGGAGCCGGGGGTCCCGCAGCAGTGCTCAGCATGCCGTGCCATGTCCCTGCTGGGGCAGAGGCCGTCCCGTGCCTCTCCCATCTCCCGGCTCCCGGGAGGTTTTGCCTCCGGTGCGGAGCAGCTGAGATGTGGCACCCGTGGCCGGGGCTGCCCTCGCCACCGGCTCGGCCCTGCCCACCCTCCGCCGGTGACCCGGGGGTCCCGGGCGGCGATCTGACGAGCTTTGGGGGTGCAGGGCGCCGTGCAGTCTGGGCAGCTGAAGGTGCCCCCCGGGTACCACCCGCTGGACGTGGAGAAGGAATGGGGCAAGCTGCACGTGGCCGTCCTGGAGCGGGAGAAGCTGCTGCGGGCCGAGTTCGAGAGGCGAGTGCCGCGGGCGGGGGGACCGGCTGGGGTGGTGGTGGGCTACCGGGTCTGTGCGCGGCGCCGAGGGCTGCTGGAGCTGGGCTGGCACCGCTCCCCGCTCCGCGCAGCCAAGCCGCTGGGCCGGGCTGGGGTGGGGTGGGGTGTCCCGGCTCCCCCCCCCGCCCCGTCCCGCCTGCGATGGAACCACACGGTGCATGAGTCATTGGCCGCCTCCGGGAAGCCAGCGCAGCCGCCGGCCCCGAGCACGGCACGGCAAGGCAACCGGGCGCTGGTGGCTGTGCCACGGGCTGGGCTCCGCCGTGTCGCCAGCTCCGTGCCGCCGGGGGGGCTCGCGCCGGAGCAGGGGAGACCGGGCCTCGCCGGGGCCGGCAGCGCAGGCAGGGAACGGGGCAAGAGCTGGCAGCGCAGGCAGGAGAGGGCAGCGGGGCCAGGCAGGCAGGCAGGGAGCCAGGGCGGGGTGGGGCTGGAGCCCTGCCTGCGGGTGGAGCCGGAGCGGGACGAGGACAGGGATGGGGAGCGGGACGGGGATGGAGAGCAGGACAGGGAGCGGGACGGAGCTCCTCGCTCGGGCAGGGATGGGACCCGGATCTGCAGGGGGGATCGGAGCGGGGCTGGCACAGAGTCCCTCCTGGGTCTGCGGGATGGATCCCTGCTGCCCGGGGCGGGATCTGGGCTGTGCAGGGGATGGGATCCGTATCACGAATGTACAGGACCTGTGCTGGGCCTGCGGGACGGATCCCTGCTGCGTGGGGTGGGATCGGTGCCCCCAGGGCAGGACCCGTGCCACACGTGGTTGGGATCGGTGACCGCATGCCAATCCCAGCCCCTCCATCTCCCCACGCAGGCTGGAGCGGCTGCAGCGCATCGTCAGCAAGCTGCAGATGGAGTCGGGGCTCTGCGAGGAGCAGCTCAACCAGGCTGACACCCTGCTACAGTCGGTGAGCCGTGGCTCCGGCTGCGGGGGGCGGGGGGGCAGGTGGCACACGGGGTCCTGACCGTGCCCCTGACCGTGCCCCTGACTGTACCCCGTCCCCAGGACATCCGACTGCTGAACGTGGGGAAGCCGCCGCAGAAGGCGGCCGAGATCGAGCGAGACCTGGACAAGGCGGACGCCATGATCCGGCTGCTCTTCAACGACGTGCAGACCCTCAAGGACGGCCGGCACCCGCAGGGGGAGCAGATGTACCGCAGGTATGGCCGCGCTGGCAGATGGTGTCGCCGTGGTGTGCCCCACAGGGCCTGCCCCACCTGGCCTGCCCCACGCAGGGTGCCTTGGCACTCTCCTGGCTGCAGGAGCAGCTCACGACCTGTACCCCCGCGTCCTCGATGTCCCCAATGTCCCTCGTGCCCCCCATGTCCCCTGTGCCCCCCGTGCCCACACGCCGCCTGCCCGCAGGGTGTACCGCCTGCACGAGCGCCTGGTGGCCATCCGCACCGAGTACAACCTGCGGCTCAAATCGGGCGCGCCGGCGGCGACGGTGACGGTGCCGCTGGGGCAGCGGCCGCGGCAGGAGCTGGACGAGGCCACGCTGCGGTACCTGCAGGACCTGCTGGCCTGGGTGGAGGAGAACCAGCGGCGGCTGGGGGTGGCCGAGTGGGGCGTGGACCTGCCCACCGTGGAGTCCCACCTGGGCAGCCACCGCGGCCTCCACCACTCCATCGAGGAGTTCCGCACCAAGATCGAGCGGGCGCGGGCCGATGAGGTGAGCTGCCCACCGCGGGGTCCCCCCCACGGCTGCCCCCACCCCTGCTCCCAAGGGTCGTTATGGCACCGTGGCCATGCTACAGCTGGCAGGGGGCTCTGGGGAGAGCAGCCCCCCCGTGCCCCCCCCCCCAGCTCTGCCCTCACCAGCTCTGGAGCCCCTCTGAGCCCTGGGCTGCACTGGACGGTCAGGGGACATGGTGCCCCAAGAGCACCCTGCTGCCCCCCGTGCCCTCTGTGCCCCAGGGCTGTGCCCCCCCGCCCTCCCCGGGTGCTGCCCCACCTTCAACCCCCTCGCTCTGGGTGGGGGGGATCGGCCACGGGAGCGGGCACTGCCCCCGGCACAGAGAGGCTGCTCCCCCCGTGCACGGCTCTCGCCCTGCCCCAGTGCGCCCCGGTGTCGGGGTCTCTCCCCGGATCCCGCCTTCGGCAGGACAGGGTCCTCTGGGGAGGTCGGGGTGCCGCTGTCCCCAGGGGGTGGGACGGGAGGTCCCCGCGCTCACGGCACATCTCCCCCAGGCACAGCTCCCCCCCGGCCCTCGCAACGCCTACCGGGAGTGCCTGGGCAAGCTGGACCTGCAGTACGCCAAGCTGCTGGTGAGGCTCCGGCGGCGGCGGGGGGCGGCGGGGGGCAGGACGGGACGTGGGGGAGAACTGCGGGGGGACAATGCAGGACATGGGGGAGAAGTGTGGCAGGGAGGGTGTGGGACATGGGGGAGATGAGCAGGGAGGAGGGTGCAGGACATGGGGGAGGTGTCGGAGGGGGCAGGATGCAGACGAGGACGCAGCCCCTCCCTGCGCCGTCCCCAGAACTCCTCCAAGTCCCGGCTGCGGCACCTGGAGAGCCTCCACGGCTTCGTCAGCGCCGCCACCAAGGAGCTGATGTGGCTGAACGAGAAGGAGGAGGAGGAGGTGAACTTCGACTGGAGCGACCGCAACCCCAACATGACGGCCAAGAAGGAGAACTACTCGGTATGGAGAGAGCCCGGGACACGCCGTCCTGCCCGTCCTGCTGCCCGTCCTGCTGCCCGTCCCTGCGTGTGGCTGTCCTGCACGGTCCCGTCCCTCCCTGCCCCTGCATGTGGCCATCCTGCACGGTCCCTGTCCCTGTGCACAGCGGTGCTTGCACGGTCCCTGTCCCTGCATGTGGCTGTCCTGCATGGTCCCCGTCCCTCTGGCCTGGCGGTGGCAGATTTTTGGAGGTGCCTCCTCCACCCTGCGGCACAGGATGCTCTCTGGCCACCCCGGTGCTGCCGTGCCGTGCTGCCGCGGCCCCGCTGTACCGTGCTGCTTGCCGAGGCTCCAGCCCTGCTCTTATCTCTGTGCTCCTTATCTCCTGCTGTCTGATCTGGGGCTGCAGCTCTTCCTCTCTGCTATCTGGCATCTCTCGCTGTCAATTGAAACTACGACGTGCTCTGCAGCGCTGAGCCCCCCCCCCTTAACCCTGCTTCTGCCGCTGCTCTGCTGCGCTTGCACGCCTGCCCAGGGTCACGTGTCCCCCAGACCGGACTTGGGGGTGTCACAAACCATGCCTGCACCCCCATCCTGCACCGCAGCCCCTGAGCACCCCGGGCCCCGTCCCTCAGCCCCCCAGGCCCCATATCCCATCCCTGAGCACCCCTAGTCCCCCATGCTCCCCTCCCTGAGCACCCCCAGCCCCCCATATCCCCTCCCTTTGCACCCCTAGTCCCCCATGCTCCCCTCCCTGAGCACCCCCAGCCCCCCATGACCCCTCCCTGAGCACTGTCAGCCCACAGCATGAGAACTGCCAGCGCTGGTTCCCCCCCTAAGCACCCCCAGCCTTGTCCCTCAGCCCCCTCCACCCCTGTCCCCGAGTGCCCCTACCCCTGCCCCCCCACTCTCTGTGCCCCCCAGCTCCCCACCCAGCAGGCTCCTGTGGTGGGTGCTCACCAAACACCCCCCCGGCTTGTCCCCAGTGCCCCCCGCAGCTGCAGAGCGCCCAACGTGGGGGCAGGACGGTGCGTCAACCCCGGGCACACACAGACATGCACACACACACACGCGCGCGTGCACGTTACCCTGCCGGGGGTCTGGGCACTGACCCCCCCGCGCTGTGCCAGGGGCTGATGCGGGAGCTGGAGCTGCGGGAGCGCAGGATCAAAGAGCTGCAGAGCACTGGGGACCGGCTGCTGCGGGAGGAGCACCCGGGCAGGCAGACCCTGGAGGTGAGGGGGGCTGGGGAGCCTGGGGGGGCCAGGGGGGCCTGAGAGGGTCTGGGGGGTCAGCGGGGCCGGGGGGGTCACTGGTGTGGGGTGCAGTGCATGGGGCAGTGGGCAGTGCGTGGGGGGCTGTGGCAGTGCAGGCAGCTGCCTGGGCGGGGTGGGGGCTGGCAGCGGACGGAAGCAGCGGTGCGGGTGCTGGTGCCGGTGCCGGTGCCGGCGCGGGCAGGGCAGGGTGCCAGTGTCCCTCTTGCAGGCCTTCCAGGCGGCCCTGCAGACCCAGTGGAGCTGGATGCTCCAGCTGTGCTGCTGCATCGAGGCGCACCTGAAGGAGAACAGCGCCTACTTCCAGGTACGGGGTGGGACGGGGTGCCCCCCCCGCACACCCACCGCCTGCCGGGCACCCCCCCGCTGATCCCCCCCACCCCCCCAGTTCTTTGCCGACGTGAAGGAGGCCGAGGAGTTCCTGAGGAAGACGCAGGAGAACATGAAGAAGAAATACTCGTGCGACCGCAGCATCACAGTCACACGCTTGGAGGACCTGCTGCAGGACTGCGTGGTGAGTGACCCCCGCCCGCTGCAGCCCCCGGGGTGACCCCCCCCAAACACATGAGCCCTGCTGCAGCCCCCGGGGTGACCCCCCCCAAACACATGAGCCCCACTGCAGCCCCTGGGTGACCCCCCCCAAACACATGAGCCCCACTGCAGCCCCCGGGGTGACCCCCCCCAAACACATGAGCCCCACTGCAGCCCCTGGGGTGACCCCCCCCCCCAAACACATGAGCCCCACTGCAGCCCCCGGGGTGACCCCCCCCAAACACATGAGCACCACTGCAGCCCCCGGGGTGACCCCCCCCAAAACACATGAGCCCTGCTGCAGCCCCCAGGCTGGCGCCCAACCCCGCTGCAGCCCCCGGGGTGACCCCTCAACTCCACTGCAGCACCCTAGGCAACCCCCCCATGGTTGACCCCCCCCGTGTGTCCAGCTGCAGGGTGCTGGGGTGACATCCCCACACACCCTGTTGCAGCCCCCCGAGGACGATCCCCCCCCCCCCCCACGCACCCCACTGTAGAAGCCTCAGGGATGACCCCCAACACGTGCACCCCACTGCAGCACCCCGGGGTGACCCCCTCACCACTGCAGTGACCTCCCCCCAACATGCAGACCGCTGCAGGAGGGTCCCCCCCACAGTTCCCCTCCCCACTGCAGACCATCCACTCGCTGCCCTTGGCAGTGACCCCCCCGCACACCCCAGGGCCCCCGTGGGACTGGGCGAGCCTCCCCTGCAGCCTCCCACCCCCACCCTGCCGCGGGGCTCCCCTCACCCATCGGGGCACAGCGGGGGGAATCCCCCCCCTGCCCCCCCGACCTCCCCCGACCCCTCTGTGCCCACAGGAGCAGAAGGACCAGCTGACGGAGTACGGGGGGCAGCTGGCGGGGCTGGCCCGCCGCGCCAAGGCCATCGTGCAGCTGAAGCCCCGCAGCCCCGGCACCCCCCTCCAGGGCCGCCCGCCCATCCAGGCCGTCTGCGACTACAAGCAAATGGAGGTGCGAGGGGGAGCGGGGGGCCGGGAGGGTGGGGGGGACGCACGGGGACTCCCCTGCCCGGGCTCACGCCGCCCTGTCCCCGCAGATCACGGTGCACAAGAACGACGAGTGCGCCCTGCTCAGCAACGCCCAGCCCTACAAGTGGAAGGTGCTGAGCGCCGCCGGCAGCGAGGCCATAGTCCCCTCCGTCTGCTTCCTCGTGCCGCCCCCCAACAAGGAGGCGCTGGATGCGGTGCACAGGTGAGTGCTGGCCGGGCTCGGCTGCGCTGTCCTCGGCTCCCCGCTCTGCTGCGGGGCCCTGCCGCGCTGCTCCCTCGCCCCCGCTCACGCCACCCTTCCCCAGGCTGGAGGCCGCCCACCAGCACCTCCTGGTGCTCTGGCACCAGCTGCACCTGGACATGAGGAGCCTCCTGTCCTGGCAGTACCTGATCCGCGACATCCAGCAGATCCAGTCCTGGTCCCACCTGACGGTGAGTCCCCCCGCCCCGGTGCCACAGCCCCATGGGGTCCCCGGGGGTCCCGCTGCGGCGGCGGGGGCTGACGGCACCCTTTGCCCCCCCGCCCAGTTCCGCACGATGCAGGTGGAGGAGTGCCGGCAGGTCCTGCGCAGCCTGGAGACCCACTACCAGGAGTTCCTGCGGGACAGCCAGGACTCGCAGCGCTTCCAGCCCGACGACCGGCTGCATGTGGAGCGGGAGTACAACGCCTGCACCCAGAAGTACGAGCTGCTGCTGCGCAGCCAGGAGAAAGGTGAGCCCCCTCCTCCCTGCCGTGGGCTGCCCTGTCGCCCCGTGCTCCCTGGGGCGTCCCCTCCGTCCCTGGGGATGTGGCCGGGGCGAACGGAGCAGGAAGGCTCTAACCCGTCCCTCGCGTCCCCCCAGGAGAGCAGGATGAGTCCCTGTGCAAGAACTACATCTCCCAGCTGAAGGACATCCGTCTGCAGCTGGAGGGCTGCGAGACCCGCACCATCCACAAGATCCGCCTGCCCCTCGACAAGGACCCGGTCAAGGAGTGCGCCCAGCGCATCACCGAGCAGCAGGTAGGCATGTGTATCGTCCGCACACAGGTGTGCGATGCGCGCGGACGGGGACCTGGGCGCCCAGAACGGGGCTGGTGTCTGTCCACCCACGCTGGTGGGGTTTCCCTTCTCTGCTCTGCTCCTTCTACTCTGGGGTCGGGGGCGGCCGGGGGCCCTGAAGCCGGGTCCCAGCTGACATGAGATGGCGTTCGGCACGGCGTTACACAGGAGATCGGCCACGGGCAGGGCTTGGCCCCAGACTGCAGCTGGCGGGTGCCAGGCAGTGAGGGACCCTCCTCTCCCTGCAGCAAATCCACCTGGAGCTGGAGGGCATCAAGAAGAACCTGGACAAGGTCAGCGAGAAGACAGAGAAGGTGCTGGCCCAGCCAGAGCAGGCCAGCTCGGCCCCCGTCTTGCGCTCCGAGCTGGAGATCACCCTGCAGAAGATGGACCAGGTGTACAGCCTCTCCAGCATCTACCTGGAGAAGTGAGTGCCCGGCTCCGAGCTGCGGCCCTGGGTCATCCTGGGCTGGGGAAAACCGCTGCATCGGCCAGGATGAGCCTGGTCTGGCCCGGGGTGGGCTGGTGAGGCCCGGAGGAAGCTGGCTGTGCCAGCGCGTCCTTCCCTTCCCGCCTGGGCTCTGGCACTGGCTGAGCCCATCTCCTCTCTCCGCAGGCTGAAGACCATCAACCTGGTGATCCGCAGCACTCAGGGGGCAGAGGAGCTGGTCAAGAAGTACGAGGACCAGCTGAAAGACGTGCAGACCGTGCCGGCTGACCTCAAGGAGCTGGAGGCCAGCAAGGCCGAGCTGAAGGTAACAGCTGGGGCAGCACCGTGCCGGGGAGCGGGGAGCCGGTGGGGGCCGGGGCTGACCCCTGCTCTGTCTGCCGCAGCGGCTGCGTGCGCAGGCGGAGGGGCACCAGCCCTTCTTCAGCACACTGGAGACCGACCTGAGCAAGGCCAAGGACGTCAACGAGCGGATGGTCAGGGGCCACAGCGAGCGTGACGTGGACCTGGATCGCTACCGGGAGAGAGTCCAGCAGCTGCTGGAGCGCTGGCAGGCTGTCCTCACCCAGACGGACCTGCGCCAGCGTGAGCTGGACCAGCTGGGCCGCCAGCTGCGGTACTACCGCGAGAGCTGCGACGGGCTGCTCCAGTGGATCCAGGATGCAAAGCAGCGGCAGGAGAAGATCCAGGCGGTGCCCATCACCGACAGCAAGACCGTGCGGGAGCAGCTGCTGCAGGAGAAGGTACTGCCCACCGCGGGAAGAGCGGCACCGGCCTGGCCGGTGCTCTCGGCAGTCCCTGGCCATGACGGGGCAGCTGTGGGACACCTGAGCTCACCCCCACGTGTTTCCCCAGAAACTCCTGGAGGAGTGCGACCGCAACAAGGAGAAGGTGGAGGAGTGCCAGCGCTACGCCAAGCAGTACATCGACGCCATCAAGGTGCGCCCGCTGGCCGCACCTGCCCATGCTGGGCTGGCCTCCCCGGGGGTGCTGGGTCAGGCGTGGGGCTGGGGAGGGGCAGCGGCCCCGGAAGGGGCTGGGGGGCTCGCTGGGGATGCTGGCCGGTGCTGAGGACCCCTTTCCTTGGCAGGATTATGAGCTGCAGCTGGTGACCTTCAAGGCGCAGGTGGAGCCGATGGCCTCTCCGGCCAAGAAGCCCAAAGTGCAGTCTGCGTCCGACAGCATCATCCAGGAGGTGAGGGGGGGCCTCTCTGTGCGGGGATCTGGGGCTCCCCACAGGTCCTGGTGTGCGGCTGAGCCCGGGTGGTTCCTAGCCCAGGAGTGGAGGGCTGCAGCCCTTTGCCAAAGGGGTGGGCACAGGGCGGCTGCTGTGCAGGCTTGCCTCCATCCGGCGCCAGCACCGTGGGGTGCCAGCAGCTGGGCCGGGGGTGCCACGGGCACGCTCCCCTCCTGCTGACCCCTGTTGTCTGCTGCAGTACGTGGACTTGCGGACGCGGTACAGCGAGCTGACCACGCTCACGAGCCAGTACATCAAGTTCATCACGGAGACGCTGCGGCGGCTGGAGGAGGAGGAGGTAGGGGAGCGGCGTGTGGGCACGAGGGGTGGCATGACTCCGGCTGCATTCTCTCTCCTGCATAACAACGGGGAACATGGTTCATGATGACTGCCGGCCCCCCATCACTAACGCTGGCCCACGGCCTCTAACCCCACTCTGTTCTGGGCTCCTGGGACCGAAGCTGCTGGCTCTGGGTGCAGCGGGTCTCCGAGCTGAGAGCGCCGGCCGGGGTGGCATGCAGAGCTCGCTCCGGGCACCACCGGGCTCTGGCGTGACTGGTGGTAGGAGGCACTTCCCAGATACACGTAGCGCAGTCAGCATCCGCCTTCCGCATGAACGCTGTGCTCGGGCACCGCGGGACCGGAGCCCTCGGGTGTTCTGTCTTGGTAACCTTTCTAACTCTTGGTTTCTGCCCTTGGAAGTCGAGCTGCTTTGCCAGTGCTTTGTCTTGGGGGATGTTTGTGTTGGTGGGGATCTAATGAAGGGTAAAAAACCAGGATGACTCTGGCATCCCTGCACCAGGTACTCACTCTGCGCATGTCCTCCTCCCCATGGCACCCTCCGCCTCACCCCATGGCCGCCAGCAGCCTGCGCACCCCTCCTGCCCGCTGCACCCCCGCCCTCCGGAGAACCGCTCGCCCCCCGCGCTCCTCGCCCTCCTCTGCCTCTGCCTCTGCTCCCCAGCCCTCGCTGCACCTCTCGAGGTGGCACGAGGGGTCCCAGTCCTGTGGCACGGGGGTTCCCGCTCACCCGCATATGCGCTGACCAGGTCCTGCACGGAACATGCGCCTGCCTTGCTCATGGTGCATGTGGCACGAGTGCTCTGCGGCACGGCCCCAAGCTGCGCACGAGCCGTGTCAGCCCTTCGGCAGATGACCAGCTGGCCGGGTTGCCTGGGGTGGGCTAGCAGCGGGGACTCGAACCAGCTGGGGCAGCACAGGCCAGAGCTTGGATTGCTCTCCACGTCGTCGAGGCTTTCTCGGCAAGGAAAGCTCCGCTGGCACCTCCCTCGCCACCCGCTCCCCTCTGTCCCACTCACCCCGGTGCTCCAGCTGTGTCTCTCGTTTCCCCACGGTGATGGCTCTTGGCGCTGGAGGAGCATGGGAGGAGGCTCCCCTCTGTGGGGGGCCGGGCAGGGCTCTCCCTGGAGGGCAGCGGGCACGGTGGTGGTGTGCAAGCTGCTCGCATCCGTTTCCATCGCCTTGGGCTTTGCTCGCGCTCCATCCCTTCTCTGTGGTACGTGGGCCATCCCGCTTCTTGCACTGCTGTCTTGGTCCTGTCGCCCATCCGCCTGCGCTGTGCTCAGTGAGACACGGTAGTCGTGTGTCCCCTGTCTGCCATACGTCTTCTGGAAGCTGGCATCACTGCCTCCAGCTCGCGGGGAGGCCCAGGGACCGAAGCCATTCCATGCGCATCCTCCACCCCTCCGCCCTGGACCGTCCCATCTCTCGGTGGTGCGTGGTTGTGGCTGGCATTGATGCCGCGGCTCGGTCGCATCCCTTGTGATTTCTTTCTCTCTCCCCTCTCTGTTTTCTCTGCACCCTCTTTCCCCTCCAGAAAGCCGCCGAGAAGCTGAAGGAGGAGGAGAGGAAGCGGCTGGCGGAGGTGGAGGCCCAGCTGGAGAAGCAGCGGCAGCTGGCCGAGGCCCACGCCAAAGCCAAGGCGCAGGCAGAGGCGGAGGCACGGGAGCTGCAGCTCCGCATGCAGGAGGAGGTCACCCGGCGGGAGGTGGTGGCCGTGGACGCCGAGCAGCAGAAGCAGAACATCCAGCAGGAGCTGATGCAGCTGCGGCAGAACTCCGACCACCAGATCAAGTCCAAGGTCAAGTTGATTGAGGAGGCCGAGTACAACCGCAAGAAGGTGGAGGAGGAGATCCGCCTCATCCGCCTCCAGCTGGAGAGCACCGAGAAGCAGCGAGCGGGTGCTGAGACGGAGCTGCAGGAGCTGCGGGCCCGCGCCGAGGATGCCGAGAGGCAGAAGAGGCAGGCGCAGGAAGAGGCTGAGCGCCTGCGCCGGCAGGTGAAGGAGGAGAGCCAGAAGAAGCGGGAGGCAGAGGAGGAGCTGAAGCGCAAAGTGCAGGCTGAGCGGGATGCGGCGCGGGAGAAGCAGAAGGCACTGGCAGACCTGGAGAAGCTGCGGCTGCAGGCAGAGGAGGCTGAGCGGCGGATGCGGCAGGCGGAGGCTGAGAAGGAGCGGCAGATCCAGGTGGCCCAGGAGGTGGCCCAGCGGAGCGCCGAGGCTGAGCTGCAGAGCAAGCGGCTGTCCTTCGCCGAGAAGACGGCGCAGCTGGAGCTGTCGCTGCAGCAGGAGCACATCACCGTGGCCCACCTGCAGGAGGAGGCCGAGCGGCTGAAGAAGCAGCAGCTGGAGGCCGAGCAGTCACGGGAGGAGGCTGAGAAGGAGCTGGAGCACTGGCGGCAGAAGGCCAACGAGGCGCTGCGGCTGCGGCTGCAGGCGGAGGAGGTGGCCCACAAGAAGGCACTGGCGCAGGAGGAGGCAGAGAAGCAGAAGGAGGATGCGGAGCGGGAGGCCCGCAAGCGCGCCAAGGCAGAGGAGTCGGCCCTGCGGCAGAAGGAGCTGGCGGAGGAGGAGCTGGAGAAGCAGCGGGAGCTGGCAGAGGGCACGGCCCAGCAGAAGCTGGCGGCGGAGCACGAGGTGATCCGACTGAAGGCGGAGATGGAGAACAGAGAGCAGCAGCGCTTGCTCCTGGAGGAAGAGCTCTTCCGGCTGAAGAAGGAGGTGAGCGAGGCCATCCACAAGAGGAAGGAGGTGGAGGAGGAGCTGGCCAAGCTGCGGGCTGAGATGGAGATCCTGCTGGAGAGCAAGGCCAAGACAGAGGAGGAGTCGCGCTCCACCAGTGAGAAGTCCAAGCAGCGGCTGGAGGCTGAGGCCAGCAAGCTGCGGGAGCTGGCTGAGGAGGCCGCCCGGCTGCGGGCCCTCTCCGAGGAGGCCAAGCGGCAGCGGCAGCTGGCAGAGGACGAGGCTGGCCGGCAGCGGGCCGAGGCTGAGCGCATCCTGAAGGAGAAGCTGGCAGCCATAAATGAGGCCTCACGGCTGAAGGCGGAGGCGGAGATCGCCCTGAAGGAGAAGGAGGCGGAGAACGAGCGGCTGCGACGGCTGGCAGAGGATGAGGCCTACCAGCGCAAGCTGCTGGAGGAGCAGGCTGCCCAGCACAAGCAGGACATCGAGGAGAAGATTGCCTTGCTGAAGCGCTCCTCGGAGAGCGAGCTGGAACGACAGAAAGGCCTGGTGGAGGACACGCTGCGGCAGCGGCGCCAGGTGGAGGAGGAGATCCGCGCCCTGAAGGCCAGCTTCGAGAAGGCCTCAGCGGGCAAGACCGAACTGGAGCGGGAGCTGAGCCGCATCCGCGGGGAGGCAGAGGAGGTGCAGCGCAGCCGGGAGCAGGCCGAGCGGGAGGCCGAGCGGCAGCGGGCGCTGGCACTGGAGGAGGAGGGCCGCCGGCGGGAGGCTGAGGAGAAGGTGCAGGCCATCCTGGTGGCTGAGGAGGAGGCCGCGCGGCAGCGGCGGCTGGCCCTGGAGGAGGTGGAGCGGCTGAAGGCCATGGTGGAGGAGGCCAGGAGGCAGAAGGAGCTGGCGGAGAAGGAGTCGGAGCGGCAGATCCAGCTGGCGCGGGAGGCAGCGCAGAAGCGGATCGCAGCAGAGGAGAAGGCCCACCTGGCCGCCGTGCAGCAGAAGGAGCAGGAGCTGCTGCAGACGAGGCAGCAGGAGCAGAGCCTCCTGGACCGGCTGCGGGAGGAGGCCGAGCGGGCCCGGCGGGCAGCAGAGGAGGCCGAGTTCGCCCGCAGCAAGGCCGAGCAGGACGCCAGCCTCTCCCAGCAGCGGGTGGAGGAGGCCGAGCGGCTGAAACAGCGTGCAGAGGAGGAGGCGCAGGCCAAGGCGCAGGCACAGGCGGACGCGGAGAAGCTGCGGAAAGAGGCCGAGCTGGAGGCGGCCAAGCGGGCGCAGGCGGAGCAGGCGGCCCTGCGGCAGAAGCAGCTGGCGGACGCCGAGATGGAGAAGCACAAGAAGTTCGCTGAGCAGACGCTGCGGCAGAAGGCGCAGGTGGAGCAGGAGCTGACCAAAGTGAAGCTGCAGCTAGATGAGACGGACCACCAGAAAGGCATTCTGGACGAGGAGCTGCAGCGGCTGAAGGAGGAGGTGAGCGACGCCGTCCGACAGAAGGCCCAGGTGGAGGAGGAGCTCTTCAAGGTCCGGGTGCAGATGGAGGAGCTGGCAAAGCTGAAGAGCCGGATTGAGGAGGAGAACAAGGCGCTGATCCTCAAGGACAAGGACAACACGCAGAAGTTCCTGGCGGAGGAAGCCGAGAAGATGAAGCAGGTGGCGGAGGAGGTTGCCCGGCTCAGCGTGGAAGCCCAGGAGGCCGCCCGCATGCGGAAGCTGGCTGAGGATGACCTGGCGCAGCAGCGGGCACTGGCGGAGAAGATGCTTAAGGAGAAGATGCAGGCGGTGCAGGAGGCCACACGGCTGAAGGCCGAGGCAGAGATGCTGCAGAAGCAGAAGGACCTGGCACAGGAGCACGCCAAGCGGCTGCAGGAGGACAAGGAGCAGATGCAGCAGCGCCTGGCCGAGGAGACTGAGGGTTTCCAGAAAACTCTGGAGGCTGAGCGCCGGCGGCAGCTGGAGATCACGGCTGAGGCAGAGCGCCTCAAGCTGCACGTGGCAGAGATGAGCATGGCCCAGGCCAAGGCCGAGGAGGAAGCCAAGCGGTTCAAGAAGCAGGCAGAGGAGATCAGTGAGAGGCTACACGAGACTGAGCTGGCCACGCAGGAGAAGATGACACTGGTGCACACCCTGGAGATCCAGCGGCACCAGAGCGACCAGGACGCGGAGAAGCTGCGGAGAGCCATCGCTGACCTGGAGCAGGAGAAGGAGAAGCTGAAGCAGGAGGCAGTGTTGCTGCAGCAGAAGGCGGAGGAGGTACTGGGCTATGGGTCCCCCTTAGCGGTGGTGGTACACAGGGAGGCCTTCCCTCTCCCCAGCCGCCCCGCGCCGTGTCCCAGGACAGCAGGCGTGCGGGTGGCTGGCCAGGCTCTGGGAGCCACGCTGTCCATTCCCCAAGGACCATTGCTGCAGCCTGCACCTGGCGGGCATGGGCACAGGGCTGGCTGCTGCCACCGTCCAGGAGGCAGAGGCGTCACCGAGCCTCCCGCCTCAGCATCTGTCCCTCCTGCCAGGGGTCACGGTGAGCAGCTGCTTGTGGGGCAGGACCCCCACATGCGAGTCAAGTGCGTGCACAGAGCCGGAATCAGGTGCAGAGAGGCAAACCCAGCAGGGAGGTGTTGGAGAAGGACCTCCCACCCCCCACCCTCTTCTGCTGCCAGCGGCTCCTGCTACAGAGGGGTGATCAACACCCCCTGTGCTGGCTTTTTGGTCCCGTGGAGTGTCCTGCCTCATTTCTTTCCGTAGACAGGAGCCGTCCCCAGCTCCCAGCCTTGCTACCGGGTGGGGAGTCTCTGACCTCCACAGAAGAGCTCGTGCCTTTTTCCGTGCTCGTTCCACCCTTGTGTTGTTTGCTGTGGCTCCCTAACCCCAGCTCTGCTGCCTTAACTCTTAACCTACATAGCAGAGCAGAGCAGAGCGGTCTCTGCGCCCCTAACAACCCAGTGCCACCCCTGCTGCCTGTTCCCCCGCCCCCAGCCTGCCCCCACTGCCCCTCCAGTGCTGCCCTCCTGGGCAGACAGTGCCATCTGACTGTGCTGTCCTCTCTCCTACCCTAGATGCAGGTGGCCCAGCAGGCGCAGCTCCGCCAGGAGACGCAGCTCCTCCAGCAGACCTTCCTGACGGAGAAGGATGCCCTGCTGCAGAAGGAGAAGTTCATCGAGGAGGAGAAAACGAAACTGGAGAAGCTCTTCAAAGATGAGGTGGACAAAGCCCAGAACCTGAAGGCAGAGCAGGAGCGGCAGCAGAAGGAGATGGAGCAGGAGAAGCAGCAGTTGAAAGCCATGCTGGATGAAGCCAAGAAGCATCAGAAAGAAGCAGAGGAAAATGTCCGACACAAGCAGGAGGAGCTGCAGCAGCTGGAGAGACAGCGACAGCAGCAGGAGAAACTCCTGGAAGAGGAGAACAAGAAGCTCAGGGAGAGGCTCGAGCAGATGCAGGAAGAGTACAAGGTTGCCCTGGCCCAGACACGAGAGATCATGATCCAGACGGATGACCTGCCTGAGGAGGCCACGGTTACGACAACGCAGCTGCTGGATGTCAAAGCTGTGCCCAATGGCAGAGACGCGGTGGATGGCTTAGCGCAGAACGGGGAGCCGGAGTTTGCATTTGACGGCATCCGTCAGAAGGTGTCTGCAGAGAAGCTGGCTGATGCTGGCATTTTGAGCAAGGAGAGCTTAGACAAGTTGGTGAAGGGTGTTGTGAGTGTTGGCGAGCTCTCGCAAAGGGAGGACATCAAGAAGTACCTGCAGGGCAAGAGCAGCATTGCCGGTTTGTTAATCAAGCCCACTAATCAAAAGATGAGCATCTATGAAGCCATGAAGAAGAAGCTGCTCAGCCCAGGCACCGCGCTGGTCCTCCTGGAAGCGCAGGCTGCCTCTGGCTTTATAATTGACCCTGTGCGAAACGTGAGGCTCTCGGTGAACGAGGCGGTGAGAGAGGGCGTGATTGGGCCAGAACTGCACAACAAGATGCTGTCTGCTGAACGGGCGGTAACCGGCTACAAGGATCCATACACAGGCGACAAGATCTCCCTCTTCCAGGCCATGACGAAGGATCTCATTGTCAAGGAGCATGGCATCCGCCTGCTCGAGGCCCAGATCGCCACCGGCGGCATCATCGACCCCGTGCACAGCCACCGTCTGCCTGTAGAAGCTGCCTACAAGCGGGGCTACTTCGATGAGGAGATGAACCAGGTCCTCTCTGACCCCACCGATGACACCAAGGGCTTCTTCGACCCCAACACACAGGAGAACCTCACCTACCTGCAGCTCATGGAGCGGTGTGTGACTGACCCAGACACGGGGCTGTGCCTCCTGCCACTCACTGACCAAGCAGCCAAGGCAAGAGAGCTGGTCTACACCGACAAAGAAGCTAAGGATGTCTTTAAGAAGGCCACAGTGACGGCACCGTTTGGCAAGTTCCAAGGGAAGACGGTGACCATCTGGGAGATCATCAACTCCGAATACTTCACTGAGGACCAAAGGCGGGACCTGATCCAACAGTACAGGACTGGCAAGATCACAGTGGAGAAGATCATTAAGATCATCATCACGGTTGTGGAGGAAAGTGAGAAAAAGAGCCAGATGTGCTTTGAGGGCCTCCGGGCCCCTGTGCCTGCCGCTGAGCTGCTGGAAAGCAAGATCATCAACAAGGACCTCTACAACCAGCTGCACCAGGGCAAGAAGTCTGTGAAGGACGTGGCGGAGATGGAGTCTGTGCGGCAGTACCTGAAGGGCACAGATGCCATTGCTGGTGTCCTAGTGGAGTCGACTGGCCAGAAGCTCACCTTCTACGAGGCCCTGAAGAGAAACCTGCTGAAGCCAGCGATTGCCCTGTCCCTGCTGGAAGCGCAGGCTGCCACTGGCTACATCATCGACCCTGTGAGGAACAAGCTGTTCTCCGTTGACGAGGCGGTGAAGGCCGAGGTGGTGGGGCCAGAGTTTCACGAGAAGCTGCTGTCCGCAGAGAAGGCGGTGACTGGCTACAAGGATCCCTATACGGGCCAGACAGTTTCCCTCTTCCAAGCGCTCAAGAAGGGCCTCATCCCCAGCGACACCGGGGTCCGTCTGCTGGACGTCCAGCTCGCCACTGGAGGCATCATCGATCCTGTGAACAGCCACCGGCTCCCGCTCGAGGTCGCCTACAAACGGGGCTACTTTGACCCAGAGATAAACGAGGCTCTGTCCGAGTTCCGAGATGACGCCAAGGCTTTCTATTGTCCCAACACCCAAGAGCACCTCACCTATGCCCAGCTGCAGAAGAACTGCCACCATGACAAGCAGACTGGCTTCTGCCTGCTGCCCCTGTCGGACAAAGCCATCCAGTCACAGCAGGAGGAGGTCTACACAGACAGCCAGGCGAAGGAGTGCTTTGACAAGGCAACTGTAGAGGTCCCAGTGGGCAGCATGAAGGGCCAGACAATGACCATCTGGGAGCTGATCCACTCCGAGTACTTCACCGAGGAGCACAGGCGGGAGCTCCTCCGACAGTACAAGACCGGCAAGGTGACCATCGAGAAGATCATCAAGATTGTGATCACCATCATCGAGGAGGCGGAGACCAAAAAGCAGGAGAAGCTGACGTTCAGCGGTCTCCGGGCACCTGTACCTGCCAGTGAGCTGGTGGAATCCCGCATCATCAGCAAAGCCCAGTACGAGCAGCTGAAGGAAGGCAAGAAATCGGTGAAGGACCTCTCTGAAACAGATGCGGTGAGGAGATTCCTGCATGGCAGCGACTGCATTGCTGGCGTCTATGTGGAGGCGACCAAGGAGAAGCTGAACATCTATGAGGCCATGAAGAGGAACCTGTTGAGGCCCAGCACTGCTGTGGTCCTCCTGGAGGCCCAGGCAGCGACCGGGTTCTTGATTGACCCCGTGAAGAACCGGAAGCTGTATGTCAACGAGGCCGTGAAGGCTGGTGTTGTTGGGCCTGAACTGCATGAGAAGCTGCTGTCCGCCGAGAAGGCTGTCACTGGGTACAAGGACCCCTACTCGGGCAACACCATCTCCCTCTTCCAGGCCATGAAGAAAGGACTCATCGTCAAGGAGCACGGCATCCGCCTGCTCGAGGCCCAGATCGCCACCGGCGGCATCATCGACCCCGTGCACAGCCACCGCCTCCCCGTGGAGGTGGCCTACAAGCGCGGCTACTTCGATGAGGAAATGAACCGAACCCTCTCTGACCCCACCGACGACACCAAGGGCTTCTTCGACCCCAACACCCACGAGAACCTCACCTACCTGCAGCTGAAGGAGAAGTGCATTGAGGATCCTGAGACGGGCCTTTATCTGCTGCCCTTGCGGGAGCCTGAGAAGCCTACAGTGGTGGAGACCACCCACGTGTACACAGAGGCAGAGACACGGAAGGTGTTTGAGGAGACACAGGTGGACATCCCCGTCGGCAGCAGGGCAGGCTCCTCCATGTCACTGTGGGAAATCATGCACTCGGACCTGCTGCCTGAGGAGCAACGGAAGCAGCTCATGGAGGAGTTCCAGTCGGGCCGTGTGTCCAAGGAGCGCATGATCATCATCATCATTGAGATCATCGAGAAGACTGAGATCATCCGGCAGCAGAATCTCACGTCCTATGACTATGTCCGGCGCCGCATCACAGCCGAGGACCTCTACGAGGCCAAGATCATCTCTGTAGACATCTACAACCTGCTGAAGCAGGGCTCCAAAACTTTCCGGGAGCTTCTGGACGTGGAGACTGTATGGAAGTACCTCTACGGGTCGGGCTGTGTGGCTGGCATCTACATCCCCTCTTCCAAGCAGAAGCTCAGTATCTACCAGGCACTGAAGAAGGGACTGATCAACTCCGAAGTGGCCCGCTCCCTCCTGGAGGCCCAGGCTGCCACTGGTTTCATGATCGACCCCACAAAGAACGAGATGCTGACCGTTGACGAAGCGGTCAGGAAGGGCGTAGTGGGGCCTGAAATCCATGACCGGCTCCTGTCTGCAGAGAGGGCCGTGACCGGTTACAGAGACCCATACAGCGAACAGAAGATTTCCATCTTCCAGGCCATGAAGAAAGACCTCATTCCCAGCGAAGAGGCCCTCAAACTCCTGGATGCCCAGATAGCCACCGGTGGCATCATCGACCCGCACTTGGGCTTCCATCTGCCCCTGGAGGTGGCCTACCAGCGGGGCTTCATCAACAAGGACACGTACGACATGCTGTCCGAGCCCAGCGAGGTGCGAAGCTATGTGGACCCATCCACGGAGGAGAAGCTCAGCTACACACAGCTCCTGAAGCGCTGCCGGAAGGATGAGAACAGTGGGCTCCTCCTGCTCCCGCTCTGCGACACGAGGAAGCTCACCTTCCGGGGGCTGCGGAAGCAGATCACCGTGGAGGAGCTGGTCCGTTCGCAGGTGATGGACGAAGCCACTGCCCAGCGCCTCCAGGAAGGCCTCACCTCCGTCGAGGAGGTCTCTAAGAACCTGAAGAAGTTCCTGGAGGGCACCAGCTGCATCGCTGGTGTCTTTGTGGACTCCACGAAGGAGCGGCTGTCCGTGTACCAGGCCATGAAGAAGGGTATCATCAGGCCAGGCACCGCGTTTGAGCTCCTGGAGGCACAGGCAGCCACGGGATACGTGATTGACCCCATCAAGGGCCTCAAGCTGACAGTGGAGGAAGCTGTGCGGATGGGCATCGTGGGCCCCGAGTTCAAGGACAAGCTGCTCTCTGCTGAGAGGGCAGTCACTGGCTACCGGGATCCCTACTCCGGCAAGCTCATCTCCCTCTTCCAGGCCATGAAGAAGGGTCTGATCCTGAAGGACCATGGCATCCGCTTGCTGGAGGCCCAGATTGCAACGGGAGGCATAATTGATCCCGAGGAGAGCCACCGCCTCCCTGTGGAGATTGCCTACAAGAGGGGTCTCTTTGACGAGGAGATGAATGAGATCCTGCTGGATCCCAGCGATGACACCAAGGGCTTCTTCGATCCCAACACAGAGGAGAACCTCACCTACCTGCAGCTCATGGAGCGGTGCATCACTGACCCAGAGACTGGCCTCTGCCTCCTGCCCCTGAAGGAGAAAAAGCGGGAGAGGAAGACCTCCTCCAAGTCCTCCGTCCGCAAGCGCAGGGTGGTGATCGTCGACCCGGAGACGGGCAAGGAGATGTCCGTGTACGAAGCCTATCGCAAGGGCCTCATCGACCACCAGACCTACCTGGAGCTGTCAGAACAGGAGTGTGAGTGGGAGGAGATCACCACCTCCTCCTCTGATGGCGTGGTGAAGTCAATGATCATTGACAGGCGCTCAGGCCGCCAGTACGATATCGACGATGCCATCAGCAAGGGCCTGATTGACCAGTCGGCCCTGGACCAGTACCGCTCGGGCACCCTCTCCATCACCGAGTTTGCAGACATGCTCTCCGGCAACATGAGCGGCTTCCGGTCGCGGTCGTCCTCCGTGGGATCATCCTCCTCCTACACGGTCAGTCCGGCCCCCACCCGCACGCAGATATCCATGTGGAGCGACCCGACCGAGGAGACCGGGCCGGTGGCAGGCATCCTGGACACGGACACTTTGGAGAAGGTGTCCATCACAGAGGCCATGCACCGCAACCTCGTGGATAACATCACAGGGCAGAGGCTGCTGGAAGCCCAGGCCTGCACCGGCGGCATCATTGACCCCAACACCGGGGATAAGTGCTCCGTCGCCGACGCCGTGAACAAGGGCCTGGTCGACAAAATCATGGTGGACCGCATCAACCTGGCGCAGAAGGCCTTCTATGGCTTCGAGGACCCGCGGACCAAGACAAAGATGTCGGCGGCCCAGGCCCTGAAGAAGGGCTGGCTGTACTACGAGGCCGGGCAGCGCTTCCTGGAGGTGCAGTACCTGACGGGGGGCCTGATCGAGCCCGATGTCGAAGGCCGCGTCTCCTTGGACGAGGCGCTGCAGAAGGGCACCATTGACACGCGCACGGCCCAGAAGCTGCGTGACGTCAACACCTACTCCAAGTACCTCACCTGCCCCAAAACCAAGCTCAAGATCTCCTACAAGGACGCTATGGACCGGAGCATGATCGAGGACGGGACTGGCCTGCGGCTGCTGGAGGCCTCCTCCCAGTCCAGCAAGGGCTACTACAGCCCCTACAACGTCAGCAGCGCTGGATCCACCTCTGGCTCGCGGTCGGGCTCTCGGACCGGCTCCCGGTCGGGCTCCAGGCGAGGGAGCTTTGACGCCACCGGCTCTGGCTTCTCCATGACCTTCTCTTCCTCCTCCTACTCTTCCTCGAGCTTTGGGCGCAGATACGCCACGGGTCCCTGGAGCACCGAGGAGGCGGCTGCCCTCACCTTGTCCCTCCCGAGCCAGAGCTGCGGGCAGGAGGCGAGTGGGGAGCGGCCGGGGCTGCCCAGGACCCCGCTCCGTGTGGCCTGAGACCCACCGGCCCCTGCCCGAGGAACCCACCGCCTCGCCTGCTCCGCATGTGGCAACGCTGCTCTCTAATCACTAGTATTTTATTTTTTTTTTAATTTTTAAACTCCATTCTTCCAAAGCAGTGCCTAAAGTTTAACCAAAAAGACTAGACTAATATATTAATATATACGATTGTTCTGACAGTATTTGTATATTAAGAGATGAGAGAGAAAACACACTACCCTCCCAGATCTGCCGCCCCGGGACCCTGCTGCCGTTCCTGCCCTCTGCAGAGCTCGTCCCGCTCGGACACCCCAAGGCAGAGCCGGAAAACAGTTCCGTGTTTTTTGATCTAACCACTTAGCGACTCTTTTGTAATTAACCCTGCTGGCTTCATCTCCCACACCCCGAAGGAGGAGACAACCCTGTGTCCCCGCGGTGCACCGCAGCCGGCTGTGCCGGCAGGACCGAGGAGGACGTCGCGGGCTCCCTGCCGGACAGCCAGACCCTCCGCGCTGGCCCCGGAGCTGCTGCCTGGACCCCTTCCACCTGCCCTCGGCGCGGCGAGGAGAGGAGGGGGCTCTGCGCCCCGGCTCCTGAGCTGCCCCGGCTCCCTGGGTTGGCCCCCCCGGCACATCCCTGCTACCGCGCCGCAGAGCCGGTGCCCCGACCGTAAGTGCACGCTGGTGCTGCCTGGTGCTTCCGCGCCGTGCGGAGGGACCTGCCTCCGCTCTGCCGCTTCTCCCACCGAGGGGCTTCGCTGCGTGTCCGCCACCACCTCCGCCAGCCCGCCCGCCCGCTGGGACGCACCCACCGTGCTTGGCTCTCCCTGCCCGCGTGGCTCATGTCGCCGCTAGCCGGCGGCCGTGCCTGCTGCTGCCTGCCCGTCTGTCTGTCTGTCTGTCTGTCTCTGCGTGTATCTGGGAAGTGCTCCGCACAAGGTCGATTTCTTAACACTGACGTGGCTTAATGAATTGACAGGCGTCCGCCAGAGCCCGCGCCCGAGCTCGGCAGAGCCTGCGCTGCTAAAGCCAGCCCGGCTCCGCGCGCGGTTCCTGCGCCCAGACCCCAGCCGCTGCCCGGCCGCGCGCCCCCCCCATCACAGGGGTTCTCCAGACCCTCTTGAGGGGCGCGGAGGCCGCAGGACCCTCGTGCACAGGGTGGGTCGTGGGATGCTGCAGCAGCCCGGCGTGCTCTCTTGTTAGAAAAAAGGTGGATCTCTCTCTCAAACTGGACTCCTCTTTTCTTCTTTGTGGTAATTCCTTTCCTCTGGGTTTTCCTCTCCTTCCCTTCACCCGCAATAACGCGCTCTCTCTCTGGCAGACGTCTTTTTCCAGTCCCACCAAAGAAGTCCCCTTGCCGCTGGGCGAGTTCCTTAGCTGGGTCTCTGACGTCAGCAAGTCGTGGATGGGCTCGAGGGGAGCCCGGGACGCAGAAGCTCCTCGGCCGTGCTCGCCGGCACAGGTAACGCCAACCTTTCCAGTCTCTCTCTTTGGAGCCGGGGTTCCCCGCCGTCCCGCGCTCAGTGGGCTGGTGCCAGGGCTTTAGCTGGGTGCTGCGTTCTCGGGGCGGTGATGCCGAGGTGTCCGGGGGGGGTAACGTTTTCCTCCAAGTACAGTTTGGGGTACAGTCGCCTGCGGTGAAGGCTTTCCAGCCGTGGTTGTGCCAGAGCAGAGCTGCGCCCCGCTGCTCTGGCCACGGGAGGTGTCGCTCGCGGAGGCAGCGCCGGGACGAGCAGGCTGGCGTGGGACGGGCACGGGGCGCTGCTGGCTGGGCTCGATGGCTTCATCTCACGGACCAGTCTCCCTGTCTCATCCCATCTTTTCTGTTCGCTTTGTTTTAGTGTTGCTGGATGTCCATCCCACCTCCCCTCACCGCTGCCACGGAGCCCGTGCCCCCGTCCCGGGGCGAGTGGGACCGCACTTGAGGACACTGGGACGTGCTCCCCTCCCTTTGTACTTGCCTGAGTCCTCGGGCAGAGACCGGGGGCCATGCTGCCATGGCGTGGGGGCTGCCCCCTGGCACCGGAGCCCCCTGGCCGGCAGCGGGGTGCCCCGGCCCCCCCCGCTGCCCTTGCCCCCTGGCAGCACGCAGCCCCCGGCCCCCCGCCGTGCTCCACCGGGCCCTGGGCAGGGGCTGAAGCAATAAGTGACACAGCAGCAGGGCCGTGCCGGCTCGGGCTGTCGGGGCCGTAGCCCCCACGCTCGGCCCCCCCACAGGGCTGTAGTCCCTCGAGAGGCACCCACACGGTCGCCTGGCCCTCCCCTCGCCCCGTGCGAGCGTGCCCGAGGCACACCCCCTCCTCCCCAGGGACGGCGCGGTGCCACGGCTCACCCGCGGATCGCCACAGCATCTCTCCTCCTTCCCGCCTGCTCTCATTTGCCACGTGTAAATCGAGCCATCTTATTCCTCAGCATTCGTTGTTATTATTATTCTCATTATCCAGTTTTGCTTTTGCATGACATGTTAATGTGGGCGACTCTATACCGTAGCCCTGCCTGAGCTGGGGCTCCCGCTCCCTCGGGGCCCTGCGCTCCCCTGATTACCCAATCATTTCTCATCAGGGAAGCTGGGGCTGATCGATAATCCAAAAGCATCTCTTTTTGGGGGCAAAACACTAAAACCTGACTTGTATATACCGTGAAGTGTTTGTAAAACATGCAGTATGGACCCATGGCTCTCCCCAGCGAGGTCAGTAAAAGAGATCCTATGAAACCAGCCAGCAGCTCCGCGTGGTCTGTTCGCCCTCGCTGCTCCTCGAGGGTGGCCGTGTCCCAGCCTCACCGCTGCGGGTGCGGGCTGGGGGCTCCCGGTCGCCCCCCACACCTTTGTGCCGTGCCGTCCGGGGTATGTGCTGCCGCGGGTTGTGGTAGAGCGTGCCGGGGCACCGAAGGGCTGACCAGCTCCCGGTGCCAGTGCTGCGGCGGTGTGCCAGGCTCGTGCACAGCCATACCCGGGCATCCCCACGGCACCAGGCACGGAGCAGGGCTGCAGAGGTGTCCCCAGAGCTGCTCCCAGGCCCTGGGCTGGTGGTGCTCCCGGCCCCAGGGTTTGCTCCGGTGTGTGCCGGTGCAGCAGTGCCGGGGTCTCTCCCGCCCTGGGAGGCTGCAGCCCCACGCCAGCGGTCCTTGGTTTTGGTGAAGGGCAGCAGCAGTGAGCGGGCACGGCTGGTGGTGTGGAGGCTTCCGCGGTGCGTCCTTCACACGGGGACAGATCTGTCCCTCCGGCAGTGGGACTCTGCGGGGGGCAGCGCCCGCTGTCCCCCAAGGCGCTCGTACCCTGTGCCGATGTGTGCGGGGCCGGGCCAGGGCTGGCACGTTGGTGCCTTGGGCTTTGTGCCGCACGTCCCTGCGCTGCCGCCCAGAGCGGGCAGGCTGTGCCACGTGCGCTCCCTTAGCCTGGCAGTGCAGGAGCCGTCGGGGCTGGGATGGCCGCGGTCGGGGAGCCCTGGTCAGCCATGAGGATGAGGGGCTGGGGTAGATAAGGGGGTTGGCCGGGCAGCCAGCTGGTGGCGGGACAGCGGGCAGCATACGGGGCAGCATGGCCGAACCTGGGAGACGCCAGCGCAGACGCCTGCTCAGGAGGTTCCCCAGCACTGGCACGGAGGGCTCCAGGAGTCTTTCCAGCCCTGCGAGCCGTATGCCACTGCTCTGTCCGGGCTGGGTCTCCCCGAGCCGGGAAGCTTGTCCTGCGGGAGTGCCTCCCACCAGGCACTGCACCGGGAGCACCGGAGCCGCACGGGACCTCGTGGGGGCCGTGCAACGTGCAGCGGGACGGTGCCAGGAGCAGCCGAGCGTGGAGGCCCCTGTGGCAGGACCCGGGTGGAGAGCCCGGGCTGGTCCGGACAGATGGCAGTGGCTTGGGAGCAAGTTAATTGCATTGTGCGTCTGCAATTAGCAGCAGCGTCGCTCCCTGCCCGCCTGCCTGCAGTGGGCTGCACCGGGACGCAGCCGTTGGACACAGCAGGGGTGGGGGGAGCAGCCCCCATGCTGCGGGTGCTCATGGGCTGCTGTGCCCATCGGGGGGCTCAGGAGGGGTCCCAGCGGGGACAGCAAGGACTGCTGCATCCCTGGGGATGGCACGGGCAGCCCAGGGCCGTGCTCCATCTCACTGCTCCCTCAGATATTCCATCCTCCCCCCACCTCCCTAATCCCCCCTCAGGGCCGGATACCTCTCACAAACCCCGTGAGACCACCAAAACCCCTCTGTGCCCAGGGCTAAACCCCCTGACTCAGCCCCGCTCCGTGGGCGAGAACCCCCCGCACCTCCCCGCAACATCCCTGGGGTCCGGCTCCCCTCCTGGCTCCCGAGCGACTCCCTGGGCCCATCCTTCGGGACCAGTGCCCGTTTGCTGGAGGGGACCCCCTTCCCTGCATGCCCCTCGGCCCTGTGCCCGCGTTGGCACGGAGAGCCTCGCTGGTGTGGTGGGTGCCGGGGTGAGCCGGGCTGGCGCTGGGCAGCAGCTGCTCCACCCGCCGGGGTGATGGGCGAGCCGGGGTGGTGAGACCCCGCTGTGTGGGGGGTGAGGTGGGGAGGGACACCCGGCGCCTGCCGGGCACACAAAGCTGCCTGCAGCCTGATGCCGTGGGGCTGGCTGTGGGGCGAGCCGTGCAGTGTGTGGGGAAGGCCCTGTGCTTCCACTGACCTGGCATCCCTCATCCGTGGAGCCGTGCCAGCCCACGTCTTGTGCCGCTCCACGTCACCCTCCTGCTCCCCCAGGTCCCCCCGTCCCTCCCAAAGCTCCTTCCCGTGGGCAGCGTCCACCCCAGAGCCGCCTGGCTTCCCACGGGCGCTGGTGATGCCGGTGCGGAGCCAACAAGCGGCACGTGGCAGGGCTCGGCATCGGCCGGGCTGGGCACAGGCAGTGCCATGGCAAGCGGTACGGCCGGGGACCTGCCCCGGGGCCGGCAGTGGCTCAGCCTCCAGCCGGTCCCCAAAGCTGTCACACCGAATCACGCGGCATGGTGCTACTGAGGGCTCAGGGAGGAGAAATGTGCCGTGCCGGGGAAACAGCCCCCCTCTCCCCGTGCTGCCATACCGGGGCGGTGGAGCTGGGGTCTGTGGGGCAGGATTTGGCTGAGCCCCGCGCGCTGGCAGTGGCCCGGCAGATCCGGCCCTGCTGCTCCGGGGTGGTGGGCAAGCAGCGGGTCCGGGGCAGAGCCGCGGCAGGGGCTGGCGGGGTGCCCCATCCTGCTGCTCCCTCCTGGTCGATGCCGTGGAGAGGGCCAGCGTCTGCCGCTCTGCCGGCCTTGGCACAGCCGTGAGGGAGCGACGGGGCCAGCAGCCAGGCGAGGGGGAGCAGCAGCTCGGCCGTGAGCAGCATCAGCCGCCACGGAGCCGCACCGCGCACTGGGAGCGGCCGAGCGAGCGTGTAATTGGGCCAGGCTAATTATGATGGATAACTCTATTATATTCCTGTTTTTAATGCACTGCAGCTTAGCTTGCCCCGCTGACGCGCGGGGCAGAGTTCACCCCTTTCAGGCCCTCCGAGCTAAACCGTCACGCAGTGATAAAACCGCAGGGCGGTGGCATGCGAAGTGCTGAATGCCGCGCCGGTCGTGGCTGTCAGTCAGCCCGGGAAGGGCTCCTTGCCACCCCCCCCCGAGCCGCGGTTTGCAAACAGCCCGTCACGGGCTCATGCATGGCGCTGGCGGGACGTTGGCACTCCCAGGTGTGCCGCGGTCAAGCTGGGCCGTGTCCGGGCCCTCTGTGTGCCACGGCCCTGCCGCAGGGATGGTTTCTCACATGCCGAACATGCGGGTGCTCACCCGTCACCACATGAGCGGTGGCACCATCAGCCGTATCGCCCCATCCTGCTGTGGTAGCCACCTCTGAGCGCGTGGGACCCGGGGCTGCCGTCCCAAGTGGGGCCGTGGCAGCCGGCTTGGCCTCGCTGGCACACACCGACTGCCAGCTCTGCATGCCCACCGCCCCGGGCACTGCTGGCTGCAGCCTGCAGCACGCCGCTCTGGGAACTCTGTACAGCTTACCCAGCGGCCACAAAGCCAGAGCGGCCTCTCCCACGCCCCCCTTGTCATCGCTGAACCATTCCTTGGGGAGATAAGCTGCCCAGCTCCACCTCCTCCGCACGGGCAGGGACCCCGAGACCCCCCCTGGGCCGCGCCGCTGCCCTGGGGCACAGAGCCCACGTCGCTGCCGGCAAGTCCCGGTGAAACCCCGACGTGCATCGGCCAAGGGCAGCGCTGCCTGGCTGTAACGCGCCTGCGTCTCTGTGCCATCGAGCGTCACGGCATGGTCTGTGCGAGGGGCTGGCGTCGGCTGGACTGGTGAATCCACCCCCTGGACTGGTGAATCCACTCCTCTCCTTGCTGCAGGTCCTGGGGCTGCGAGCAGGGTGATGGTGCTGCTTGCCCGGGACCCTGCCGCAGGGCTGCAGCCAGTGCGTTGCCCATCCTGCCGGGCACCGGGCAGCTCTGTGGGCTGGGGCACCGCCGGGCGCAGGGCCAGGGTGTCCGCGGTGGGGACAGGGACGGTGGTGGTGCCAAGCAGCCTCAGGGTGCTCCGAGCCATGCAGCCGCCGGTGGGGCTGCGCGGGCAGCGCGGTGCAGGGACCTGTGCCTCCCTCCCAAGGCACCGCGCCGCTGCTGTCAGGCAGCTCCAAATCCGTTTGTTCCGGCTGTCATGTCCCAGGGTGTAGCTGGCGCAGCCTGCTGTGCCTGTCCGGCAGCCAAGCTGGGGCTGGGGGCTGCTCCGGACCCACCCCCACCTCTCCGGGGCAGGCGGGGACCCTCGGGGCTGTTCCCGTTGCAGGCGCATGTAGCACCCAGTGCACGGGCACCCCTGCACTGGTTCGGGGTTTGCTGCTCCTTGTCTCGTGTCTCTCAGCACGTCCCCAGGACTCGGGCGGCCGGTCCTGCCTGTGCAGGCGTGGTGCCGTGCCGGGTCTGTGACAGGCTGGCAGCAGTAGCCGGGGCTCCATCCCCGCCAGCCCAGGCTGGGATTTGGGCACTGATGCTGGAGGAGTGTTCCCACCGCCGATTCTGTGGTCAGGCCCCCCTGTGCCATCATCTGCCGCCCGCCTGCGGCAGCATCCTCCAGCTCCCCAGCGCCATGGGTTCCCCGTGCTTGGGCTCCAGCAGCCGGGCTGGCACTGCGGGCATTGCACTCCTGCCCCAGGATGAGGGCACACGGGGCCGGGGACCAGCAGCATGGGGCAGGAGGGCTGCACTGGAGCTTCCACAACCCCACGTGCTTCGGTGCCCCTGGCCACACCGTCCCGCTCCGTCCCCTGGACGCTCGCCTGGCGCCTGGGGAGGACAGAGCTGAGGCGCAGCCGCATCTGGTGAGGGCCACCGGCACTGGCAGCGGGGGCGAGCGGCCTTGGTTGCAGGGTGCGTGGGGCTGCAGGGCCCCATTGCGGTGGACAGCACCATGCATGCGGGGTCTGCAGCGAGCGCACGTGCCCGGGAGCATCTCTGATGGGCCAGAGTCCTGCTGGCACGTCAGCCAAGGAGGGACTGCCATTCTCCCTTTCCAACACGGTGGAATATGGTCCTTCTTCTGTATTTACTCAGTTTTTGGGGTGTGAACAGACACCCATTTCTTCTTGACCTTCTTGGTGAGCATGCCCCAGCGTCTGGCCCCCAGATCCCTGGGGAGCTCATCCCTTCCGGCTCCTCCCTGCCCAGGCAGCCCTTTCTGCAGGCACTTTGGTTCAGGTCTCAACTCTGCAGCCCTGAGGACTAATTTGCCTTTTGCCTGCACCCCTGTTCGCCCTGCATCCCCCCTGCTGCCTGGGTCCTGTCCCGTCCCCATGGAGGTGCCACTGGCACGAGCCCCAGAGGTGCAGGTTTGTTGGGGCCCGACGCTGCGGCTCTGCAGCGCTGCAGACGACATAAAGCAAATTGCTCGGTTACACGCAGCGAGGAGCCGTGACGGTGCACTGCAGCCCAGACCCCGAACCCTGCGGCCACGGGGCGGTTCTGAGGCTCCCACCTCCACACCAGCACAGACGGGCGCAGCGCGGCAGCTCGGGAGCCTCTCCGTGCGCAGCCAAGCCCGGCCTGAGTGGGCTGCAGGAGCAGGGACCAGGCACCGGCCCAGCTCTGCTTCCCCTTTGCTCAGCAATTTGCTGCTGCTTCTGGCATGGTTTCTGACCAGACCCCTGCCCGCTGCTCCTTCCCCAGCGGCTGCATCAGTTGCCGCTTCTCCCAGTGACTCCCAGCCCCGTCCAGCCCCATTTTCTGCCACGCTCTGGGCACACCGCCGTTCCCACGCGGCCCCATTACTGGCACCTTGTCGGTGCCAGCCAGGGCAACATCGCTGCGTCGCTTCTGCATCAAATCAGTTTTATCTCCCATTTCTCGAGCCCACGGTCCTCAGCTGTTTCCCCTTGCAGGCAGAACCTGTGAACACCTTGGAGACGTGTCAACCTGTTCTTGCTCAGATCTCACTCTCACATTTCTTGTCACCATCCTCGTGGCACCACTGTAACCCGTGTCCACGCTTCACCCTCTGCTCCCACAGCCTTTCTGGCAGCACCCGCACTCTCGTTCCCACACCTCAGCAACCGCCCTCGCTGCGCCCCAACTAAAATGAACCAGGGGTCCACTCACTCCTGAGCACCAGGCTTCCCTGCTCCGAAAGCCTCGGAGCTGGCTGCGTTTCCCCTTCCTCCTCCTCCCTAGGGACCCTTCTGCAGCCCTCTGTGCTGGATGTGGCCCCTTGCCGCCGGCTGGAGCCCATCCCAGGCCCTGCTGCTCGCTGCCGCACGTGCATCCATCGCCCACTCCAGCCTCCTCCAGCCTCTGCAGGGCTCCGGCCGCTGGCACCGTGCGCTTTCCCATTCCCTCCGAGGGATTCCCAGCGGCACCCGCAGCATCACAGACCGCTGCCCCTCATTATGGTGACCTGGCAAAGCGCCACGAGGGTTGGTGACAGGTTAATTGCAGGGCTTCCAGGACTGCGTGGGAGATTGTGCATCTCGCTCAGCCTTTGGGTGCAGGCACGGTGCGATCCCACCTGCAAACCCGGCTTCTCTGCCGGGACACGGAGCAGCCGCTGGCATCTTCATCCTCACCCTGTCTCCGTGCCATGCAGAGAGGCATTGCTCCCGGGCTGGATTTCACGTGACATCTCCTTCTGCTTGTGAAAGCAAAGCAGCTGAGGTCACAGCGCCAGAGCCTGGGATGGCTGCAAGGCTCTGCACAAGGTGCACGGGCTCTGAGCCGGCCGGCGGCACGGCTCGGGCAGCCGGTCGCAGCGGGAGGTGCAGCCGGAGGTGACCTTGGGGACGTGTCCCGCAGACAGCGGTTCCAGGCTGGCAGAGCGCAGGCAGGTGCCTCTCCCCGCAGCGCTGCGATCTGCAGCAAGGGAAGGGCTTGTCGGGCTGATAACCGTTATCTCCACCACCACGGCCGCGCCGGCCCGGCCCTGCTGGTGCTGGCACGGAAGGAAAGGAGGTTTCTGCCAGGAGACGCTGGCTCCCCGTGGGAGCTGGCGGGGGGAGGCGGGGGCAGGTGCCCACCGCGCCGTGTCTCCCTGAGCCTGGCTGCACCCTGCGGTGCGTTTTGGGGAAGGGAGAGGAGGAGAAAGGGTGCAGCTCAGGGCGGGGGCTGCTTCTCCTGCGTGGGGTGGCTTCGGCCGTGGCTGGACCTCCCCGGGGTGCCCGGAGCAGGCTGAGCCCGGCTGCCGGTGCCTGAGGGCAGCAGCTCCCACCGTACCTGCAGGGACCTGGCAAACCGTGGCAAAAGGCTGTGGCACACCATGCTCCCCGCAGCGCTCCGTTAACGCAGCCCGCTGTTTGCCCCGGCACGTGCAGGAGTGGGCTGGTCCACTGCACGCAAATACATGTGCCCAGAAACTTGCCGGGGGCCACACATGCCGTCTGCGCATGTCCTCGTGCCACGGGCTGTGCGGGCTGCTCCAAGACGCTGACCATCGCCGTGCCTTTTCTCCTTGTCCAAGATGCCGTCGCTCCATGCTTTACCGACCGTGGTGCTCCGAGGGTGTGCAGAGTGCCCAAGGCTGATTCGGGTTCAACTCCTAATGCCGGAAAAGCCCCAAAACCAGGATGATCCTCTCCTGCCTCCCCCCGCGTCCTGCCTGCCCCAGCCCTGCTGCCTGCCCCCAGCAAAGGCACCAGCCGTGCCGGGGCCGAGGGGCCGGATCCTGTGCGTGGGGCGGGAAATGGGGTAGTGTGGGGATGTGAAATGTGAGGGGGAGTGAGCAGCAGAGCCCCCAGCCATGCTGGGAAGTGCTGTGGGTCAGTTTGCCATGGCTTGGCTCAGCCAGGTGGGCTCTGCAGCGAGGGGCGGATGTGGGGAGATGGGGGACCAGCGACCGGAACAAGCCGAAGGGGCTGGCAGGTATAGCTGGCAGCAAGTGAGATCTGGGAGCAATCCCGGGTAAAAAGGGTCAGGAAATTCAGGAACGCTGCGGGAATCACCGTGTCGAGTGGTGCTCATCCCGGCAGAGGAGACTGAGATGAGCAGAGCCAAAACCCGCTGGTACCGGCGATGGCTGGTGGGCGAGGGCTGCAAGGCTGGAGCTGAGGACGGAGGTCAGGAGTCCCAGCCAGGGTGCTCTGCCCTGGCTGGTGAGGATGGGCCGGTGGCCGTCCCTCTGTGGGGAGGGCAGCCCCTCGGGGGACACAGCGTCACCCCAAGACGTCTGCGCTGCGCTGCTGTGCCGGGGGGCTGGTGGAGCTGCATCCCCCTGCCCCTCTGCCGGGTCCCGACACCCTTTCCCCACCCCTCCCTCTACTCTCCTTGCAGAAGCGCTGTGCTGCCGATGACACCGGTCTCTCCGGAATGAGCGTGGAGGGGTCATCGCCAGATGGGGAGGAGATGGAGAGGTACGGGCGGCACCGGGCACAGTGGGGTGAGCCGAGGCACCTCGTCGGGGCAGGTCAGGGCCAGGCTCTGCACATGTGTGCGTGGGCATCTGCACCACGACGAGAGGAGCTGGGGTGAACCCTGCACTGCCCCGGGGGTCTGGGTGCACGGGGTGCTCATCAGTGGGGTCACCTTGGGGTCCGCATGTCCCCGGTCCCATAGACCCATGCTCGCCCCGGAGCAGCGTGGGGGAGCGGTGGGTGCTGCGGCAGAGAGGTGCTGGCAGCCCCGGGCACCGCTTCACCCCTCTGCCACGCCAGAGCAGCCGAGGGGCTCCCGGGCAGGGACACCCCTTGGCAGAGGCCGGGGCAGGGCAGGCGGCAGAGGCCGGGGCTCAGCACGGTGCCGGGCAGGGGAGGTGGTGGCCGTGCAGCTCCGCAGCCCGGCGTGTCCCGGCTCTCTCCCCAGAGCGTGGCAGCGGGATGAGCGGACGGAGCGGAGGCTGGAAGTGCATGAGCAGCTGCTGGCCCTGCGGCACTGGCTGGACGCCGTGGAGAAGAGGCTGCCCACCCTGACGGAGCCCGGCCCTACCCCACAGGTAACGGGCTCGCTCCGGGGCCCGCGGCAGCTGGCAGAACCGCTCAGAGCCAGGCAGGACCCAGCCCACGACTCCACTGAGGCTGGTGAGGTCTTGGTCCCCGAAAGGGAGGATGGTGCCTGGCACCGCCCAGCTGGGACACCCTTCGGCACGGCCCCACAAACCTGCTGGTGACACCCGTGGGGCAGGCAGGGTCCCGTGTCCCCGGTTCCTGCTCCCCAGTCGGTGGCCCAGCCGTGCCCCCATCCCCACTGACACCACCAGCGGCTGCCGTGGGCTCGGAGCCTGCTGTACCCGTGGCCCTGCTGGCACTCGTGGCTCTGCTGCCTCGGGGTCCTGCTGGCCACAGGGCCAGCTTCTGCTCTGGGATCAGCCGTGTCCCGTGCACAGGGTGTATAGCTGTGCATGGGGAGTGTGCAGCCGTGCGAGGGGTGTGCAGCCACGTCCCCCTGCCCAGGCGAGGGCTGTGCAGCGATACAAGGGCTGTGCAGCGATGCGAGGGGTGTCCCCCTGCCCGGGTGCATGCAGGAGCATTGCTGCCATCCAGACCTCAGGTGCCTGGACCTGGCAGAGCGCTAGCGTGTCCTTCGGCACAGGCCGCTGGCTCCCACCACCCCGTCCGCGTGGAGCAGCAGCGGGAGCACCGATGGTGGGGGCTGCCCCGGCCGGCCCCTCCTCGCCGCCCTGCGAACAGTCCCTCGCCGGCTCCTTTTGTTCGGGGCCTGGCCAGCACACGGGCTCCCTCCGCACACATGACAGCACAAACTGAAAGGGCCATTCATCCCGGCCCCGGCACAGACAAAGCCGAGGCCGAGGAGAAACCCACCCGGCTCCCGGGATCTGAGGCTGCGGATTCCAGCCGACCGCTCTCGCCCGGTGCCTCGCGCTGGGCTCCCTCTGCCCGGGGCGCCCGTGCCACCCCCAGACTGGTACCTGGGGCTGCGGAGCGTGCCGGGCGAGTCCCGGCAGGCGTGCGGGACGGCAGGCAGTGAGTTGCTCAACTGAAGGAGCCGGCTCGTTGCCCCCTGCCCCGGCCCCTGCCACACGGGGTCCTGGCCAGGGGCCGTGGGGTGCCCAGGGTGCCTCGCCAGTGCGGTGGCTGGGCCTGGGGGTCCCAATGCCCATGTGTGCTCCCCGTGGGGCAGCAGGGAGGAAGGTGGGAGCTGCGCTGCTGGAGGTGCTGGACTGCGCGGTGGGGCAGCAGCCCCCCAGGCCGGCCCCTCATTGTGGTGCTCAGTGGGGCAGCATCTCCCCCCAGCACAGAGGCAACCGGGAGCACCAGCTCTGCACCGTCGGGTTGGCCCAGCTCAGCTGGGGATGCCCAGAGCACCCAGGGGAGCCCATGCCTCAGCAGGGCACCCACGCACGCATCCAGCACTGGGTGCTGAGCTCCTCGCTGTCAGCAGCGGGAAGGTGCCGGAGCCGAGCGGGGAAGACGATGCGGTGCCGCAGGAGAGCCCGGGATATGCTAATTCCCTGCAGCGTCTCCGGCAGCCGAGCAGACAAAGCCCCCGGCCCCTCCGCCCGCTGCTTTCAGGAGAGCCCAAGGGAGCCCCATCCATCAGCGCAGCGCGACGCTCCTTGCAGCGGCCCCTGTGCTCCCCGGGGCCCGGTGAGGGGCACCCGCTCCTTTGTGCGGGGCAGGACCCCCGCCCCAGAGGGCCTCTCGCCGGCTGCGGGGCCGCTGTGCCGGAGCGGGGTCCAGGCAGCTGAGGATGGGGCTCGTGCCACGTGCACTGCGGGCAGCAGCAGACCCCCCCCACCTGGCACCTCTGGCAGCCCCTTGCCTCCCCCCCCAGCCCCCCTGCATCCAGGGCAGAGGCAGGAGGGGGTCCCAGAGCTCCAGGCCTGCAGGGCCCCGGCGCTCGGGCTGAGGCAGGCGGTGGGCTTTGCAGGAGGGTCTCTGCAGCCCAGCCCAACTGCCCCGTCCCTGCCCAGCTCCGCCGAGCCCGGCTTTGCAGCTGAGGGCACCCTGCGCCCGCAGAGCAGCTGGGGGGGCTGGGCTGTGCCCCCCCGTGCTTGCGGCAGCTCCGGCTGGCAGTGCCGTGACCCGGGGGGCTGGAGCTGGGGTGGGGGGGAGGTCAGTGCACCTTGGATGGGTTATGCCACCGTGGGGCTGTGTCCCTGTGGGGCTGTGCTGCCATGGGGCTGTACCACCGTGGGGCTGTGCTGTCACAGGGCTGTGCCACCGTGGGGCTGTGTCCCCGTGGGGCTGTGTCACTGTGGGGCTGTGCCACCGTGGGGCTGTGCCGCCGTGGGGCTGTGTCCCCGTGGGGCTGTGTCACTGTGGGGCTGTGCCGCCGTGGGGCTGTGCCACCGTGGGGCTGTGCCGCCGTGGGGCTGTGTCCCCGTGGGGCTGTGTCACTGTGGGGCTGTGCCACCGTGGGGCTGTGTCCCCGTGGGGCTGTGTCCCCGTGGGGCTGTGTCACTGTGGGGCTGTGCCGCCGTGGGGCTGTGTCCCCGTGGGGCTGTGTCACCGTGGAGCTGTGCCACCGTGGGGCTGTGTCCCCGTGGGGCTGTGCCGCCGTGGGGCTGTGTCACTGTGGGGCTGTGCCACCGTGGGGCTGTGTCCCCGTGGGGCTGTGCCGCCGTGGGGCTGCGGGTGCAGGCACGCAGGGGATGCCGTGGGTGCACGGGTCCGGGTCCGGCACAGCCTCCGGTGCGGGTGCGGGTGCGGAGCAGGTGCCGGTGCGGGGCAGGTGCGGAGGGGACCCCGGGGGCTCCCCCGGGGCAGGGCCGCGCGGGGCGGGCGGTGGGAACGGCGCCGCTCCCCTCCCCCTGCCCGGGATGGCTGCGAGTCCCCGGGGGTTTCCCCGGTAACGGCGCCGTTCGGCGCGCAAGGGGTTAACGCGGGCGGCCGTATTGTACCGCGGGGGGTGCGCCGGGGTCAGCCCTGCCGAGCCGAGCCGTGCCGGTGCAGTGCTGAGCCGAGCCGTGCCGAGCCGTGCCCGAGGGTCCCGCCCGGTGCTGCCCGGTGCTGCCCGGGGCCGCCCCGTCCCGCCGTCCCCCGTCCCCCCCCGCCCCGCACCGCCCCGGGGCGCAGCGCACAAAGGCGGCGGCGGGGCCGGGGCGGGCGATGCCCGGGCGGCGGTAACGGGTGCCGAGCCCCGCTCCGCCGCCCCGCACGGGCCGGGCCGGGCCGGGCTGCTCCGGTAGCGGGGGCGGCGGAGCCCCCCGGCCCGGCCCCGGCCCCGGCCCCATGGACACCCGGCTCCGCCGAGGGGTGAGTGCCGGTACAGCCCGGCGGGGCGGGGGGGGGGGCCGGGGCGGCTCCGGTGCGTGTCCGTGTGCGTGTCCGGGGTGCGTGGGGCCGGGCCGAGCGCGGGGGCTGCGGGCAGGACACCCCCGCCGCTGCCTGCGCTGCCTGCGCTGCCTGCGCTGCCTGCCCGCCGCGGGGGCAGCGCCGCGTCCCCCGGCCGGGGCTGGCTGCCGGTGCGGGAGAGGCCGGTGATGCCCCCAGTGCCCCCTCGCCCGCCCGGTGTCCCCGGGGGGGCCCTCCACCCGTGCTGCCCCGTGGGAGCCCGCCCGCGCAGGTCGAGCCGGGGGTGACGGGAACACTGCTGGGGCGTGCGTGGGGCTGCACCGTGTGTCAGGGCCCCCCCACCCCTGCGCGACCCTGTGCGCGGGGACCGTGCCCGTGGCGTGTGCCACGGTGTGCCACGGTGCGCACGCGGGGCTCGGCGCGCGCGTGCTGCTCGGAGGTGCTCCGGCCACGCAGGAGCGCGCACCCCGGGATGCACGGCTGCTGTGGATGCACGTACTCGTGGAGCAGCCTGGCCCGTGTGCTCCTGTTGCGTGTGCGTGCAGCTGACGTGGGCATGTTTGCATGTCGAGTGTCGCCCTGTTGCTGAGGCGTGCGGTGGCATGGGGTCTTTCTGCCTGTTGCTCCATGCGCGGCGGCGGCGTGTGTGCGGCAGAGCAGGGTGGGGGGTGTGAAGGGTGGTGTCTGTGTGTGTGCCATCCCGCTGCGGTGTGTGCACTCATGTGGAGCATGTGCGTGGCCGTGTGTGTGTGTGTGTGTGTGTGTGTGCATGCTGCGTGACCCCTTTGGTGGGTGCCTGCAGCACCCAGGCCCGTGCCGGGGTGGGATGCCCAGCCCGTGGGGTGTGAGCAGAGGAGTCCCGGGGGTGAGAGGGCACACGTGCACGCAGAGCCCCAGCCTGTGTGTGGGGGTGTCGGTGCACTAACCTGATGTGGGTGGGTGCAGACGGGTGTGTGCCCGTGCAAGCCTGCCAGGTGTGTGTGTGTGTGCATGTGTGGATACGTGTGTGCGTGGACACGGGTGTGCACCCAGCACCGGGTGGGAGAGCCAGGGCGTGGGGTCTGGGCGGTGGGCCCAGGCGCAGGCAGCAGTGGGTTCAGGTGCAGGCAGCGCTGCGGCTGCAGCGGGGCTCTGGCGAGGGGGGCTGGCATGGGAGGGTCCTGCCGGGTGGCGCGGGGGATTTATGGCTGCGGCAGGGCGGGCAGGGTGGGGAGGCTGCGTGCCTGCCTGCCTGCCGGTGGGTGCTCCCAGACGGATGGCCCCCAGCCCCGCTCCCCCCAGCAGATCCCCGGGCCGCCTTTGTCAGGCCCTGCAGACAGATGGCTCTTTTCTCCCGGCTCCGCTGGCCTCCGAGTTAATCTAATGGCACAAAGCGCGGCTGGTCGGGAGCATCTGCCTGTCTGCCGGGTGCCCCGCGCTGCCTCCCGGTACCCTTCATTTACATGTCTGTTAACGAGATGCGCGCCTGCCACGCAGGGACGCGCACCCCGCACGCTGCCAGCCGAGGGGTGGCCAGCACCATGAGTCCCTCGGCGTGCCCTCCCTCCACTTGGCCCTAGGTGACGGCCAGTGCCTTGCCCTCGCTGTCCCCAGGGCCCCGGCTCTCAGTCTCTCAGCCCCCCCCCCCCAAAGCCCATGCAGGAACTTGGGCAGCACCAGCAGCCACCCAGGGCAGAGGTGCAGCTGGGAGCAGGAGAGGGTGGCCCTGGGTGCAGGACGGGGGTCCATACGCCGTGCAGCCCCGCGGTGGCTCCGATAACGCGCGTCCTCCTGGCTTGTTTCAGGCCGGGATCTGAGGCAGGGGCCCGGCGCCCGTGCCCGTGCCATGGGGAACTCGGTGAGCCGGCCCAGCTGCCTGGGCGAGAAGAGCCGGCGGTCGGAGGAGCTCCTCCGGGAGCCACAGCTCCAGGACCTGGGGCTGGACGCAGGGCAGCCACCCGGCAGGAGCATTGCAGAGGCCTGGCCAGGGCTGCCGGAGAAGCCGTTGGTGCCGGTGGAGAACGGCTGGAGCCCAGTGCCCGGTGCCATCCGGAGCCATCCGGGCAGCCCCGTGCTGAAGCGCAGCCAGTCGGAGGTGGCGGTGCAGAACGGGAGCACGGCCTGCGTCCCACTCAAGGGGCAGGGGGGGGGCGCAGCCTGGACGCCCCCTCGGGCCAGCGCCCCCCGGAGCACCTGGTGCTGGAAACCTGTCACCACCCGGGAGGTGACGGAGGTGACGGAGGTGACAGAGACCATCGTGACAGAGATTGTAGAGGTGACCGAGTACCCGGCTGGTGAGAAGGGTGCGGAGCACGTGGTCACCCGGACGGTCACGGTGCTGACGGAGCGTGCAGGGGAGCTTGCGGCTGGCGGCCGCCCCGGATGCACGGACGCCACAGAGGTGACTGCTGGGCAGGGACCCTTACCGCGGACGACACTGTGCCGGCCCCGGTGGGACCGCTCTGCCGGCACAGTTGTCTCCACAAGCAAGTCTCAACCTTTGTGTCCCCTGGCCAGGGCTCGCACGGGGCCGTGCACTCCCACCGCCCTCCAGCACCGCCGGGCTCTGCGCCAGCCGGTGTGCGTGGCCTGCGGTGCCCCAGTGCAGGCAGCACCGGCGGGACCCCCGGCCCCAGCGCTTTGGGGCGGCACTGGGCACCCCTCTGGGTGCTGGAGGATGGGGCCGGCCCCCTCCCCTCTGCTGCGGCCGGTAGGGGCTGTGTGTCTGGCGGGGGTCCTCACAGCGTGGGGTGCATCCGGGGTGCCCAGCCCCTGCTTTGGGGAGCCCTGCAGGCAGCGTCCGGTCCTTCAGCCCCGAGGATGAGCATCGGTCTGTGGAGAGCACATCCTGGCACGGCCCTGGCGATGGGGCGAGCAGGGGAGGACCTGGGCAGGGACGGGTCCCTCCGTCCCTGGCTTTACCACCTGGGCAGGGCATGGTGGGGCAGGGTGCACCCCAGCCCCACGGCTGCCCCATGGCTGCCCCCTGCCCGCCCGGGTGGCTCAGCCAGCTTTCTCCCCAGGTGTCCCTGCGGGCTGTCCCCGTCCCGGAGGAGGCAATGGGTGTGGAGCGAGCCCAGGACACGCTGGAGAGCCTACTGGCCTGGGTGGCGGACATGGAGGAGCTGGTGAGCAACCAGAAGCCGCCCTCGGCGGAGGTGAAGGTGGCGAAGGCCCAGCTGGAGGAGCAGAAGGTCAGCAGATCCCGGCTGGCGCGTCCCACCCACGCTGCTTTCCAGCCAGGGATTAGGGGGCCGGGGGCAGAGCGGCCGTCCCGGGACTGCCGACTCTCTGCCCGCGACGCCGCACTGTGCTGAGGTGCTGTGGGGGGGGCGTGCCTGGCGCAGCAGTGTACCCCACTGCCTTGCAGCTCCTGAAGCGGCTGCTGGAGGAGCGGAGGCCGCGGGTGGAGCTCGTCCTGCAGGACAGACCCATGCCCCTGGCACACGGCTCCGGCACGGCAGCGCCCGAGGGGAGCGGCAGCCTCTCCGGCCTTGGGGACAAGTGGGGCAAGCTGATGCAGGAGGCTGAAGCCAGGTGGGTCAGGGAGAGACCATGGTCGGCGGGGTCTGCACTGTGGGTGGGTCAGGGAGAGACCTGCTCGTGCCGGGCTGCACCGTGCCCCGCAGACTGCGCTGCCTGCAGCCGCGTGCGGTGCAGGGTTGGTCCCTGCAGCCTCCCTGGGGCTCTGCCAGCCAGGGATCACCATCGCCTCGCAGAACCACCGTGCCCTCCCCGCCGCCAGCAGCGAGTGAGGGGCTGGTCCGAAGTGGTTCAGGCAGGCGTGGTGCAGAACCGCGGGCGAGGGCTCCGCTCTGGGGTGGGCTCTCACCATGTCTCTCCCCTCTTCCTGGCCCCGGGGTCAGCGGGTCTGTGGCTCTGTGGCTGCTCTGGCATGAGGCCATGGAGCACCGGGGGCAGAGCCGGCCCGTCACCACCGGTGGCAAGGGAGCTTGCTGGGGTCCCGCTGGGCCTGGAGCGGAGCAGCGCGGCCAGGAGCCCCAGCATGGCTGTGCCAGCACCCAGCCTGGTCGGCAGGGTGACGGTGGGGTGGGGGGTCCTGCCCTGCGGAGGTTGGGTGGTCGATGGGTCACGGAGCACGAGCTGCCTTGTTGCGCGTCCCCGTTTCCCCAGCCCACGCTGGGACGACGCAGGACCCTCGGCCTGGGGCACCTGCACCCTGTCCCCGGGATGCTGGTGGGGTATGCTGGCCTCGCCTCGCCCCTCGTGTTGGGGTGGGAAGTTTTGGGGTGGGGAGCGGAGGGCAGGGGCACCCCAGATGTGGGAGTTGGCCACCCAGCCCCGGTGGCAGGGGAAGAGGGGGCTTTTCCAGCCAGGACCTTGGTCTTGCACCCGTGAGGCCCCCAGGGCTGTCGCCCTCCCCGGCTCACCCAGCCTTTCCGGCACAGGTACGGCCACCTGGAGCGGATCCTGCCAGCAGCACAGGGCTTCCAGGAAGCTGTGGACTCCTTCCAGGAGTGGCTTGGCGCCACGGAGCGGCAGCTGGCCCAGCTCTGGCGTGCCAACGGCTGCGTCAGCCACGTGCAGGACGCCCACCGGCAAACCCAGGTTGGGGCTGGGCTGGGCGTGGGGTGGGCTCGGGCACCCGCCGTGGCACAGGGCAGCTGGGTGGGCATGGCGGTGTGGGGCGAGCCACGAGCATGGCCATGGGAAGGCCTGGGGGTGGCGATGGGGACGGGGGGGACACCCGTGGGTGCAGCGGGGACGGGGGGAGCGGCATCCACGGCAGTCACTGCCACGGGAGCCTCTCGCCCAGGCACTCTGCGAGGAGATTCGTGGCCGGCTGGGAGAGCTGGATGGTACCCTGGAGAGCGGGCAGCGGGTCCTGGAGATGGTGACAGGCGAGTGGGGTTTGGCTGGAAGCGGCAGGGTCGGGACCACGGGACACGGGAGGGAATGAGCACACAGCGCTGCCCTGGGCTGTGCCAGCACCGAGGGGACCCTGGGCACTGGGTGTCCTCAGGGCGCTCTGCTCCACACCGGGGGCTGCCGGCGGCTGTGGGACCATGGTGTCGTGTGATGGGGCATGCAGCATCCTGTTGGATGGAGAGGGGCCAGGAGACAGCCTGGCCCGTGGGGGTCAGGGGCACGGTGGGACAGGGCGCACCGGCAGCGGGGGCTGGCCAGGGAGTTGAATTTTGCCTCTGGTGGGGACGAGGGGCCAGAGCCGGGGCCGGGAGAAACAGGGGAGGGGCAGGCGCAGGGGAAGATCGGGATGGAGCGACCATCACGAGGAGGGGAAGGGGTCGGTGCGGCAGGTTCCCGGCCCCGGGAACTCTGGCCACAGCAGCGCTGATGCCAGTCATGGTGCTGCCGCAGGGGAGGAGGCCCAGCTGGCGCAGGAGAAGATGGAGTCCCTGAGGATGCGGTATCTCATCGTGGGCCAGAGCAGCGCCGACACCATGCACCGGCTGGGGCAGACTCTGGAGGCCTCGTCCCGCCTGGGCACTGCCCAGGAGGACCTGGTGCTGTGGCTGGGCCGCATGGAGAAGGAGCTGGCCTCCTGGGACAGCCAGCACGGCGGCCAGGAGCCCCCGGTCAGCACGAGTGACAGGGAAAAGGTGCGGGACGCAGGGCTCTGGGGACTGTCACCCTCTGGCCCCCTCACCGCTCCCCAGCCCCACAGCATTGCTGCCTGCAGTAGGAGACGGGGGGAGTCGGGTCTGGAGGGACGCGGCCGGGTGGGATACACCAGGTTATGGCAGAGGGTCCCGCGCTAACCGGCAGCAGATGCACCGGGGGTCCATGTCTGGGAGAGGCCGCCCTGGTGCCTGCCCTCCCTGCCGGCATGGCTGACAGCTCTCCTCTCTGCTGCAGTTCGAGCAGATCCTGGACTCCCAGCTCGCCCACTTGGCTGGGCTCGGCGAGCGGCTGGAGGAGATCGGCCGGGTGCAGCTGGACGCCCAGGCCCTGCGCTCGCAGCTCTCCGACCAGAAGGTGGGTCTGCGGCGCTGCTCCGGGCCTGGTGCCCCCCAAGGGGTGCCCAGACGTCCCCGGGGACACTGGCTCCGTGTCCCCACTCTGCTGGACTCCTGCACTGACCCCCGAGTCACGCGTGCCTGGGCCTGCCGACGTCTCTGCAGGACCTGGCACCCACACGCCTCTGTCTTCCAGCTGCTCTCTGCTGAGATCCTGCACCACCGGGGACTGGTGGAGCGTCTGCTGGGGATCTCGGACCCGCTGCTCCGCGCCTGCCCCGAGCCCCTGCAGCAGCACCTCCAGGTGAGGGGCGGTGGGTGGGGTGCAGCTGCAGCAGGGCCCGCTTGCACCAGGGGACGGCCGTGCCCCGTGCCCCCAGCCCTGCGGCAGCGCGGTGCCAACGCGAGCTGCCCGTCTCCGCAGCCCTCAGTGCAGGCGCTGCGGGAGCGCATGGAGCAGCTCTTCCTGCGCAGCGGAGCCTGCGCCGTGCAGCTGGAGCACGCCCAGTCCCTGCTCGCCCAGTTCTCCGAGGCCCACGAGGAGCTGTTGCCCTGGCTGGAGGAGACTCAGGCCGTCGGGGTGCAGCTCTCCCCCAACGCCATCAGCTACGAGGCCTTCAGGGAGCAGCAGGCGCTGCTGCAGGTGAGGGCAGGGTGGCCCCAGCCGGGGCACAGGGAAACCGAAGGTGAAGGCAGGGGCAGGTTCTGCCACCCTGTGTGGTCAGAGAGGAGTCAGCGCGGCACACGGTCTGCGGCGGCACAGAGGGGGCACCGCTGTGGGGACCACTGGGCTGGGGCACCCAGCTACATGAGCACCGTCTGCTGGGAGCAGAGCCCGGGTGTGAGTGCGGGGTCAGCCTGGCGGCAGCACTGGTGTGCACCGGCGCACGTTGCCATGCACCCCATCCTGGTCCCGCACGTGCCCATGGCCTTTCCTCTGCCCTCAGTGCCTGCGGGAGGCCATCGCCGAGCACCGGCCCCTGATGGGGAAGCTGCAGCGCGTCTCGGCGCAGCTGGCAGAGCTGAGCCCGGAGCAGGGCGCCCTGTTCCAGCAGCGCTGGCGGGAGGCAGAGGAGCAGTACTGCCGCATCCGTGAGCGCGTGTGCCAGGCGGCTGCCCTCCTGGAGGACGCCTTGCCGCGTTACAGTCAGGTACGGGGCCGGCACCGGGGCACTGGTGTCCCCTGGGGCTTCCCCTCAAGTGACCGGGCTGGCCCCCCCCGCACCTTCCCCAGCTGACCGAGCGCATGGACCTGCTGCTGGAGTGCCTGGAGCGGCTGCAGAGCCGCCTGCAGAGCCAGCCCTCTGTCCGTGGCGACACAGCCCACCTTCGGGAGCAGATCCGTGAGAACAGCCTGGCCCTGGGCGAGCTGGAGAAGCTGGGGGTGGCCCTGGAGACCGTCCAGGCGCAGGGCAGCGAGCTGCTGGCCAGCATGCAGGCAGCAAACTCCGACGCTGCCGCCAGAGGTACTGGCACAGAGGGGCAGGCAGGGCCGTGCCGGCAGGTCCCCACGCATGGGATGTCCTGGTGGGGCCGTGTCCCTGTTCGGGGCTGTGTTGGGGTGCTGGGTCCCTCGCAGCGCCCCGAGGGGCCCCAGGCCAAGCCCTGTCCCTCTCGTACCCTGCAGGGATCCAGGAGCGGACGGCGCAGCTGCTGTCCCAGTGGGGCTGCCTGCGGGGCCGCTGCCAGGAGCAGGAGCGCTGGCTGCGGGAGCTGCTCGCCCTGGCTGACCGCTTCTGGCACGGCCTCTCCGAGCTGGCCCTGACGCTGAGTGACACCCAGCAGCTGGTGCTGGGGCTGGAGGAGGCCGGCGGTGAGCCCGAGGCCATCCGCACGCAGCTCCGCACCATGCAGGTATGGGGTGGGGAGGGGGCCTGGTGGGCAGCCCCACGGCACGGGCAGCCCCACGGTAGTGGCAGCCCCATGGCACGGGCAGCCCCGTGGTAGGGGCAGTGCTGAGCTCCCTCCTGGCCCGCAGGCGCTGCGGGAGGAGATCGACTCGCTGCAGGGTGAGCTGGACACGCTGGGCAGCCTGGGCGTGGAACTGATGTCCTCCTGTGGGGACCCTGACAAGCCCGACGTCACCAAGAGCCTGGATGATGTGAGTGCCAGTGGGTGCGGGTCCATCGGGGACGGGGGCCTGGGGGTGTGGGGATGCTGCTCACGGGCATGATGTCCCCAGGACTGAGCCGCAGCTGGACCCTTGGGAAGGGGCAGGCGTGCTCCCCAGAGCCCATGTCCCCTGGGTGTCTGGGGCTGGGCTGGATGGAGGGCGGCTGTCCCGGGCTGGTGTCCCTGCACAAGGGACCATGTGCCTGCCGGGCCTCACACCCCGCACCGGTGCCCACCATCCCTCGCACCCCGCGGTGGCGCTGGCCGGCTCTCGCACGCTGTGCCGGTGCCCACTGACCCCCACGCAGTGCCGCTGACCCTCGCGCCCTGCCGCAGCTCTACTCCTCCTGGCACAGCCTGAACAAGGTGTGGACGGAGCGGTACGCCCGCCTCGAGGAGCAGCTCCAGGCCTGCATCAGCTACCAGGAGACCATGCAGGTGGGGTGCTGGGGGCCCACGCAGGCAGACACAGAGGCCTGTCCCCCACCTGCGTCACCCTCCCATCCCTGCTCAGGGGTGGAGGGGCTGTGGGGACACTGTGGTGGTCCCTGGGCATGGCTAAAGGCAGGACCTGGCAGTGAGGCTGGCTGGGCAGCAGGGCTGGGGGGCTGCAGGACTTCAGGGGCGTGGGGTAGCTGGGCTATAGGGCTGTGATGCTGCCTTGGGGGGGTCTGGCTGGGCTGGGTGGGGAAGTGGGGCTGGTGGGGCTGTAGGACTGTAGGGCAGGGGGACAAGGGGCAGCGGGGCTGGCCGTGCCCGTGTCCTGCCCCACTGTGACATGCCCACATTGAGGTTCCCCTCGGTGGGGATGGGGCTGGAGCACCCTCCTGCTCTCTGCTCCGGCTCTCCCCGGGGAAACACAGCGGGTCCCAGCCCCGCTCCTGGCCACAGGGCTGCAGAGCGCAGGGCTGAGTGTGCCCCCAGGGACACCGCTGGCCTGGCAGGGCTGACGTGTCTGGCATGCAGGGACATGGATAGGGACAGGGTGGGGGCCCTGGGCCCCCCACTGCCCTCCCCGACCCCACGATCTCTCTCTGTCCCCAGCGGCTGTTTGAGTGGCTGGACACGGCCGAGCTGCGCATCGCAGAGGAGTTCCTTGTTGGTGGGGACCTGGACATGGTGCAGCAGCAGCTGGCAGAGCTGAAGGTGAGCCGTGCCACAGGATGCGGCCCCAAGCCCTGGGGTCAGGTGGTGGGGGCAGTGGTGGTGGTGGGGCAAGTGGGGTGCTCGGGGCAGAGTGGGATGGAAGTGCGGCACATTGGATGGTGCTGGTGCCCCACGGCACCCTCTCGTGGTGGGCGCTGGGTGGCCAAGTCCTACCCCCGCAAGGTGCCCTGAGCAGGCACGGCTCCCCGCTCTCCACGAGGAGGAGCTCTGGGCTCAGGTGCCCCTGCCAAGATGTGCCATGCAGAGCCGTGCCATGCCATTCCGTGCCAAACCTGACCCAGCTCTGCCATACCATTCCATACCACGCCATTCTGTGCCCAACCAGACCGAGTTCTGCCATGCCGTGGCATGCTGTGCCATGCTAAACCAGACTCAGTTCTGCCATGCCATGCCATGTCACACTACGCTGTGCCATGCCTGGTGGCATGGCAGACCCCCATCTCCATGTCTGGGGGTCTCCCGCTCACCACTGCCCCACAGGAGTTCAAGAGGGAGCTCTACCAGTGCAAGGTGGATGTGGAGAGCCTGCGGCATCAGGCCAGCCTGGGGGGCACTGGGCAGGGGGACCCCCCAGCCCCACTCAGCGACTTCCGCCAGCGCTGGGACCGCCTGGAGGAGGAGATCGTCAGCCGCCAGGTAGGGAGGGGGCCCGGCTGGTGCGGGGCAGTCCTGGGCACAGGGCAGGGCTGGGTGGGTGCTGCCGTCCTGGGGACGGGGGCTCTGGGAGGTGGAGGCGGCACCCAGGCTGTTGACCGGATCTGCCACCGGCACAAGGCGAGAGCCACGGCAGGGTGGGTGCATGGGGTGCCGTGGGGGTGCTGTGTGGGTGTGTGGGGGCTGTGTGGGTGCATGGGGTGCCAGGTGGGTGCTGGATGCGTGGTGATGGGTGGATGTGTGGGGCCGTGCAGGCGCTGGGTGCGTGGTGCCCTGTGGTGCCTGTGGCACCGTGGGTGCGTGGGGCCACACGGGCGCTGGGCGTGTGGTCAGGGCTGCCATTGCTCCCACCAAACGGGTGCCTGATTCCGCCCTCGCCGGGGCAGCACCAGCTGGAGGCGGCTCTGCTGGGCCTGGGGCAGTTCCAGCACCAGCTGGAGGAGCTGCTGCAGTGGCTGTCCCGCACCGCCGAGCAGCTGCAGGGCCCGACGCTGCTGCGCCTCGACCTGCAGAGCTGCGAGATCGAGCTGGCCAAGCACAAGGTGAGGGTGGCAGCAGGACAGGGCTGCCTGCACGCTGTGTCCTGGGCTGCCTGACTGCTGCCTTGGCCATTGGCTGCCTGCTCCCACAGCCGGGCATCTCCCGGGAGGGGGGACACGGCGCGGTGCTGCTGCGTCCCGTTGCACAGAAGGTCCCAGTCATGGTCGGGGTGCTGCCCGGCCCCCTCCCAGGCGGTTCGATCCCCTCTTCTCAGCGCTGCCATCAAGTCCTGGGGCAACAGCGGCCGGGTCGGGCAGGCTGCGGCTTGGGGTGGGTGGTGTGAGAATGCGTCCCCTCCCATGGTGACAACATGGAAGGAATGAGCTGTCTCCACTCCTGACAGGAGCAGCTGAGGCCGCAGCTGGCCCAGCGCTGCTTCCCCTTGCCCGGGCACGCTCGCGCCGTGTCTGACATAGGCGAGGTGCTGCAAGGTGCGGGCCGGCCCTGCGGCTGGGGGGGCCGTGCATGGGGGGGTGGCCCCGACCTCCTCTGTGCCCCATCCTGGCAGCCCCTCCCCGGCAAATCTGATGCCTCAAAGCGGCAAATCTGGTGCCTCGCCCCTGCCCCGTGCCACGCTGAGGACAAGTGCCAAGGTGCCGGCTCCGGGGTGACCTGGCTGCTCGCCGGACCCCAGCCTTGTGGGGCTGCTGGCACTGTGGCATCGGTGTCGGCATGGGCAGCAGAGGTGGCCCAGGAACCCAGGGCCAGAGGTGTTGCACGGTGTAGCCGGCTGGAGAGGTGGGGTGCTCCCTGCCGGGGTGCTGGCTGTGACCACGGTGCTCCATCCCCAGGTGCTGAGGAATGACGTGATGTCCCATGCCCGCACGGTGCAGTCCGTCAACGAGGCCGGGCAGGGCTTGCTGCTCTCCAGCCTGGGGGACAGCGTGGAGGGGCTCCAGCGCAGCCTGCAGCAGCTCAACCAGCGCTGGGACCTGGTGCAGAGCGAGACCGAGAGCCGTCAGCTGGAGCTGGAGAACAACCTCAGCCAGGTACGGGGCTCCGTGTGCTGAGGCTGCCTGCCGCGGCGCTGCCCACTGGCAGGGGTGGTGCTGAGCCCCCCTGCCGCCCCAGGTGCAGGACATCACGCTGGAGATCACAGAGCTGCTGCAGTGGCTGGAGCAGGTGGAGCTGCAGCTCTTCTTCTCCAAGCCGGCATGGGGCCACCCGGACACCACCAAAGAGAAGCTCACCGCTCACCTGGTGAGCACCGGGGCTGTGCCAGTCCCCCCTGCCCCCGCTGCAGGGCTGCCCCTGAGCATCCCTTGGGGGGTGTATGTTTGCCCCAAATCTGCCCCTCTCTGCACCGAGGTGCCAGGACCCTTCTCTGCCTTCTCCCGTACCTGACCGGGCAGAGCCCTCCTGTACCCCTCCCCTGCCCCCTCCAGCTCCCCTGGGACAGAGCAGGACCCTCCCCATCCCCATCCTGTCCCTGTCCCCATCCCCATCCCCCTGTGGGGTGGTGACCCCAGGGCGGTCTCTCGGCAGGAGCTCTGCAAGGAGATGGAGTCCAAGCAGGAGGCGTACAGCGGTGTGCGGGAGCGGCTGCAGCGGCTGCTGGCCTCCTGCCGTGCCGGCCGGCCCTGCAGCACTGAGCACAGCCTCCGCATCCTGGAGCAGAAGTGGGAGAGCGTCCACGCCGAGGCCCAGGAGAGGAAGGTGTGCAGGGTGGGGGGTGCGCTGCCCACGCGAGGGTGCCAACCCTGCCCCGGCTCCTGGGGCTGCGGGTGCCCGTCCCCGTCAGCGCCTCCCCGCTGCCTGCAGGAGCGCCTGGCTGAGGGGCTGACGGTCACCACCGAGTTTCACGGCACTGTGCAGGAGCTGCTGCGCTGGGTGGCTCACGCGGAGGAGCTCCTCGGCTCCCCCGTGCCACCCAGCTTCGTCCTGGACACCGTCTCCGCGCAGATCCAGGAGCACAAGGCAAGTGCGGGCTGAGCCGGCGGTGCCGTCCCACCTGCTGCCAATCTGCCCCTGCGCCAGCTGGCAGCACACCTTGAAGCCGGGACTGCCTCCATGGGGCTGGGGTCTGCCCAGAAGGGTCCCGTGCAGCAGCGGCACTGCCAGCGGCACCGGCAGGGGAAATCTCCCCTGGGCTGCCAGCGGGACATCTCTCCCTGCGGCAGCGGAGCGAGTCAGCTCTGCACCCTGTGCCATTGTGGGCTGTGCTCGGAGGCTCTGCTCCTTCCCCGGGGCCGTCCGTGCGCCCCCAGCTGCCTCCGCTCTCCTGCAGGCCCTGGTGAAGGAGGCGAATGCCCACGGGGAAAAGCTCAGCGGCCTGGAGGCCGTCGCATCTCGCTTAAAGGACTTCAGCAGGAAGCAGGACGGCGCCGTCATCCAGAACCTGGTGCTGACGGCCAGGGAGCGGCTGGGCAAGGTGCTGCAGCGGATGTCAGAGCGAGGGGCGGCGCTGGAGGAGGCCCGCAAGCGCACCAAGCAGGTACTCAGCTGCCGGGCCAGGGGACACAGGCCCTGCGGGGGTCCACTGGGCCGAGCGGCTCTGGCACGGGGACCACGCCATGCCGGCCTGTGGTTTGTGCCATGGCGGTGCATGGGCCATGCAGCTCTCTCGCGTGGCTGCTGTGGGTCATCATCCGGGTCGCCCTGGCCCCTGCTTTGTACGTAAGGGCCCCCCCCGCACCCCTCCCCTCCGTTTCAGTTCAGCGAGTCCCGGCGGCTGCTCCTGGACTGGATGGATGAGGTGGAGCAGAGCTTGGAGGTGCCGCAAGACACTGCCACGAGCCAGGAGGAGATCAAGTGCCAGCTGGCTGAGCACAAGGTGGGGGGCTGCCCTGCTCCCCAGCCCCATGGAGAGGGGAGTCCCAGCGGGGGCAGCTGCCTGGCTGTGGGGAGCAGTGCTGGGGGGCTGTGGGCGGCAGGGGAGGGGGCTCCCCAGCTCCCAGTGGGACAGCAGTGCCCTGATGCACCCGGTGCCGTGGTGGTCAGATGCCTTTCCGGGGCCATCTCTGCAGAGTGGGGAGACCCGGGGTGGGGGGAGCCCCTGGCTGAGGGGCATCGGCACCCCAAGCTGCCCCGTGGCAGTTGGGGAGGCAGGAGTCTCCCGGCAGCCCACCTGCCCTGGGGCCAGCACCCACGTCCTGGGGTCCGGGTGGGCTCAACCCCTCTGCCCGCAGGCTTTCCAGAAGGTTCTGCGCTTGAAGCGGCCGGTGTATGAGGCCACGCTGCGGAGCGGGCGGGCGCTGCGGGAGAGAGCCCGGCTCCCCGAGGACCTGCAGCCGCTGGAGGAGCTGCTGGGGGAGCTGAAGGAGCGCTGGGACGCGCTGTGCAGCCGAGCTGTGGAGAGGTGAGGCATGGCACGGGACGGCATGGCACGGGACGGTATGGCATGGGATGGCATGGGATGGGATGGGATAGGGTGGGATGGGCTGCCTGTCCTCTGCTCTCCCTTCCTGGGCATCCCACTCCCTGCTTTGGGAGCCCTGCCCCAGCCTCACTGAGCCCTGGCCCCTGGGTGTGCAGCCAGGATCCGTCTCTGGCCATAAGTGAGCCCAGGCTCACAGAGCCGCACTGCCGGGCTCCCCGTGGGGTGGCCGTTCCCTGCACCTCCGGGCTGTGTCCCGGCACCTGGGCACTGCTGGCATTGCCTGCGCCCTTCCTTGCAGGCAGCACAAGCTGGAGGAGAACCTGCTCTTCTCGGGCAAGTTCACGGACGCGCTGCAGGCCCTCATGGACTGGCTGTACCGGGCTGAGCCGCAGCTCAGCGAGGACGTGCCTGTTGGAGGGGACCGAGACCTGGTCAGCGACCTGATGGACAAGCACAAGGTGGGTGTCCCCAGCCACACTGGGAGGTCCCTGCCCTCTGCCGGTCCCTGGGGAGCCCTGGCCCCTGCACCAGCCCTGCCCACGCTCCGTCCCTGGACGGGACAGCAGCCAGGTGCAGGATGGGGCTTTGCCCACCAGAGCAGCCCCCGCTTTACCGGAGCCTGTGCTCCCAATCCTTGGGGCAGTGCTGGGGTGCCTCCTGTACCCCACTGCTACACGGGGGCCTGGGGTGTGTGGGAGCCCTGCACAGTCACGGGGAGGCAGGCAGGGTGCTGGAACGCCCTGACGTCTCCCACCCCCTCCTGCCCTCTCCTGTCCAGGTCTTCCAGAAGGAGCTGGGCAAGCGAGCCAGCTGCATCAAGATGCTGAAGCGCTCAGTGCGGGACCTGACCCGCGGCAGCAGCAGCGTCGACTCCCAGTGGCTGCAGAAGCAGATGGAGGAGCTGAGCACCCGCTGGGACCTGGTCTGCAAGCTCTCCATCTCCAAGCAGGCCCGGCTGGAGGCTGCGCTCCGGCAGGTGAGAGCCGGGTGAGCCAGGGGGGTGGCTGGAGGGCAGCAGCTGGCCCAGGGCCTCCCCAGGTGGGAAGGTTGGGGTCTGCAGCTGGTGCATCCTCGTGGGAAGGCTCTGCAGGTGGTCACGGGCACGCAGAGCGCCCAGGGTTGTGTGTGGCAGCGCTGCGGGGTGCTGCGTGGGGTGCCCGGGCGGTGGGTGGCCGTGCGCTGCAGGGTGCTGCGTGGGGTGCCCGGGCGGTGGGTGGCCCTGCGCCGCAGGGTGCTGCGTGAGGCTGTGGGGCTCTGTGGGGCTGTGTCGCAAGGTGCCGTGGCCAGGTGCCAGGCTGGGTGCTGCGGGCGCCTGTCATAGGTGTGCCTGCATGCAGGGTGCCCAGGGCAGGACGGCTGCATGTTGCAGGGTGCCCCCCCCTCTTCGATGGGGAGGTTGTGATGAGAGTCAGGGGAAACTGTGTCCCAGGCACCGAGCTGGGTGAAGGGCATCCTCTCGGTCCTGCCCCGGGGTTTGAGCTGGACTGGCAGCAGTTCTCCCTCAGGCGTCTGGAGCTGCACAGCAAGTTGCCTGCGCCGGGTGCTTGTGTGACCCCGGGCAGGAGCAGCAGCTGCAGGGCTCGGGGTCTGGCTGGGGCGGGGGGGGGGGGGGGCTGGGACCTGGGGCTGCGACTGCAAGGTGGGTGCTGAGCAGGTCCCTGTCTGTCGGGCAGGCGGAGGAGTTTCACACCCTGGTGCACTCCTTCCTGGGGCGCCTCTCCGAGTCAGAGAAAACCCTCAAGTATGGCATCTTCCCTGAGGAGGAGCTGGCCGTGCAGGAGTGCCAGAACCAGCTGCAGGTGGGTTCCAGCCCCCGCCAGTCCCCACTGCCAGGGTGGCTCCATTCTTTCCCCAGCACACCCCATTGCTGGGATCAGCTAGCCCCAGCTGGCCCCTGCCAGGGGGTGGCGTGCACCACACTGAGACATCGGGCCCCACCACACCAAGACATGGAGTTTGGGGCCCCAAGCCCCCTGAGGCTTGATTTGGAGTCCCAAGCACCCCATGCAAAGATGGCCATGGTCAGCGGCTGTGCTCACTCCACCCAGCATCCTTCCCCCACCTGCACACCCGGCCGGGTGGAGGCTGGTCCCTGTGGTGCTGGGGGGTGCAGTGGGGTGCAGGGGGCTGAGACCCGGCAGTACCACGGTCCGTGTGCTCCCCAGGAGCTGATGAAGTCCCTGCAGTGCCAGCAGCTGGAGCTGGAGTGCATCACCTCGCTGGGGGAGGAGATCCTCTCCACCTGCCACCCAGACTCCATCATCACCATCAAGTCCTGGGTCACGGTGGTCAAGAGCCGCTTCCAGGAGGTGAGCTGGGCACCGCTTCTTCCCTCCCAGGGCACGGAGCAGATCTGTACCCACGCCCAGGATGAGCACAGCCCCACACCTTTCCCACTGCCAGTGCCTCTTGGGCACAGCCCTCCTGACTGGCACGTTGTGGGGAGCTGGGGATGCTCGGCCCCATCCCTGGCTGACACAGATGGTCTTGGTCTTGCCAGTGACCAGCCGGCCCTCGCTCGGCTCCTCCTGCACAGACCTGGCCCTCCGTGAGTGGCAGGGACACACTGCCCCAGCCAGCCCTGGCCATCCCCTTGCTCCCACCGCTGCTCCCCCATCCTGGGGCCATGCGGGGCATCACTGGGGGCCTCTGCGGTCCCACCTGGATGGTGGTGGCTCATTCCTGTGCAATCGCAGATTCCATGTAGCTCAGGCAGGGAGTCACTGGAGAGCAGCGTCCCGGGGATCCCCATGCCAGACCCCGCTCCCGCAGCAGCTCGGAGGCTCCCTGGCATTGTTGGTTTGCAGGCGAGAGCACTCCCCACTCTCCCTGAACGGGTCTGACGGGTTCAGCCGATCCCTCGCCTCCTCTGCACAAAGCCCTTACTGAGCAGAGATCTTGGGTATCTGATCTGGATCTGCTCCGGGGTCCTGCCGCTCTCAGGGCTCCCTGGCCCAGCCCCACTCAGGTGCGGCACAGCCCCGCTGCAAGGGCAGCACAGACCTGGGTACTGGCACGTTTGGCTGCTGCCCGCAGGGACGGACTGAGGACGGGTGCTGAAAGCACCAGCAGCAGCACCCAGGAGCTGCAAAGACCCCTCGGCAATGAGGGGCAGCGCTGTCAGCCCTGCCCCAGCTGCCCTGCAGAACTCGGTGATGCCCCGTGGTCACGGGTGGGCCATGGAGCCCCCACGTCCCTGCCCCATGTTCCTACCCCATAGTAATTACAGCTGCTGGCCAGGGACCCGTGTGCCTGTCCCATGGCAGGGCTGGGCCGTGGCTCCCTGTGCAGAGACTCGTTCCCCCCAAGCACTGGCCCTGTGGTTGGGGCTGGAGACACTGGGGTCTGCAGTGGGGCAGCCAGCCCCGTACCCCCTGCCAGCGCCCGTGGCCCAGCTCCATGGCCATGCCCGCAGGTGCTGAGCTGGGCGCAGCAGCAGGGCGAGCGGCTGCAGGCGCAGACGGCCAGCCTTGCGGCCGAGCGGGAGGAGATGGCCCAGCTCATCGACTGGATCACGGCTGCCGAGGAGGCGCTGAGCCTGCGGGACCAGGAGCCGCTGCCAGAGGAGGCTGAGCAGCTGGAGGAGCTCAATGCCCAACACATGGTAAGGGACCCCGCACCCAGCTCCCCACCTTGCTGGGGGCCATGCCGGGATCCCCCCCACCCTGCCTGGCTGCAGGCGCACACTTAACCTGACCAAGGACTTTCAGGTGCACCAGGCTGAGGCCGTGGGTGCAGCTCGTGCATGCAGCAGTGATGCAGCAGCACCTCTTGCACATGCCAGTGGCCACAGCCAAGCCCATCGAGTCTGCAGCAAGGACTCCTGATGCAGGAGGGTCCCGGGGAGGGGGCAGCAGGGCCGGTCTGTGGGTGATCGTGCTCCTGGCTTCAGCCCCTGGCACCAGCTGTGCCAGCAGGGTGGCAGGGCTCACCTGGGGGATGTGCTGGCGCAGCGGGCGGGCACTCAGCGTCGGCGCTCTGCGGCAGGTGTTCATGGAGGAGCTGAACCGCAAGCAGCCTGACGTGGAGAAGGTCACCAAGAGCTGCAAGCGGAAGCTGGCCACGGAGCTGGGCCCGCCTGCTGCCCGCCGGCTGGCCACAAGTAAGGGCCCCCATTGCCCCCTGAGCCATGCTGTGCCGTGCCCTGGGACCCCTGGCCGTGCCCTCACTGCCTGTCTCCGCTGGCTGCAGGGCACCGCAGCACAGGGAAGGCGCAGGGCGCGCCGGCGCTGCCGCTCGGGGGGCTGGAGCCCCAGACGCCCCTCATGGCCCAGCTCCTGCACCGCTGGCAGCAGCTCTGGCTTCTGGCCCTGGATCGGCAGTACCGGCTGGAGACGGCCCTGCAGCGACTGCGAGAGGTAGGGGCAGCCCTGGGTGCGGGCAGCTCGTCTTGCCTTCTGCTGGTGGGAGCCCCTGGCCCTGGGTCGGATGCAGATGGGGATGGTCCCCAGGGGTCGGTGGGATGGAGCAGGCAGTGTCCGGGACCTTTCCCAGACCCATCCCCACAGTGACTGCACATCCCTGCGGGCAGGGGCAGCGGCTCCCCGACAGCCAAGAGTCTGTGGCTCCCCTTGCAACCCCGAGCCAGGGGTCCTGGGCAGAGACCCCTTCGCTGGGGTCAGGGCTGGAGGCAAGCTGGCTGCACGGCAACAGGGCTGAGCCTGAGGCAAAGTGTGGGCACCCAGGCTGACGTGATGGGGGGGCTCAGGGAGGCTTTCCTGCCGGCATGTTAATTCCTGTCTGTGCCTCTCCGAGCTGGAGGAGTTCGCTCACTTCGACTTTGGGGTCTGGAGAAAGCGTTACATGCAGTGGATCAGCCAAATGAAGTCCCGTGTCCTGGATGTTTTCCGAGGCATCGACAGGGACCAGGATGGGCGCATCAGCCAGCGGGAGTTCATCGAGAGTGTCCTCTCCTCCAGTGAGTGCCCCCCCGGGGCAGTGTGAGCAGAGATGGGGAGGGACAGGGTCTGCCAGCTGGGATCCCCCTAGGAGGGGGGCCGGGGTTTGATGCCGGTGCCGGCTGGCCTTGGCACAGGGCATAGCGAGCTGAGGGTCCCCTTCCCTCCCCAGAATTCCCCACCAACGTCCTGGAGATGAACGCTGTGGCAAGCATCTTTGACATGAATGGCGATGGCTTCATTGACTACTACGAGTTTGTCAGCACGCTGCACCCCAACCGGGACCCGCTGCGCCGGACTGCCGATGCTGACCAGATCCAGGACGAGGTATGGCGGGGGTAACCACGGCGGCTGGGGCTGGGCAGGGTGGGGGCCCTGCCGTGGGTTTGAGCCGAGCGTGCCGTCCCCAGGTGAACAGGCAAGTGGCCCAGTGCAACTGTGCCAAGCGCTTCCAGGTGGAGCAGATCAGCGCCAACAGGTACCGGGTAAGTGCCGAACAACATCGCTGCTGCCTCCTGCCCCGCTGCCGGGCTCCCAGCGGCCCCCGTTCCCCAGTCCAGGGTCCTGGGCTTGCTCTGACATCCATGCACAGCCTGCACCGAGCAGAGGTTCCGCAGCCCCCCCCGAGGCCTTGGCTCCCTGCCCCAGCCCCTTTGCAGCAGCAGGGAGAGGGCACGTCCCCGTGTCCCATGGGATCCCTGGCCCCAGACGCTGGATGCTGTGGTGTGGCAGGGAGGACGGTGCTGGTGGGGACGGAGGGACTGTGAGGGACTGGACAGCCTGATGACAGACAGCTCTGGGCACCGGTACCTGCCCTGGTGCCCCTCCCTGGCTCCCAGTCCTGCCGACCCCCCCCAGCCCCTGCAATGCCCTGACATCCCTCTCCCCCACAGTTTGGGGAGTCCCAGCAGCTGCGGATGGTGCGGATCCTGCGCAGCACCCTGATGGTGCGGGTTGGCGGGGGCTGGATTGCGCTGGACGAGTTCCTGGTGAAGAACGACCCCTGCAGAGGTGGGTATGGATGTCCCACACCGGATGCCGGGCATGGGGCGCCCATGGAACTATGGCCAGGAGGATCTGCAGCCAGCCGAGGCCAGGAGAGCCCCGACATTGGCACGGCAGGCGTCCCTGTGCGCCGGCACGGTGCCTGCAGGGCCGTGCGGGTCGGTGGTGCCTATGTGAGTTGCAGCCCACCGGGCTCCCCCAGTGCCAGCCCCACTGACCGCCTCTGTCATCCCCAGTGAAGGGAAGGACCAACCTGAAGATCAATGAGAAGTACCTGTCCCCAGACGCCTTCGGGGCCACCGTGGCCAAGTGTGCGGGGAACCAGTCAGCCCCTTCCTCCAAAGTGCTGTCTCCCAGCCGCTCCAACTCCAGCCTCAGCCTCTACAGCAGCGCCTCGGCCCCCAGCAGCCCCCTGGCCAGGAAGGTAAGGGCTGGGGACCCCCCATGGAAGTCCTGAGCCCCCCAGTCTGACCATGGCGGGTGCTGACCCTCTCCCTCCCCAGTCGGTGCTGCGGAGGACGCGCTCCGGAGACCGGTGTCCCCGCTCCCGCGGCTCCCTGCTACCCGATGGAGCTGAGCTGCAGTTCTCCGCGGCTGAGGAGAGCCTGGCCGTGGCACCCCCAGGTGAGGGCTGTGCCGCTGCCGGGGGTCCCCTGCCCATCGCGGCAGGACTGGGGAAGCACAGGGGCGCTGGAGCTGGTGGGGCGGTGTGGGGCAGGGCAGTGGGGCTGTCCCCCGGCCCTGGGAGCACCGGTGCAGGGGTGCAGGAGGGCACGCTGCTCCAGCCCCTCCGTGCCCTTGCAGAGCCGCCCGAAGGGTCCCCCCCAGAGCGCTGCAGCCCCTGCCGCTGAGGCCCCCAGCCACCCGCCCTGCACCCAGCACCCTCGGCCGGCCCCACTCAGGACTCTCCTCCCCGGCGGCCGCCCGTCCCGAGGCTGGAGGATGGTGAAGCCGCGGCCGTGCGCCCCGTGGGTCTCCGGCCCGGCACTGTGGCCCCCCCGAGCGGGTGCCCACCTGCAAGGGCTGAGCTGTCTGTCCGTCACTGATCCCGCTGGGCCTGGCCCTGGCGTATATGCAAGCATCCCCTGACACACACCAAACTGCCCCCGGGCTCTGGCTGGCACAGCCCCCTGCCCCACCGCTCCACCACGTGGGGGGCCGAGCCCCGATGCCCAGCTCCAAGTGCTGTAGGGTCAGCCGGGGCTGTGGCAGCCCAGATGCCCCTGCGCTGGGCCCTACCCTTCTCCCCCAGGCTCCCGTGCCGTCGAGGTGGCTGCCAATGCCCCCGGGCATTAGGCGTTGCTGGCGGGGGATGCCCCCGTCCTGCCACCCGTGCCCCGGTGGGAGATGGGAGGTGGCCGGGCTCGATACCTGGGCACCGGGGCCCCTCGCCGGACGCAGAGCCCCGTTTCTGGTGCTAACCCTCACCCTTTGGGCCTTCGGTGTGTGTGCACGGGGCCCTGGCTACAGCTGCCCCCCGCCCCGGCAGGGCTGGGGCTGCCTCGGGCGGGAGGTCCCGCACCCCCGTCCTGCCTGCCGCACCCGCGGGCGGCGGGACCCCTGCCCTGCTGACGCATGCTCACGTCACCCCGCTAACCGGACAGCAGTAGAGCTGAATGTAACCCTGGCTGGGCATGGCCCTGCCAGCCACAATAAACGTAGGTTTCTTTTTCTATGAGCAGCCGGGGCTTGCTGCACTCTGTCAGTCTGTCTGTCCGCTCAGCCGCTGCCGGGGCGAGGTGCTGCCAGGCCGGATGGTGCGCGGGGGGGGGGACGGGACATGTGGCATCGCTGAAGCCGGCGCACACATGGCCCAGCATGGTGGCACATGGCAGCTGGGCACGGCTGGGTGTGCCTCCAGCTGGGTGCCACCGACAGAGACGCCCGGCGCCGGAGCCACGGCTGGCAAGCCCGGGGCGTTGCAGTGGATGCCAGCGGGCACCGTGCCACGTTACCTCCTTTCCGAGGAAAGCATTGCTGGGATTCCTGCTGTGCCCCAGCGCCTCTGCCCGGGGCCAGGAGCCCACGCCCACGGTGGGCAGCACTGGGAGACACGCGTCCCCATCCCCGTCTGCTGGCTGCCTTTCTGCCACCCCGCAGCCATGAGGACACCGGGAGTGTGCACACAGTCCCTGGCCAGTGTGGTCCCCTACAGCAGTGCATCCATCCGCCCACCTGCTCGGTCCCATGCCGGGGCCGCAGGGGTACAGCTGGGATGGGGCATCTGGAGACACTGGCTGCGTGCCCGCTCCAGGAGCTGGGCACACTTTGTGCACCGGGACTGCCCCCAGGCGTCCCAGCAGCATGACCCCCTGCCCAGCACCTCGCTGCGTACCAGGGCTGCTGTGGTCCTCCTCTGATCCCTGCCCAGGGCTGGGACTTTGCCTGGCTGCCTCCTCCCTTATCTTATCTTATCTTATCCTGTTGACGGGTTGGCCATGCCTTCACAGATTTCAGTCCCATTTCTGCACTGTTGTACCCTAAAACTGTCTCCACACTAATTTTTTTTTCTGAACAATTCTGCATCGGACAGCAGCCAAAGGGGGCCAGGTCTGGAAACGCACCAGAGAGCCTGTGCTGGGGCACGTCCCGTCCCCCATCCGTGCATGGAGGAGCCCTGCAAATGCCCCCCGTGTGGGTTGGGGCGCCTCACCGCTGGCACTGCCAGCAGCCCCCCCCGAGAGCAGTGCCAAGCACCACCACTGCTCTTCACAGAGCAGAGCATCTGCCAACACGTCTCAAGATGGTCCAAACAGTGCTGCCGGCGCAGGCTGGGACTGCCGACACCAGTTGCGTTGCACATTCCTCTGCCTATGGAAATCTCATCCACCACTCCCAGCTGGGGGAACACGCCCGGCACCGGCCTGTGTCAGCCGCATCCAGAGCCCTGGGCAATGACTCTGGCCCGGGAAGCAAAGACAACAGGTGCGAGGTGGCCGGGGCACACACGCAAACTGTTTGCAAAGTGTTTGTACGACCACACAAACGCTGGCAACGCAGCTTCATCAAGGCTGGACCCAGGAAGGGGGTGCAGAGGGGGGATGCCCTGGGACAGCCTCCATGGCTTGCAGCCCATGCTGCACCACATGGCTACAAGCACGTTGCTTTGCTGCACAAGTGGCTCCTGGGGCAGCAAGTGAGCGGGCAGCAGTGGGAGAGCAGGGCTGGAGGCTTGGCCCCAAATGGGCACCATCATGGCTGGATGCTTGGACCCAAGCAGCCCCAGCCGTCTGGTGGAGCCGGGTCGCGTGGGGCTCTGCTTATGCGGCAGAGCAGCTCTCCAGCCAGCGGGTGCCCCGTGGAACCAGCTGGCCCCCGCCGCAGTGAGGGGGAGGTTGATGCCGCCCTGTTGCTCAACCACCCTGACACTCGCCCCAGTGTGGGAACCCCGGGAGCGGGGCCTGCCCCGCCTGGCGGCCCACCCTGTGCGCCCCACACAGCCGCCCCAGCCCCAGCCGGCAGCCACGTGCCTGCAGCAGTTGCTTCATCCCACTCAACAGAGCCCGGCCACGCCGCGGGGGGCAAATGGCCATGCCCTGGGCCTGGGGGCTGGCAAAGGGGAGCGCTTGCAGATTTGTCACCCCCCCGACACCTCCCATCTCCGCTCCAGGGGCTGAGCAGGGTGTGAACCCCAAGGGTCCCAGCCTGTGCTGGGGCAGGTGGGAGCCCCAGCTCCCGCTGCTCAGCTCCTGGCTTTCCTGCTCCCAGCACGGAGGTGTCCCCAGGCTGCTCTGGCTCCCACCTGCAGACACAGGCCTCTCCTGCCTGCAGTTTGCACCCATATCCCATACGAAGCCTTGCGCAGTAGGGGGTATGGTGCTACTGGGCAAGAGGCGAGAGCCCAGAGTGCTCCAGGCCCCCCCATCCTTACCATGCAATGCCACCGTCCGGGTATGGCGTCTGGATGCCTGTGGGGCTGGAGGCAATGGCACGGTGGTGATGGAGGCTGGCAGGGCTTTGGTTCCACACAGGTCGGTGTCGGCATGCCTCCTCTGCTCTTTGCCTGGGGCCAGCACACATACAAGCACATGCGTGTGAGCGTGCAGAGCCACTTGCACAGCAGATGTGTGTGCACAGCTGTGCCCGTGTGTGAGCACCTGCTTCACCGGTGTGAGAGCGTTTGTGCGCGTGGGTGCAGGTATCGGGCAGCAGAGCCCCAGCGGGCATCTCCCAGCTCTGAGCTCAGCGTCTGCCCCGGGCCCTGGCGCGGTTCATCCCAGCCAGTGATGAGCTGTGCTCCCGCACCACCTTGCCCCTTCCTCGGTGCACACCCGGAGGGACCAGGAGTGTGGCGACTCACGCCTGAGCCGGCCCATCCTTGTGCTGCCACTGCCATCCCGCCAGTGCCACCAGCAGCGCTTGGGGCCCCCAGAGCCCCTGGAGCTGTGGGGCTGTGCCCTTTGGTGCTGGCACGGGGCACAGCTGGGCTGGCTGCGGCAGGGGCTGGACCTCGGGGCAGCCGTGGGCCCGTGCTGCTGGCGGCTGGGACAGATGGACACGGCACGGGCGGGCGCGAAGCCTGGCGATGTCAGGCAGCGTGGGTGAGCGTGGCAGGCCGCGCTGGAGACATTAGATGGTGTGTCCCGGAGGGAAGGGAGCCTGGCCGGTGGCAGTGTGGCTTGTGGTGAGGAGAGCAGCAGGTGCTGAGCCCAGTGACGGCGGCATGCAGTGATGGCCATGAGCCCCGTGTCTCAGACCCATCGCAGCGCTCTGCCGGCTCAACCCAAGCCCCCACCAGTTCCCTTCCCCACAGCCTCCACCGGCGGCCAGGCATGGCTGGCTCTGGCAGCGTATCCCATGACGCCCAGCTCAGTCAGCCATCCCCACTGACCCACCCATGTGCGGTTTCTGGCTGTGGGATGACTCCTGCAACACCAAGCAACCCCATCCCGAAACCTGCGCCTCCGAGCTTTCCCCTTCCCCGCAGCTGGTGTGGCGGGGGTGTCACCGTGGCTCCTGGGAGCCAGCAGCCACCTCCAGCTCAAGCTGCGGCTGCCCACGGGCAGGGAAGAGGTGCCCAGACTGGTCTGCTCCTTGTCTTTGTACGTAGCTGAGATGTTTTGCTTAAGCCGTATATGGTTAGTTCAAATGCATACGCACGAATTGCAACCACACATTACTGCTAATTACCGTAACTAGACCCTTTCCTCTGCCTTTGGGCGGCGTGCCCAAGAAAGCGAAAGCAAAACAGCGTCAGCAGGCATAGCACAGAAGAACCCAGCGCAGCCCAGCACGGCCCACCGCGGTGCACCGGTTCCTGTGTGAGCAGCCGCAGCGCCGGGGACAGGGGCCTGTCCTGCCTGTCCCCGCAGCAAGGCAGGGAGACGATGCCCCATCAGCCACCCGTGCCAGCCTCCCCGGTCACTGGCCGGCTGTGCCCGTGCCTGGCCCCGCTGCAGCCCTGGGGCTGTCCTTGCTCCCAGTGCAGGCTGGCAGGACCCAGGGAGGGTGCAGGGGGGCACCACTGGCCCAGACCCCACCGGAGGGTGAGCGGGTCAGTGTCCCTGCAGCCACGCCAGTGGGAAGCTCTGCGGCGATGGCACCGCTCCAGCATGCTGGTGCCGAGCCCACTGCAGCGGTGGCGAGCACTCATCCCTGTTTGCCTTTGGATTAAGGCTTCTCGGCACATCCCAGGAGTGACAGCTCTGCAACAACCGTTGATGGTGCCTGTGCAGACTTTGGAAAGCCACGCTGGTTTCTGGGATGCAATCTATTCTCCATATGCCACAGGAACAGGGACAGGTACAGCGGCGGCTGCCAGCCCTGCCCCAGACATTGCCTCATGGGTCTGGGGCATCGTCTGGGCCAGCCCCGCTCTCGGCCCTGCACCTCATGCAGCTCTGGGGTGACACGCTCCTGAGGGTCCCTCTGCCCTCCCAGGACCACCAGCCTGGTGGTGCCCAAGCAGGGGGTGCAGAGGAGGCTCCTGCCTGGATGTTCATCTGTGCCATTCTGTGAGGAATGCCCTTTCACATGGGGTGCACCGCCACTGCCAGGGTTAGTCGCACCCGCAGCCCACGCCAGGGCCGTGGGCCTGCCGGACCACGCCGTGCCATGCTGCAGGCTCGCCCAGCCAGCCCTGAGCCTGGATACCGGCAGCTCTCCAGACAACACACTCCCACACCCCATAAACATCTTGCCCAAGCGGTGCGCATCCCTTCCTCAGCTCATCGCCCCGCAGGGCTGGCACCGGGAGGGGGCTGCAGCGTGACCCCCAGCGCCCGGTGTCCCCAAAGGTTCCCTTCCCCATGTGCGGTGCCCGCTGCTCCTTTGGGGCCCACTGAGAGCCCATGGCACTGGGGAGAGGAGAGGGGGTGCTTGGGGCGGAGCAGGGAGCTGAGTGTGGGGCTGGGTGTGGGGTCCGGGGAGAGGGCGTGGGGCTGGTGACAGAGGCAGGGCAGGGATGTTTGGGTGACTCAGGTGGCAACGGGGTGGCTCGGGCATGTTTTGGGCAATTCAGGTTCCATGTGCACATCCAGGGATGTGGGCAAGTTTGGGGGAGCAGGGAAGGGTCCACCTCTCCACCCCAGCTGCCGTGGTGCCAGGGTCAGGCCCGCAGCTGGAAGTCTGGGGTCTGTCAGCCCTGCAGCTGCAGCCTCGGAGTCTGGCCGGATAGACGCGACAGCACGGCGGCTTCGACGGGAAACAGACGCGCAGTGGGCTTGGGTGTTGAGGGCTGCCGGGGAGGAGAGAGGCAGGGTGGGAGCCACCACCAGGACAAGGCGCAGGGGCATTGCCAGGGCTGCTGGCATAGGGGATGGTTACGGGGCGATGGGGAGAAGGATGAGAGGCTGCTTGGGACGAGCACAGCGCAGGCACGCTTGCCCCATGGAGGTCTCTCCCCACTTTCTCTCGCCTCCTTTGCAGAGGGTGCTACCTGAGCAAACGGCTGCCTGCCGGGACAAGGCCATCTGCCCGCACTGCAGTCATCTTGGGACCGGCGAACCTCTCGCCCTGCTCACAGCCCTGCCCTTGTCCTGCACCCGCAGGGGCGTGGTGCCGGGAGGGTGATGGGGCTGCAGGGCCTGAGTGCAGCCGGACCCCCTGCTAGGGGGCACCCAGAGGGAAGCCGTGGGGAGGGCTGGCCCGGGTGTTTCTGGCAGGGCTGGGCTGGTGTGTCATCCCCAGGGGCGGGGAAGGGCAAGGTTTTAAACGTGCTCCGGTCCCAGGCAGGAAGCAGCGGCAAAGCAGCGGGACTGTGGGCACCTGCCGGGCGAGCCCGTCCTGTGACCACTGTGGGCAGGTAGGAGAGGTCTGGTGGAGAGAGGGCTGGCTGGCCATCGTGGGGCCACGCGGGGGGGGCCGCAGCGGACAGAGGCGCTCCCACAAGTCCTGGGTATGCGAGGAATGCGGCATTGCCCACGCCCACCGGCCTGGCTGGGCTGCAGCCAGGTGCCAGGGTGGGACCATGGGCGTAGGACAACAGCCGCACGATGCTGTGGCACACTAGGCACCGCTGGCCCTCGTGGCCAAGCACAGAGGGAGGTTGCTTGTCCCTGACCCTGGCATGCCCCGGGACAGGGGTGGGAGGTGATGACTGCCCAGGCAGGACGGCTCCCAGGGCTCCGACGGGCACAGTGGGGCTCAGTGGGGTGGCGGGTACCAAGGAAGGGGCAGACAGTGGGGCAAGGCATGCAGGGGGCTGGCAGCACCATTCCACGGTACCCAGTGTGGTGGGTACATGGTGCTGTGGTATTGCCTCCCGTGGGCAGGGTGTGACACCATCCCACGGCTGCAGCTCCAGGCGCCTAAAGGGCAGTTCAGCAGTCTGCCGCTGGCTGTCGGTGGGACGCAGGCACTGTGTCCCCTGCTCCCTGGCAGCTGGGCAGGCAGCCCTGCCCAGGAAGGAGTGCTGGGCTGCCCCCAGCCCTGCTCGGAGCAGGGCCCCCCAAAGTGCCCCAGCTACCTTCCCTGTGCCTATTGCCCTTCAGTCACTGCCCTGGACAACTTCTCTGCTGCTCTCCCCACAGACTGCCCCCAGCCCCTCCAGGCTCCCACCCACAGCCCCAGCCTCCTCCCAAGGCTCTGCTGCCCCTTCCCCGTCAGACAGCTCCTCCGTCACCCTCTCCCTGAAAACATGCCCCCCCACTCTGCCGGTAAAACCGGTCCCTTCTCCCTGTCCCTCCCCATGGCCCCCAGCAGCCTCTCCCTCCCCAGCCAGTGCCGGCCTGTTGGTGCACCCCGTGGGTGCAGACGTGCGGGGTTGTCCCATGGGATGTGGGGCAGCTGTGGCTGCAAACGCTGGGTGTACGAGGAAGAGCAGCCTGCGGTGACTCATGTAGAAGGTGCGCGCAGGCTCGCGGCGCCGGTGGGTGCAAAGGGGCTGTGTGTGCACGCGTGCAATGCTATCCAGAGCCATGGCTCATGCCAGCGCCAGCACATTTCCTGACTCAGTCAGAAGCGAAAGGCATGGAGCAGCGATTGCTGCTGCCAGGGAGAGCTGCCCGCGTCGGGGAGAGACCGTGGCCCCGGGGAGGACTGCAGGTGCCAACGCCTGAACCTCTGCCAGGAATCTCCCTGGTTTTGTAGGCAGAGTCAGTTACTAAAAGTTTCCATGGGGCTGACGCCTTCTGACTGAAGGGAGAAGAGTCCTTCCTCTGCCTGCACACCCACTGCCTCCTCCCCTGCCCAAGGAGGGCAGGGGGGTCCACCTCAACCCCCGGGGGTTCCTGCCCCTGGCCCCCCAGCCCCAATGAGAAATGGGCTTCCAAGCTGCCGCAGTGTTACGGGTGGCAGTGCCCAAACCCCTCCGCACTCTGGTAACAGTGGCCAGCTCAGGTCTGGGACATGCGGGGATCTGCCTGGGGCTCTCCTGATACCGCAGCCACAGCGGTGCTGCCCGGCCCTGTGCCCACGGCATGGCTGGGCTGACCCCAGCTCCCCCCAGGCACAGCTCAGCCTGCACCTTCTAACCCGGCGTGTATCTGCCAGGGAAGGGCTGCCGGGCCAGGAGCAGCTTTCCCAGCCCCACAAGGTGGCATGGCCCCAGGACCGGGGTGGGCAGGGCCGGTGATGCCAGAGCCCCGTTGCATGTTCTGTGTGCGCGTGGTGCCAGGCTCAGGGCTGCCCAGCACCAGCACTGTGGGTGTGTGCACCCACCATGAGCCTGCGGGACAGAAGAGACAGACAGCCCTGCAAGGCAGGGGACCCCCTCGCTCACAGCCCACAGCATGGAGCAACTCCCCGTGCTCTCAGCCGGCAAGATGGGCCCCTTGCCCTCCCCCCACAGCAGCCCCCCCCACCAGGCAGAGACCCCCAAGTCCTGATTCTGCTCTCCTCCTCCCCTCACACTCTGTTGCTCAGGACGGCCCTTCCCAGAGGCAGAAGCAGCGCCCCATGGCTGTCCCGCCTGCCATCCCCACCTCTTGGCACCAGAGCCGGGTACAGTCCTGAACCTGCAAACACAAACAGCATTGCCTGGGCAGATCCAAGCCCGTGCGGCCACGCTCGCGCTGACATCACGGGTGGACAGAGCCAGCGCCTGTTGGGACCTTTCCTCCAGGACGGGCAGCCAACCTGGAGCGCAGCTGGGGTGGAGGAGCCCTTGTGAGGAAAAGGTGCTGGCCTGGCCTGGGGGGCGTGGGACGAGCTGTGTGGGCAGACAGGGACGGAGCCCTGTGTGCAGCACTCTGTTGGAGAGGCTGGTCCCGTGGTGAGCAGGGCCCCCGGCATGCAGCTCTTCGCTCCATGGTGTGTTTACACTGGCAGCACCGGGAAGGACATGGGTCTGCGAGCTCCAGGCAGGGAGATATGGCTGGTCTGCACCATCCCCATTCAGTGTGACCGCTGCGGGAGGGGCAGTGTGGCTCCAGCTGTCCCTGGAGCTGCTGTGCCAGTGCCCTTCCCCGTACAGCGGTGCATATCAGGGGAGTAGCCCTGCTCTGGCTGTGTCCTTGCAGCTGGGTCCAGAGATGCTGGCAGGCAGCACCGCGACCCAGACGGCTCGGCTGCAGCAGCTCAGGCGTGTGGGTCTCCTTGGCCTGATGCAGTGCTTTGTGCTCAGCCCCGTGGCCTCGCCTGCCTCCATAGGGCCGGTCCTGCCCTGGGACACTCCACTCTGCACTGGTGCCACGGGCTCTGCCAGGGGATGGGATTCACGTGGGAATAAGGAGCCATCTCTGCTGCCCCAAGGTAGCAGGGCCAGCCCATCGCTCCTTCTCCAACCCCGCAGACATGCTCCAACCCCAGCTCTCCTGCTCCAAACATGCTCCAACCCTGCAGACTCCTGCTGCAGGACTGACCTCCAGCCCAAGGACTGGACAGTGCTGGGCACGGACACCCTGTTGCGCAAGGCTGCAGGCAGCGAGGCTTGGCTGCAGCAGCATATGCCGCAGGCACAGCCCGGAGGCTGTGGCTGACGCGGCTCCCAGAGCTCTGCACAGCCCATACTCAGCCACAAGCGTCCTCCAGCCCTCTGGTGTGCACAGCCCAGCGTGCTGCGGCCTCATACTCCCTCCAGCACCACAATTTGACTGTATAACGGCTGTATCAGGGTTGATCCCAACGTGCCTAGGAGCTTTTGAAACACGAGTGCAGGCATGCAGGTCCGTGCGCTCCCCGTGCAGGCTGCTGCACCCACCCGCTTCTCCTGCTGCCCCCCCCCCCCCTTCCCACACTTTCTGAGCAAGGCAAGGAGGGCAGATGATACCCCGTCTCGGTGCAGCAGTGGGCACCAGGCAAAGAGCCTCTGAGGTTTCTTCTTGGTTCCCTGGCGGCTCCAGCCCCTGCTGACTGGTGCTGCTGTGGGAAGTGTGCCAGGGCTCCAAGCTGACCTCCTGTTCCTGGCAGAGGGGAGCAGCCTTTCTGTGCTGGCTTGGGGTTTGCTCATCCCTGTACCAGTGTCAGCAGTAGCCTGAGCGAGTGCTGGTACTCCCTGGGAATTGCAGCTTTTGGCTGCTGCTTTGCCCCAAGCCCCGCTGCCCTCCAGGCCTATGAAGCTCTGCACAAACTGGTGGCCAGATGCATGTGTCAGCTCATGGGGGCTTTACTCCTCACAGGAGCCAGGCCTGCCTCAGCTCAGTGCTACACAGGTCCCACTGGTGTTTCTACTCCAGGCTCTCTCTTGCGCTGAGATGTCCTAGTGCACACAGCTCAGGATGCAGAGGGTGCTGGCCTCTGGCAGGTCTGGCTCAGCGTGTCAGGTTCAGGGACAAGCACACTGCCCTGAACATGCTCAGCACTTGCCTGTTACTTCCTCCTGCCTGTAAGGTATTTATTTTTCTTTTTTTTCCCCATGTTTAGCATGCAAGCCATAGAAAAGTTGATTTCTCACAGAGCTTTCCCATTCTCTCCCTTCTCTCCAGGGTCTTGACAGCTGTGAAAAGAGTGCAGCGGGAGGATGGAGAGCAAGCCAGCAGTGAACGGCCATGCTGCCCCCATCCATCACCAGGAAGCAAACCACTTGGACCAGGACGTGTTGCCTTGCAAACAGAAAAAAGCAGCTGACCGGGATGTGACGGTGATGGATGCTTCAGGTGAGCCCTTGGAGGCAGCTGGCAGCATTGCTGGAGTGTATGTAGAGGCTTCAAAGAAGATAATGAGCTTTTATGATGCCACCAGAGAGCACCTCCTGAGTCTGGATTCAGCACTCTGTCTTCTGGAGGCCCAGGCAGCCATGGGCTTCATCACTGACCCGGTGAAGAACAGGCATGTCTCTGTAGCAGAAGCCGTGCAGCAGGGGCTGGTGGGGCTGGAGCTGAAGGAGAGGCTGCTCTCTGCAGAGCAAGCTGCTACTGGCTTTGTAGACCCCTACACAGAAGATAAAATCTCCCTCTACCAGGCAATCCGGAAGGATCTGATTGGGAGGGAGCAAGGTACTCGGCTGCTAGAGGCCCAGATTGCAACCGGAGGCACCATTGACCCAGCCACTGGCTGCCGGCTCCCAGCAGATGTTGCCTGTGAGAGGGGATTTTTAGATGAAGAAATGACCCAGCTCCTCTCTGACCCCAGCAATGAGGACAGCAAAGGGTTCCTCAACCCCAGTACTATGGAGAGAGTCACTTATATGGAGCTTATGAAGAGATGTATTGTTGATCCAGCCTCAGGCCTCCTCCTCTTGCCCCTGCAAATCACATTCCCAGGGCTGGGAGGGAGGGTGAGCAGCAGGGATCTGCTGGATTCTGGCATCATCGGCCCTGACATGTTCAGAAGTCTTGAGGAGGGAAGAGTTTCTGCCCAGGAGGTAGCAGAGAATGACTCCGTTCAGCAGTTCCTGCATGGGACAAGGAGTGTGGCTGGTGTCGTCCTGCCTTCTGGTGAGCGGAAAAGTCTTTACCAGGCACTGAGAGAGCATCTCCTCATGCCTGGTGCTGCTCTGATGCTCCTGCAAGTCCAGGCCTCCACCGGCAGCCTGACAGACCCCATAAAGAACAAAAGCTACTCAGTTGATGAGGCTGTCAGGGTCGGTCTCATCGGCCCAGAGCTTCATGAGAAACTGTCTTCAGCTGAGAGGACCATCACCGGATACAGGGACCCCTACACTGGAGAAATGCTCTCTCTGTTCCAAGCCATCAGGAAGGGCTTCATCCCCAAGGACCATGGCATTTTCCTTCTGGAAGCTCAGATGGCCACAGGGGGTATAATTGCTCCAGGCAGGCACCTCCGTGTCCCCACAGAGACAGCTTGCAAGTGGGGGTACCTGGACGAGGCCACAAGACAGCTCCTCTCCAGTCCTACTGATGACATGAAAGGGTTCTTTGACCCCAGCTTCAAGGAGAAGCTGATCTACGCAGACCTTCTCAAGCGCTGTGTCACTGATCCCAGCACGGGGCTCCTTCTGCTGCCACTTGATGGAGACAGCAAAGAAGGATCCGAGGGAACCCACCTGTTCTTTGACCATAGGACCCAAGCAGCTCTGGAAAACACACAGGTACCCATTGCTTTAGGTAAATTCAAGGGAAAGTCGGTGTCTCTCTGGAAACTTCTCTTCTCAGACTACATCCAGAGTGAGCAAAGAGCTGCTCTCACCCAGCAGTACCTTGCAGGAACACTCTCTATGCAAGAATTGGGTAAGGCAGTCAGTGCCACCATTGAGGAAATGGCTTCCACTGCTAATGTCACCTTTGAAGGACTGAGGGACCGGGTGACAGCTGACCAGCTCCTGAGCTCTGAAATCATCAACAAAGATTTGTTTAAGAAATTGAAGGAGGGAGAAACATCAGCCAAAGAAGTTGTCAGCATGGACACTGTCAGGAAGTACCTGCAAGGGACAGGTAGCATTGGTGGGCTCCTGCTTCCGGACTCCCAGGAGAAGATCAGCATCTACCAGGCAAAACGGAAAGGACTTTTAAGGCCAGGAACGTCACTGATCCTCCTGGAGGCACAGGCTGCTACTGGATTTGTCATTGACCCAGCTGCCAACAAAAGGTATTCTGTGGATGAGGCATTAAGAGCCAACGTCATTGGCCCAGATGTTTATGACAAGCTACTGACTGCAGAGAAATCAGTCACCGGCTACAGAGATCCTTACTCAGGGAACAAGATCTCTCTCTTCCAGGCCATGAAGAAGGAGCTCATCGTCAAGGAGCACGCTATCCGCCTGCTTGAGGCCCAGATCGCCACTGGTGGCATCATCGATCCCATCAACAGCCACCGCATCCCCGTGGAGGTGGCCTACCGGCGTGGCTACTTTGACAAGAAGATGAACTTAATCCTTTCTGATCCCAGTGATGATACCAAGGGCTTCTTTGACCCCAACACCCATGAGAACCTCACCTACCTGCAGCTGAAGGAGAAGTGCATCACAGAGCCAAACACTGGGCTCTGCCTCCTTCCCCTGAACAGCAGGAAGCGCCAGTTCATTGATGATGCCACCAGACAGGTGTTCAGGAGCTCCTGGCTGCCGGTCAGGTTTGGGCGGTTACGAGGGGAGAAGGTGTCCATGTGGGACCTGCTGAACTCGGAGTACTTCAGTGAGGGGAGGCGCCGAGAGATATTCAACCACTACCAGCTGAGGAAGCTCACCCTAGAGCAAATTCGAATCATGCTAGAGGAGGAAATGAAAAAATGGGCCCCCATCAAGTTCCCAGCCATGAGAGGTAGCGTCAGTGCTTACCACCTGATGGAAACAGGTGTCATTGACAAGGCCCTGTTTGAGAAGGTGTTGGAGGGATCCATCACACCGGAGGAAGTCCTGCACATGAACTCTGTCAGAAAGTACCTCTATGGCTCTGGCAGCATCGGGGGGATTGTACTCCAGCCATCAAACCAGAGAATAAGCATTTACGAGGCCATGAAGAAAAACATCATGGTCCCAGGAGTAGCCCTCCCACTGCTAGAGGCCCAGGCTGCCACAGGCTTCATCATTGACCCAGTGAACAACCAGAAACTCTGTGTGGATGATGCCATCAAGGAGGGAGTCATTGGGCCAGAAGTCCATGAGAAGCTGCAGCATGCAGAAGGGGCTGTAACAGGCTATAAAGATCCTTTCACGGGCAAGAAGATACCCCTCTTCCAGGCAATGAAGAAGGGCCTGATTGCTGACAAACAGGCGATGCAGTTGATGGAGGTGCAGATGGCTACAGGAGGCATCATTGACCCAACATGCGGCCACTATATCCCTGTAGAATGTGCCCAGAAGCGAGGATGCCTGGATGAGGACACAAACAAGGCCCTTTCTAAGCCCAGTGACAACAACAGAGCCTTCTGTGCCCCAGACAGCAAAGAGACCATGACCTATGCTGAGCTAATCAAGCGCTGCCAGAAGGATGAGATCTCCGGCTTCCACTTGCTGCCTCTACCACAGACAGCTGCTCCTGCCTATACCGATGAACAAATCCAGCAGATTTTTAAGGAAACTGTGGTAAAGGAAAAAGGGCTCTCCCTCTGGGAGCTAGTTCACTCTGGGTATTTCACTGAGGAACAGAGGAGTGACTTCGTGGAGAAGTTCCGGTCTGAGGAAATGTCGCTGCAGCAGCTGGTTGCTCTTGTGCTCAGACTGGTTGGGGAGATGGAAATGAAAGCCCACACCCACATCACCTTGGAAGGGTTGCGGGGCAGTGTCCCAGCAGTCTGGCTGCTGGATGCTGGCATCATTACTGAGAAGACGTTTGAAGAACTGGCTCAGGGCATAAGAACTCCTGAGGAAGTGGCTGCGATGGAGAGTGTGAAGAGGTACTTGCAGGGCACAGGCAGCATTGCCGGAGTATTCATAGAGGCATCCAAAAAGAAGATGAGCTTTTATGATGCCATGAAAAACAATCTCCTCCTCCCTGGGGCTGCTCTGAGGCTGCTAGAAGCTCAGGCAGCCACAGGATACCTAACTGACCCAGCTACAAACCGGAGACTTAGCGTGAGGGATGCTGTGAAAGCAGGTGTGGTTGGTGAAGAGCTCACCGAGAAACTCCTTCTAGCTGAGAGGGCAGTGACTGGCTACACAGACCCCTACACAGGGACCTCCATCTCAATATGTCAAGCGCTCAGGAAAGAGCTGATTCCCCTGGGAGATGCTGTTCCCTTGCTAGAGGCCCAGCTGGCCACAGGAGGGGTCATTGATCCCATTCACCATCATCACCTTCCACTCCAGGCTGCATGCAGATATGGCTTCTATGATGACGACCTGAACCAAACCCTCTCTCAGCTGAATGACAGCACCAGAATCTTTTTTGATCCAAACACAAAGGAGAATGTGACTTACCAGCAGCTGAAGGACAGGTGCATTCATGAGCCTGAGTCAGATCTCTGGCTCCTTCCTCTGTCAGAAAACGCGATGTTCTGTGTCGATGAACAAACCGTTGAGGTGCTGAAATCTGTGACTGTTTGTGTCAACATAGGGCGGTTCAAAGGACAGACAGTGTCAGTCTGGGACCTTCTCAACTCTGAATACCTCTCAGACAGCAAAAGAAGAGAGCTAGTGCAAAAGTACAAAGATGAGAACACTGAAGTACTACATGAAATCATAACAATTGTCATCACAATCATCAAAGAGACTGAGGCGCAGGGCAAGAAGTTTGCATTCAAGGGTCTGCGGAAAAAAGTATCTGCCAGTGACCTCTTCCAGTCTCAACTTATAGACAAAAAAACCCTCGATGAGCTCAACCAGGGGAAGAAAACAGTCAAAGAAGTCACTGAAATGGACTCTGTCCGCAGGTACCTGGAAGGCAGCAATTTCATAGCAGGGGTCCTTATACAGCCAAGCAATGTGAAGATGAGCATCTACCACGCCATGAGGAAGGGCATCCTGAGGCCAGGGACAGCATTGGTGCTGCTGGAGGCGCAGGCTGCCACTGGCTACATTATTGACCCAGAGAAAAACAAGAAGTTTTCAGTGGAGGAAGCATTAACTGAAGGTCTAATTGGAGGGGAGATATTTGAAAAGCTACTCTCTGCAGAAAGAGCTGTGACAGGCTACACTGACCCCTACACAAAAGCCCCAATGTCCCTGTTTGAAGCTATGAACCAAGGACTGATTGTGAAAAGCCATGGCATCCGCCTGCTTGAGGCCCAGATTGCCACCGGCGGCATCATCGACCCCGTGCACAGCCACCGCCTCCCCGTGGAGGTGGCCTACCAGCGTGGCTACTTTGACCAAGAGATGAACCAGATCCTCTCCGACCCCACCGACGACACCAAGGGCTTCTTTGACCCCAACACCCACGAGAACCTCACCTACATGCAGCTCCTGGAGAGATGTGTCCAAGATTCAGAGACTGGATTGTACATGCTACAAGTTGTTCAGGAAGGAGGAAAGTACTTCTACATTGATGAATGTACCAAAAAGGTTTTCCGCTCAAAGCCCCTTGAAGTGAAAGTTGGAAAGTTTAAAGACCAAATGGTTTCCATCTGGGAAATCCTCTGCTCTCATTACATCTCTGAGCAGAAAAGGAAAGAACTAGTGATGCAGTACAAATGCAAAACCCTCACGCTGGAAGATCTTATAGCCCTCATCCTCAAAATAGTTGAGGATACAGAGAAAAGAGCAGAAGCCCTCAAGGTTAAAGGACTCCGGGGGGATGTGTCAATATCAGAATTGTTTAACTCTGAAATAATTGACAAGAAAACTCTAGATCAGCTGCAGGATGGGAGTCTCACACTTGCCAGCCTCACAAAGAAGGACACCATCAAAAGATACTTGGATGGCACTGGATGCATTGCTGGGGTTCTAATCCCATCAAGGAAAGAAAAGATGAGCATCTACCAGGCCCTGGAGAAGGGTCTACTCACAGAGCAATGTGCACTAGGGCTGCTGGAGGCACAGGCTGCCACTGGTTTTCTCATTGACCCACTGAAAAATAAGAAGTTCTCAGTAGATGAGGCTGCCTCGTCTGGGCTGGTGGGTAGCAACTTGCACAAGAAACTCCTATCAGCAGAGAAAGCTGTGACAGGATACACAGATACTCATGCAGGAAATAAATTATCCCTCTTCCAGGCCATAAGGCAAAAGATAATAGTCAAGGAGCATGGCATCCGCCTGCTCGAGGCCCAGATAGCCACCGGCGGCATCATCGATCCCGTGCACAGCCACCGCCTCCCCGTGGAGGTGGCCTACCGGCGTGGCTACTTGGATGAGGAAATGTTTCTTCTACTTTCTGATCCAGATCACGGAAGCAAAGGTTTTATAGATCCAAACACTCATGAGAAAATCAGTTACAGCCAGCTACTAAAGAGATGTTCCAAAGACAGAGATAGTGGATTGTACCTGCTGCAGGTTATGGAAAAAGAAGATGACTATTTCTACATTGATGAGCAAACAAAAAATTCCCTGTTGTCTAAAAAGGTTCAAGTGCCTGTTGGAAAATACAAAGGACGTGTATTATCACTGTGGGAACTTCTCTGTTCTGAGTACATCAGTGAAGAGAAAAGAAAAGAACTGGTGAAAAAATATAAACAGGAATCCCATCACATTCTACAAGGAATCATTGAAACAATACTAAATATCATCAAAAAAAAAGAAGAGGACAGAAGTGATATCTGGTTCCAAGGACTTAGACAACAAATAACAGCATCAGAACTTGTCAGTGCACAGATAATAACAGAAGAAACAATGGAAAAACTTCATGAAGGAAAAGAAACGGCACAAGAAATAGCACAAATGGATAGTGTGAGAAGATACCTTGAGGGAACTGGAAGCATCGCCGGTGTGCTGGTGCCCTCCAAGGCCGACCCCGCCAAGGTGGAGAAGATGAGCATCTACCAGGCCATGTGGAAGGGCATCCTAAGACCAGGGACAGCACTGGTGCTGCTGGAGGCGCAGGCTGCCACCGGCTTCATCATTGACCCGCTCGCCAACAAGAAGCTCTCCGTGGACGAGGCCGTCTCGTCCGGGCTGGTGGGCAGCGAGTTACAGAAAAAACTACTTTGTGCAGAGAGGGCTGTGACAGGCTACACCGACCCGTGCACGGCGCAGAAGATGTCGCTTTTCCAGGCCATGAAGAAGGAGCTCATCGTCAAGGAGCACGGCATCCGCCTGCTCGAGGCCCAGATCGCCACCGGCGGCATCATCGACCCCGTGCACAGCCACCGCCTCCCCGTGGAGGTGGCCTACCGGCGCGGCTACTTTGACCACGAGATGAACCAGATCCTCTCCGACCCCACCGACGACACCAAGGGCTTCTTCGACCCCAACACCCACGAGAACCTCACCTACATGCAGCTCCTCCGCCGCTGCGTGCCCGACCCGGACACGGGGCTGCTCATGCTCCAGCTGATGGACAAGGGCTCCGTGCTCTACCAGCTGACCGAGGACGCCCGGAAAGCCCTGCAGGCCGCCCGCACCACCGTCAGCGTGGGGCTCTTCCAGGGCCAGAGCGTCACAGTCTGGGAGCTCCTCTTCTCCCGCTACGTCCCCGACCACCGGCGCCAGGACCTCCTCCGGAGGTACAAGGCGGGGACGGTCACCATCTCGGAGATGATCACGCTCCTCACCACCATCGTCACCGGGGCTGAGGGCCAGGGCCACGGCGCTGCCCTGGCCCGCAAGCCGACGCAGCGGGAGGCCCCGCCGCCGGCGGCCGAGAATGGCGAGGCCACGGACTCCCGGCGGGAGCGGGAGCGGGAGCGGGAGCGGGAGCGGGAGCGGGAGCAGGAGCGGGAGCGGGAGCTGGAGCTGGAGCGGTCCCTGAAGTCCCGCACCGTTGAGGTCTCGGCGGGCGGCTTCCACGGCAGGAAGGTCTCCCTGTGGGAGCTCCTCTTCTCCAAGTACGTCTCCGAGGCAAAGAGGCAGGAGCTGCTGGGCAAGGTCCGGGCCGGGAGCCTGGCGCTGGACGAGCTGGCAAGGCTCCTCACTGTCCTCATCGAGGAGGCGGTGGAGCGGAGCAGCAACGTGAAATTCACGGGCCTCAGGAGGCAGGTGACGGCCTCGGACCTGGCGGACTCGGGCATCATCGACAAGGACACGCTGGCCGACCTCGTCCAGGGCTCCAAGACGGTGGAGGAGGTGACGGAAATGGCCTCCGTCAAGCGCTACCTGGACGGCACGGGCTGCATCGCCGGCGTGCTGGTGCCCTCCAAGGCCGACCCCGCCAAGGTGGAGAAGATGAGCATCTACCAGGCCATGTGGAAGGGCATCCTGAGGCAGGGCACGGCCCTGGTGCTGCTGGAGGCGCAGGCTGCCACCGGCTTCGTCATTGACCCGCTCGCCAACAAGAAGCTCTCCGTGGACGAGGCCGTCTCGTCCGGGCTGGTGGGCAGCGAGCTGCACGAGAAGCTCCTGTCGGCCGAGAGGGCCGTGACGGGCTACACCGACCCCTACACCGGCGACCAGATCTCCCTCTTCCAGGCCATGAAGAAGGAGCTCATCGTCAAGGAGCACGGCATCCGCCTGCTCGAGGCCCAGATCGCCACCGGCGGCATCATCGACCCCGTGCACAGCCACCGCCTCCCCGTGGAGGTGGCCTACCGGCGCGGCTACTTTGACCACGAGATGAACCAGATCCTCTCCGACCCCACCGACGACACCAAGGGCTTCTTCGACCCCAACACCCACGAGAACCTCACCTACATGCAGCTCCTCCGCCGCTGCGTGCCCGACCCGGACACGGGGCTGCTCATGCTCCAGCTGATGGACAAGGGCTCCGTGCTCTACCAGCTGACCGAGGACGCCCGGAAAGCCCTGCAGGCCGCCCGCACCACCGTCAGCGTGGGGCTCTTCCAGGGCCAGAGCGTCACAGTCTGGGAGCTCCTCTTCTCCCGCTACGTCCCCGACCACCGGCGCCAGGACCTCCTCCGGAGGTACAAGGCGGGGACGGTCACCATCTCGGAGATGATCACGCTCCTCACCACCATCGTCACCGGGGCTGAGGGCCAGGGCCACGGCGCTGCCCTGGCCCGCAAGCCGACGCAGCGGGAGGCCCCGCCGCCGGCGGCCGAGAATGGCGAGGCCACGGACTCCCGGCGGGAGCGGGAGCGGGAGCGGGAGCGGGAGCGGGAGCGGGAGCAGGAGCGGGAGCGGGAGCTGGAGCTGGAGCGGTCCCTGAAGTCCCGCACCGTTGAGGTCTCGGCGGGCGGCTTCCACGGCAGGAAGGTCTCCCTGTGGGAGCTCCTCTTCTCCAAGTACGTCTCCGAGGCAAAGAGGCAGGAGCTGCTGGGCAAGGTCCGGGCCGGGAGCCTGGCGCTGGACGAGCTGGCAAGGCTCCTCACCGTCCTCATCGAGGAGGCGGTGGAGCGGAGCAGCAACGTGAAATTCACGGGCCTCAGGAGGCAGGTGACGGCCTCGGACCTGGCGGACTCGGGCATCATCGACAAGGACACGCTGGCCGACCTCGTCCAGGGCTCCAAGACGGTGGAGGAGGTGACGGAAATGGCCTCCGTCAAGCGCTACCTGGACGGCACGGGCTGCATCGCCGGCGTGCTGGTGCCCTCCAAGGCCGACCCCGCCAAGGTGGAGAAGATGAGCATCTACCAGGCCATGTGGAAGGGCATCCTGAGGCAGGGCACGGCCCTGGTGCTGCTGGAGGCGCAGGCTGCCACCGGCTTCGTCATTGACCCGCTCGCCAACAAGAAGCTCTCCGTGGACGAGGCCGTCTCGTCCGGGCTGGTGGGCAGCGAGCTGCACGAGAAGCTCCTGTCGGCCGAGAGGGCCGTGACGGGCTACACCGACCCCTACACCGGCGACCAGATCTCCCTCTTCCAGGCCATGAAGAAGGAGCTCATCGTCAAGGAGCACGGCATCCGCCTGCTCGAGGCCCAGATCGCCACCGGCGGCATCATCGACCCCGTGCACAGCCACCGCCTCCCCGTGGAGGTGGCCTACCGGCGCGGCTACTTTGACCACGAGATGAACCAGATCCTCTCCGACCCCACCGACGACACCAAGGGCTTCTTCGACCCCAACACCCACGAGAACCTCACCTACATGCAGCTCCTCCGCCGCTGCGTGCCCGACCCGGACACGGGGCTGCTCATGCTCCAGCTGATGGACAAGGGCTCCGTGCTCTACCAGCTGACCGAGGACGCCCGGAAAGCCCTGCAGGCCGCCCGCACCACCGTCAGCGTGGGGCTCTTCCAGGGCCAGAGCGTCACAGTCTGGGAGCTCCTCTTCTCCCGCTACGTCCCCGACCACCGGCGCCAGGACCTCCTCCGGAGGTACAAGGCGGGGACGGTCACCATCTCGGAGATGATCACGCTCCTCACCACCATCGTCACCGGGGCTGAGGGCCAGGGCCACGGCGCTGCCCTGGCCCGCAAGCCGACGCAGCGGGAGGCCCCGCCGCCGGCGGCCGAGAATGGCGAGGCCACGGACTCCCGGCGGGAGCGGGAGCGGGAGCGGGAGCGGGAGCGGGAGCGGGAGCAGGAGCGGGAGCGGGAGCTGGAGCTGGAGCGGTCCCTGAAGTCCCGCACCGTTGAGGTCTCGGCGGGCGGCTTCCACGGCAGGAAGGTCTCCCTGTGGGAGCTCCTCTTCTCCAAGTACGTCTCCGAGGCAAAGAGGCAGGAGCTGCTGGGCAAGGTCCGGGCCGGGAGCCTGGCGCTGGACGAGCTGGCAAGGCTCCTCACCGTCCTCATCGAGGAGGCGGTGGAGCGGAGCAGCAACGTGAAATTCACGGGCCTCAGGAGGCAGGTGACGGCCTCGGACCTGGCGGACTCGGGCATCATCGACAAGGACAACGCTGGCCGACCTCGTCCAGGGCTCCAAGACGGTGGAGGAGGTGACGGAAATGGCCTCCGTCAAGCGCTACCTGGATGGCACGGGCTGCATCGCCGGCGTGCTGGTGCCCTCCAAGGCCGACCCCGCCAAGGTGGAGAAGATGAGCATCTACCAGGCCATGTGGAAGGGCATCCTGAGGCAGGGCACGGCCCTGGTGCTGCTGGAGGCGCAGGCTGCCACCGGCTTCGTCATTGACCCGCTCGCCAACAAGAAGCTCTCCGTGGACGAGGCCGTCTCGTCCGGGCTGGTGGGCAGCGAGCTGCACGAGAAGCTCCTGTCGGCCGAGAGGGCCGTGACGGGCTACACCGACCCCTACACCGGCGACCAGATCTCCCTCTTCCAGGCCATGAAGAAGGAGCTCATCGTCAAGGAGCACGGCATCCGCCTGCTCGAGGCCCAGATCGCCACCGGCGGCATCATCGACCCCGTGCACAGCCACCACCTCCCCGTGGAGGTGGCCTACCGGCGCGGCTACTTTGACCACGAGATGAACCAGATCCTCTCCGACCCCACCGACGACACCAAGGGCTTCTTCGACCCCAACACCCACGAGAACCTCACCTACATGCAGCTCCTCCGCCGCTGCGTGCCCGACCCGGACACGGGGCTGCTCATGCTCCAGCTGATGGACAAGGGCTCCGTGCTCTACCAGCTGACCGAGGACGCCCGGAAAGCCCTGCAGGCCGCCCGCACCACCGTCAGCGTGGGGCTCTTCCAGGGCCAGAGCGTCACAGTCTGGGAGCTCCTCTTCTCCCGCTACGTCCCCGACCACCGGCGCCAGGACCTCCTCCGGAGGTACAAGGCGGGGACGGTCACCATCTCGGAGATGATCACGCTCCTCACCACCATCGTCACCGGGGCTGAGGGCCAGGGCCACGGCGCTGCCCTGGCCCGCAAGCCGACGCAGCGGGAGGCCCCGCCGCCGGCGGCCGAGAATGGCGAGGCCACGGACTCCCGGCGGGAGCGGGAGCGGGAGCGGGAGCGGGAGCAGGAGCGGGAGCGGGAGCTGGAGCTGGAGCGGTCCCTGAAGTCCCGCACCGTTGAGGTCTCGGCGGGCGGCTTCCACGGCAGGAAGGTCTCCCTGTGGGAGCTCCTCTTCTCCAAGTACGTCTCCGAGGCAAAGAGGCAGGAGCTGCTGGGCAAGGTCCGGGCCGGGAGCCTGGCGCTGGACGAGCTGGCAAGGCTCCTCACCGTCCTCATCGAGGAGGCGGTGGAGCGGAGCAGCAACGTGAAATTCACGGGCCTCAGGAGGCAGGTGACGGCCTCGGACCTGGCGGACTCGGGCATCATCGACAAGGACACGCTGGCCGACCTCGTCCAGGGCTCCAAGACGGTGGAGGAGGTGACGGAAATGGCCTCCGTCAAGCGCTACCTGGATGGCACGGGCTGCATCGCCGGCGTGCTGGTGCCCTCCAAGGCCGACCCCGCCAAGGTGGAGAAGATGAGCATCTACCAGGCCATGTGGAAGGGCATCCTGAGGCAGGGCACGGCCCTGGTGCTGCTGGAGGCGCAGGCTGCCACCGGCTTCGTCATTGACCCGCTCGCCAACAAGAAGCTCTCCGTGGACGAGGCCGTCTCGTCCGGGCTGGTGGGCAGCGAGCTGCACGAGAAGCTCCTGTCGGCCGAGAGGGCCGTGACGGGCTACACCGACCCCTACACCGGCGACCAGATCTCCCTCTTCCAGGCCATGAAGAAGGAGCTCATCGTCAAGGAGCACGGCATCCGCCTGCTCGAGGCCCAGATCGCCACCGGCGGCATCATCGACCCCGTGCACAGCCACCGCCTCCCCGTGGAGGTGGCCTACCGGCGCGGCTACTTTGACCACGAGATGAACCAGATCCTCTCCGACCCCACCGACGACACCAAGGGCTTCTTCGACCCCAACACCCACGAGAACCTCACCTACATGCAGCTCCTCCGCCGCTGCGTGCCCGACCCGGACACGGGGCTGCTCATGCTCCAGCTGATGGACAAGGGCTCCGTGCTCTACCAGCTGACCGAGGACGCCCGGAAAGCCCTGCAGGCCGCCCGCACCACCGTCAGCGTGGGGCTCTTCCAGGGCCAGAGCGTCACAGTCTGGGAGCTCCTCTTCTCCCGCTACGTCCCCGACCACCGGCGCCAGGACCTCCTCCGGAGGTACAAGGCGGGGACGGTCACCATCTCGGAGATGATCACGCTCCTCACCACCATCGTCACCGGGGCTGAGGGCCAGGGCCACGGCGCTGCCCTGGCCCGCAAGCCGACGCAGCGGGAGGCCCCGCCGCCGGCGGCCGAGAATGGCGAGGCCACGGACTCCCGGCGGGAGCGGGAGCGGGAGCGGGAGCGGGAGCGGGAGCGGGAGCAGGAGCGGGAGCGGGAGCTGGAGCTGGAGCGGTCCCTGAAGTCCCGCACCGTTGAGGTCTCGGCGGGCGGCTTCCACGGCAGGAAGGTCTCCCTGTGGGAGCTCCTCTTCTCCAAGTACGTCTCCGAGGCAAAGAGGCAGGAGCTGCTGGGCAAGGTCCGGGCCGGGAGCCTGGCGCTGGACGAGCTGGCAAGGCTCCTCACCGTCCTCATCGAGGAGGCGGTGGAGCGGAGCAGCAACGTGAAATTCACGGGCCTCAGGAGGCAGGTGACGGCCTCGGACCTGGCGGACTCGGGCATCATCGACAAGGACACGCTGGCCGACCTCGTCCAGGGCTCCAAGACGGTGGAGGAGGTGACGGAAATGGCCTCCGTCAAGCGCTACCTGGATGGCACGGGCTGCATCGCCGGCGTGCTGGTGCCCTCCAAGGCCGACCCCGCCAAGGTGGAGAAGATGAGCATCTACCAGGCCATGTGGAAGGGCATCCTGAGGCAGGGCACGGCCCTGGTGCTGCTGGAGGCGCAGGCTGCCACCGGCTTCGTCATTGACCCGCTCGCCAACAAGAAGCTCTCCGTGGACGAGGCCGTCTCGTCCGGGCTGGTGGGCAGCGAGCTGCACGAGAAGCTCCTGTCGGCCGAGAGGGCCGTGACGGGCTACACCGACCCCTACACCGGCGACCAGATCTCCCTCTTCCAGGCCATGAAGAAGGAGCTCATCGTCAAGGAGCACGGCATCCGCCTGCTCGAGGCCCAGATCGCCACCGGCGGCATCATCGACCCCGTGCACAGCCACCGCCTCCCCGTGGAGGTGGCCTACCGGCGCGGCTACTTTGACCACGAGATGAACCAGATCCTCTCCGACCCCACCGACGACACCAAGGGCTTCTTCGACCCCAACACCCACGAGAACCTCACCTACATGCAGCTCCTCCGCCGCTGCGTGCCCGACCCGGACACGGGGCTGCTCATGCTCCAGCTGATGGACAAGGGCTCCGTGCTCTACCAGCTGACCGAGGACGCCCGGAAAGCCCTGCAGGCCGCCCGCACCACCGTCAGCGTGGGGCTCTTCCAGGGCCAGAGCGTCACAGTCTGGGAGCTCCTCTTCTCCCGCTACGTCCCCGACCACCGGCGCCAGGACCTCCTCCGGAGGTACAAGGCGGGGACGGTCACCATCTCGGAGATGATCACGCTCCTCACCACCATCGTCACCGGGGCTGAGGGCCAGGGCCACGGCGCTGCCCTGGCCCGCAAGCCGACGCAGCGGGAGGCCCCGCCGCCGGCGGCCGAGAATGGCGAGGCCACGGACTCCCGGCGGGAGCGGGAGCGGGAGCGGGAGCGGGAGCAGGAGCGGGAGCGGGAGCTGGAGCTGGAGCGGTCCCTGAAGTCCCGCACCGTTGAGGTCTCGGCGGGCGGCTTCCACGGCAGGAAGGTCTCCCTGTGGGAGCTCCTCTTCTCCAAGTACGTCTCCGAGGCAAAGAGGCAGGAGCTGCTGGGCAAGGTCCGGGCCGGGAGCCTGGCGCTGGACGAGCTGGCAAGGCTCCTCACCGTCCTCATCGAGGAGGCGGTGGAGCGGAGCAGCAACGTGAAATTCACGGGCCTCAGGAGGCAGGTGACGGCCTCGGACCTGGCGGACTCGGGCATCATCGACAAGGACACGCTGGCCGACCTCGTCCAGGGCTCCAAGACGGTGGAGGAGGTGACGGAAATGGCCTCCGTCAAGCGCTACCTGGACGGCACGGGCTGCATCGCCGGCGTGCTGGTGCCCTCCAAGGCCGACCCCGCCAAGGTGGAGAAGATGAGCATCTACCAGGCCATGTGGAAGGGCATCCTGAGGCAGGGCACGGCCCTGGTGCTGCTGGAGGCGCAGGCTGCCACCGGCTTCGTCATTGACCCGCTCGCCAACAAGAAGCTCTCCGTGGACGAGGCCGTCTCGTCCGGGCTGGTGGGCAGCGAGCTGCACGAGAAGCTCCTGTCGGCCGAGAGGGCCGTGACGGGCTACACCGACCCCTACACCGGCGACCAGATCTCCCTCTTCCAGGCCATGAAGAAGGAGCTCATCGTCAAGGAGCACGGCATCCGCCTGCTCGAGGCCCAGATCGCCACCGGCGGCATCATCGACCCCGTGCACAGCCACCGCCTCCCCGTGGAGGTGGCCTACCGGCGCGGCTACTTTGACCACGAGATGAACCAGATCCTCTCCGACCCCACCGACGACACCAAGGGCTTCTTCGACCCCAACACCCACGAGAACCTCACCTACATGCAGCTCCTCCGCCGCTGCGTGCCCGACCCGGACACGGGGCTGCTCATGCTCCAGCTGATGGACAAGGGCTCCGTGCTCTACCAGCTGACCGAGGACGCCCGGAAAGCCCTGCAGGCCGCCCGCACCACCGTCAGCGTGGGGCTCTTCCAGGGCCAGAGCGTCACAGTCTGGGAGCTCCTCTTCTCCCGCTACGTCCCCGACCACCGGCGCCAGGACCTCCTCCGGAGGTACAAGGCGGGGACGGTCACCATCTCGGAGATGATCACGCTCCTCACCACCATCGTCACCGGGGCTGAGGGCCAGGGCCACGGCGCTGCCCTGGCCCGCAAGCCGACGCAGCGGGAGGCCCCGCCGCCGGCGGCCGAGAATGGCGAGGCCACGGACTCCCGGCGGGAGCGGGAGCGGGAGCGGGAGCGGGAGCGGGAGCGGGAGCAGGAGCGGGAGCGGGAGCTGGAGCTGGAGCGGTCCCTGAAGTCCCGCACCGTTGAGGTCTCGGCGGGCGGCTTCCACGGCAGGAAGGTCTCCCTGTGGGAGCTCCTCTTCTCCAAGTACGTCTCCGAGGCAAAGAGGCAGGAGCTGCTGGGCAAGGTCCGGGCCGGGAGCCTGGCGCTGGACGAGCTGGCAAGGCTCCTCACCGTCCTCATCGAGGAGGCGGTGGAGCGGAGCAGCAACGTGAAATTCACGGGCCTCAGGAGGCAGGTGACGGCCTCGGACCTGGCGGACTCGGGCATCATCGACAAGGACACGCTGGCCGACCTCGTCCAGGGCTCCAAGACGGTGGAGGAGGTGACGGAAATGGCCTCCGTCAAGCGCTACCTGGACGGCACGGGCTGCATCGCCGGCGTGCTGGTGCCCTCCAAGGCCGACCCCGCCAAGGTGGAGAAGATGAGCATCTACCAGGCCATGTGGAAGGGCATCCTGAGGCAGGGCACGGCCCTGGTGCTGCTGGAGGCGCAGGCTGCCACCGGCTTCGTCATTGACCCGCTCGCCAACAAGAAGCTCTCCGTGGACGAGGCCGTCTCGTCCGGGCTGGTGGGCAGCGAGCTGCACGAGAAGCTCCTGTCGGCCGAGAGGGCCGTGACGGGCTACACCGACCCCTACACCGGCGACCAGATCTCCCTCTTCCAGGCCATGAAGAAGGAGCTCATCGTCAAGGAGCACGGCATCCGCCTGCTCGAGGCCCAGATCGCCACCGGCGGCATCATCGACCCCGTGCACAGCCACCGCCTCCCCGTGGAGGTGGCCTACCGGCGCGGCTACTTTGACCACGAGATGAACCAGATCCTCTCCGACCCCACCGACGACACCAAGGGCTTCTTCGACCCCAACACCCACGAGAACCTCACCTACATGCAGCTCCTCCGCCGCTGCGTGCCCGACCCGGACACGGGGCTGCTCATGCTCCAGCTGATGGACAAGGGCTCCGTGCTCTACCAGCTGACCGAGGACGCCCGGAAAGCCCTGCAGGCCGCCCGCACCACCGTCAGCGTGGGGCTCTTCCAGGGCCAGAGCGTCACAGTCTGGGAGCTCCTCTTCTCCCGCTACGTCCCCGACCACCGGCGCCAGGACCTCCTCCGGAGGTACAAGGCGGGGACGGTCACCATCTCGGAGATGATCACGCTCCTCACCACCATCGTCACCGGGGCTGAGGGCCAGGGCCACGGCGCTGCCCTGGCCCGCAAGCCGACGCAGCGGGAGGCCCCGCCGCCGGCGGCCGAGAATGGCGAGGCCACGGACTCCCGGCGGGAGCGGGAGCGGGAGCGGGAGCGGGAGCGGGAGCAGGAGCGGGAGCGGGAGCTGGAGCTGGAGCGGTCCCTGAAGTCCCGCACCGTTGAGGTCTCGGCGGGCGGCTTCCACGGCAGGAAGGTCTCCCTGTGGGAGCTCCTCTTCTCCAAGTACGTCTCCGAGGCAAAGAGGCAGGAGCTGCTGGGCAAGGTCCGGGCCGGGAGCCTGGCGCTGGACGAGCTGGCAAGGCTCCTCACTGTCCTCATCGAGGAGGCGGTGGAGCGGAGCAGCAACGTGAAATTCACGGGCCTCAGGAGGCAGGTGACGGCCTCGGACCTGGCGGACTCGGGCATCATCGACAAGGACACGCTGGCCGACCTCGTCCAGGGCTCCAAGACGGTGGAGGAGGTGACGGAAATGGCCTCCGTCAAGCGCTACCTGGACGGCACGGGCTGCATCGCCGGCGTGCTGGTGCCCTCCAAGGCCGACCCCGCCAAGGTGGAGAAGATGAGCATCTACCAGGCCATGTGGAAGGGCATCCTGAGGCAGGGCACGGCCCTGGTGCTGCTGGAGGCGCAGGCTGCCACCGGCTTCGTCATTGACCCGCTCGCCAACAAGAAGCTCTCCGTGGACGAGGCCGTCTCGTCCGGGCTGGTGGGCAGCGAGCTGCACGAGAAGCTCCTGTCGGCCGAGAGGGCCGTGACGGGCTACACCGACCCCTACACCGGCGACCAGATCTCCCTCTTCCAGGCCATGAAGAAGGAGCTCATCGTCAAGGAGCACGGCATCCGCCTGCTCGAGGCCCAGATCGCCACCGGCGGCATCATCGACCCCGTGCACAGCCACCGCCTCCCCGTGGAGGTGGCCTACCGGCGCGGCTACTTTGACCACGAGATGAACCAGATCCTCTCCGACCCCACCGACGACACCAAGGGCTTCTTCGACCCCAACACCCACGAGAACCTCACCTACATGCAGCTCCTCCGCCGCTGCGTGCCCGACCCGGACACGGGGCTGCTCATGCTCCAGCTGATGGACAAGGGCTCCGTGCTCTACCAGCTGACCGAGGACGCCCGGAAAGCCCTGCAGGCCGCCCGCACCACCGTCAGCGTGGGGCTCTTCCAGGGCCAGAGCGTCACAGTCTGGGAGCTCCTCTTCTCCCGCTACGTCCCCGACCACCGGCGCCAGGACCTCCTCCGGAGGTACAAGGCGGGGACGGTCACCATCTCGGAGATGATCACGCTCCTCACCACCATCGTCACTGGGGCTGAGGGCCAGGGCCACGGCGCTGCCCTGGCCCGCAAGCCGACGCAGCGGGAGGCCCCGCCGCCGGCGGCCGAGAATGGCGAGGCCACGGACTCCCGGCGGGAGCGGGAGCGGGAGCGGGAGCGGGAGCGGGAGCGGGAGCAGGAGCGGGAGCGGGAGCTGGAGCTGGAGCGGTCCCTGAAGTCCCGCACCGTTGAGGTCTCGGCGGGCGGCTTCCACGGCAGGAAGGTCTCCCTGTGGGAGCTCCTCTTCTCCAAGTACGTCTCCGAGGCAAAGAGGCAGGAGCTGCTGGGCAAGGTCCGGGCCGGGAGCCTGGCGCTGGACGAGCTGGCAAGGCTCCTCACCGTCCTCATCGAGGAGGCGGTGGAGCGGAGCAGCAACGTGAAATTCACGGGCCTCAGGAGGCAGGTGACGGCCTCGGACCTGGCGGACTCGGGCATCATCGACAAGGACACGCTGGCCGACCTCGTCCAGGGCTCCAAGACGGTGGAGGAGGTGACGGAAATGGCCTCCGTCAAGCGCTACCTGGATGGCACGGGCTGCATCGCCGGCGTGCTGGTGCCCTCCAAGGCCGACCCCGCCAAGGTGGAGAAGATGAGCATCTACCAGGCCATGTGGAAGGGCATCCTGAGGCAGGGCACGGCCCTGGTGCTGCTGGAGGCGCAGGCTGCCACCGGCTTCGTCATTGACCCGCTCGCCAACAAGAAGCTCTCCGTGGACGAGGCCGTCTCGTCCGGGCTGGTGGGCAGCGAGCTGCACGAGAAGCTCCTGTCGGCCGAGAGGGCCGTGACGGGCTACACCGACCCCTACACCGGCGACCAGATCTCCCTCTTCCAGGCCATGAAGAAGGAGCTCATCGTCAAGGAGCACGGCATCCGCCTGCTCGAGGCCCAGATCGCCACCGGCGGCATCATCGACCCCGTGCACAGCCACCGCCTCCCCGTGGAGGTGGCCTACCGGCGCGGCTACTTTGACCACGAGATGAACCAGATCCTCTCCGACCCCACCGACGACACCAAGGGCTTCTTCGACCCCAACACCCACGAGAACCTCACCTACATGCAGCTCCTCCGCCGCTGCGTGCCCGACCCGGACACGGGGCTGCTCATGCTCCAGCTGATGGACAAGGGCTCCGTGCTCTACCAGCTGACCGAGGACGCCCGGAAAGCCCTGCAGGCCGCCCGCACCACCGTCAGCGTGGGGCTCTTCCAGGGCCAGAGCGTCACAGTCTGGGAGCTCCTCTTCTCCCGCTACGTCCCCGACCACCGGCGCCAGGACCTCCTCCGGAGGTACAAGGCGGGGACGGTCACCATCTCGGAGATGATCACGCTCCTCACCACCATCGTCACCGGGGCTGAGGGCCAGGGCCACGGCGCTGCCCTGGCCCGCAAGCCGACGCAGCGGGAGGCCCCGCCGCCGGCGGCCGAGAATGGCGAGGCCACGGACTCCCGGCGGGAGCGGGAGCGGGAGCGGGAGCGGGAGCAGGAGCGGGAGCGGGAGCTGGAGCTGGAGCGGTCCCTGAAGTCCCGCACCGTTGAGGTCTCGGCGGGCGGCTTCCACGGCAGGAAGGTCTCCCTGTGGGAGCTCCTCTTCTCCAAGTACGTCTCCGAGGCAAAGAGGCAGGAGCTGCTGGGCAAGGTCCGGGCCGGGAGCCTGGCGCTGGACGAGCTGGCAAGGCTCCTCACCGTCCTCATCGAGGAGGCGGTGGAGCGGAGCAGCAACGTGAAATTCACGGGCCTCAGGAGGCAGGTGACGGCCTCGGACCTGGCGGACTCGGGCATCATCGACAAGGACACGCTGGCCGACCTCGTCCAGGGCTCCAAGACGGTGGAGGAGGTGACGGAAATGGCCTCCGTCAAGCGCTACCTGGACGGCACGGGCTGCATCGCCGGCGTGCTGGTGCCCTCCAAGGCCGACCCCGCCAAGGTGGAGAAGATGAGCATCTACCAGGCCATGTGGAAGGGCATCCTGAGGCAGGGCACGGCCCTGGTGCTGCTGGAGGCGCAGGCTGCCACCGGCTTCGTCATTGACCCGCTCGCCAACAAGAAGCTCTCCGTGGACGAGGCCGTCTCGTCCGGGCTGGTGGGCAGCGAGCTGCACGAGAAGCTCCTGTCGGCCGAGAGGGCCGTGACGGGCTACACCGACCCCTACACCGGCGACCAGATCTCCCTCTTCCAGGCCATGAAGAAGGAGCTCATCGTCAAGGAGCACGGCATCCGCCTGCTCGAGGCCCAGATCGCCACCGGCGGCATCATCGACCCCGTGCACAGCCACCGCCTCCCCGTGGAGGTGGCCTACCGGCGCGGCTACTTTGACCACGAGATGAACCAGATCCTCTCCGACCCCACCGACGACACCAAGGGCTTCTTCGACCCCAACACCCACGAGAACCTCACCTACATGCAGCTCCTCCGCCGCTGCGTGCCCGACCCGGACACGGGGCTGCTCATGCTCCAGCTGATGGACAAGGGCTCCGTGCTCTACCAGCTGACCGAGGACGCCCGGAAAGCCCTGCAGGCCGCCCGCACCACCGTCAGCGTGGGGCTCTTCCAGGGCCAGAGCGTCACAGTCTGGGAGCTCCTCTTCTCCCGCTACGTCCCCGACCACCGGCGCCAGGACCTCCTCCGGAGGTACAAGGCGGGGACGGTCACCATCTCGGAGATGATCACGCTCCTCACCACCATCGTCACCGGGGCTGAGGGCCAGGGCCACGGCGCTGCCCTGGCCCGCAAGCCGACGCAGCGGGAGGCCCCGCCGCCGGCGGCCGAGAATGGCGAGGCCACGGACTCCCGGCGGGAGCGGGAGCGGGAGCGGGAGCGGGAGCGGGAGCGGGAGCAGGAGCGGGAGCGGGAGCTGGAGCTGGAGCGGTCCCTGAAGTCCCGCACCGTTGAGGTCTCGGCGGGCGGCTTCCACGGCAGGAAGGTCTCCCTGTGGGAGCTCCTCTTCTCCAAGTACGTCTCCGAGGCAAAGAGGCAGGAGCTGCTGGGCAAGGTCCGGGCCGGGAGCCTGGCGCTGGACGAGCTGGCAAGGCTCCTCACCGTCCTCATCGAGGAGGCGGTGGAGCGGAGCAGCAACGTGAAATTCACGGGCCTCAGGAGGCAGGTGACGGCCTCGGACCTGGCGGACTCGGGCATCATCGACAAGGACACGCTGGCCGACCTCGTCCAGGGCTCCAAGACGGTGGAGGAGGTGACGGAAATGGCCTCCGTCAAGCGCTACCTGGATGGCACGGGCTGCATCGCCGGCGTGCTGGTGCCCTCCAAGGCCGACCCCGCCAAGGTGGAGAAGATGAGCATCTACCAGGCCATGTGGAAGGGCATCCTGAGGCAGGGCACGGCCCTGGTGCTGCTGGAGGCGCAGGCTGCCACCGGCTTCGTCATTGACCCGCTCGCCAACAAGAAGCTCTCCGTGGACGAGGCCGTCTCGTCCGGGCTGGTGGGCAGCGAGCTGCACGAGAAGCTCCTGTCGGCCGAGAGGGCCGTGACGGGCTACACCGACCCCTACACCGGCGACCAGATCTCCCTCTTCCAGGCCATGAAGAAGGAGCTCATCGTCAAGGAGCACGGCATCCGCCTGCTCGAGGCCCAGATCGCCACCGGCGGCATCATCGACCCCGTGCACAGCCACCGCCTCCCCGTGGAGGTGGCCTACCGGCGCGGCTACTTTGACCACGAGATGAACCAGATCCTCTCCGACCCCACCGACGACACCAAGGGCTTCTTCGACCCCAACACCCACGAGAACCTCACCTACATGCAGCTCCTCCGCCGCTGCGTGCCCGACCCGGACACGGGGCTGCTCATGCTCCAGCTGATGGACAAGGGCTCCGTGCTCTACCAGCTGACCGAGGACGCCCGGAAAGCCCTGCAGGCCGCCCGCACCACCGTCAGCGTGGGGCTCTTCCAGGGCCAGAGCGTCACAGTCTGGGAGCTCCTCTTCTCCCGCTACGTCCCCGACCACCGGCGCCAGGACCTCCTCCGGAGGTACAAGGCGGGGACGGTCACCATCTCGGAGATGATCACGCTCCTCACCACCATCGTCACCGGGGCTGAGGGCCAGGGCCACGGCGCTGCCCTGGCCCGCAAGCCGACGCAGCGGGAGGCCCCGCCGCCGGCGGCCGAGAATGGCGAGGCCACGGACTCCCGGCGGGAGCGGGAGCGGGAGCGGGAGCGGGGAGCGGGAGCAGGAGCGGGAGCGGGAGCTGGAGCTGGAGCGGTCCCTGAAGTCCCGCACCGTTGAGGTCTCGGCGGGCGGCTTCCACGGCAGGAAGGTCTCCCTGTGGGAGCTCCTCTTCTCCAAGTACGTCTCCGAGGCAAAGAGGCAGGAGCTGCTGGGCAAGGTCCGGGCCGGGAGCCTGGCGCTGGACGAGCTGGCAAGGCTCCTCACCGTCCTCATCGAGGAGGCGGTGGAGCGGAGCAGCAACGTGAAATTCACGGGCCTCAGGAGGCAGGTGACGGCCTCGGACCTGGCGGACTCGGGCATCATCGACAAGGACACGCTGGCCGACCTCGTCCAGGGCTCCAAGACGGTGGAGGAGGTGACGGAAATGGCCTCCGTCAAGCGCTACCTGGATGGCACGGGCTGCATCGCCGGCGTGCTGGTGCCCTCCAAGGCCGACCCCGCCAAGGTGGAGAAGATGAGCATCTACCAGGCCATGTGGAAGGGCATCCTGAGGCAGGGCACGGCCCTGGTGCTGCTGGAGGCGCAGGCTGCCACCGGCTTCGTCATTGACCCGCTCGCCAACAAGAAGCTCTCCGTGGACGAGGCCGTCTCGTCCGGGCTGGTGGGCAGCGAGCTGCACGAGAAGCTCCTGTCGGCCGAGAGGGCCGTGACGGGCTACACCGACCCCTACACCGGCGACCAGATCTCCCTCTTCCAGGCCATGAAGAAGGAGCTCATCGTCAAGGAGCACGGCATCCGCCTGCTCGAGGCCCAGATCGCCACCGGCGGCATCATCGACCCCGTGCACAGCCACCGCCTCCCCGTGGAGGTGGCCTACCGGCGCGGCTACTTTGACCACGAGATGAACCAGATCCTCTCCGACCCCACCGACGACACCAAGGGCTTCTTCGACCCCAACACCCACGAGAACCTCACCTACATGCAGCTCCTCCGCCGCTGCGTGCCCGACCCGGACACGGGGCTGCTCATGCTCCAGCTGATGGACAAGGGCTCCGTGCTCTACCAGCTGACCGAGGACGCCCGGAAAGCCCTGCAGGCCGCCCGCACCACCGTCAGCGTGGGGCTCTTCCAGGGCCAGAGCGTCACAGTCTGGGAGCTCCTCTTCTCCCGCTACGTCCCCGACCACCGGCGCCAGGACCTCCTCCGGAGGTACAAGGCGGGGACGGTCACCATCTCGGAGATGATCACGCTCCTCACCACCATCGTCACCGGGGCTGAGGGCCAGGGCCACGGCGCTGCCCTGGCCCGCAAGCCGACGCAGCGGGAGGCCCCGCCGCCGGCGGCCGAGAATGGCGAGGCCACGGACTCCCGGCGGGAGCGGGAGCGGGAGCGGGAGCGGGAGCGGGAGCGGGAGCAGGAGCGGGAGCGGGAGCTGGAGCTGGAGCGGTCCCTGAAGTCCCGCACCGTTGAGGTCTCGGCGGGCGGCTTCCACGGCAGGAAGGTCTCCCTGTGGGAGCTCCTCTTCTCCAAGTACGTCTCCGAGGCAAAGAGGCAGGAGCTGCTGGGCAAGGTCCGGGCCGGGAGCCTGGCGCTGGACGAGCTGGCAAGGCTCCTCACCGTCCTCATCGAGGAGGCGGTGGAGCGGAGCAGCAACGTGAAATTCACGGGCCTCAGGAGGCAGGTGACGGCCTCGGACCTGGCGGACTCGGGCATCATCGACAAGGACACGCTGGCCGACCTCGTCCAGGGCTCCAAGACGGTGGAGGAGGTGACGGAAATGGCCTCCGTCAAGCGCTACCTGGATGGCACGGGCTGCATCGCCGGCGTGCTGGTGCCCTCCAAGGCCGACCCCGCCAAGGTGGAGAAGATGAGCATCTACCAGGCCATGTGGAAGGGCATCCTGAGGCAGGGCACGGCCCTGGTGCTGCTGGAGGCGCAGGCTGCCACCGGCTTCGTCATTGACCCGCTCGCCAACAAGAAGCTCTCCGTGGACGAGGCCGTCTCGTCCGGGCTGGTGGGCAGCGAGCTGCACGAGAAGCTCCTGTCGGCCGAGAGGGCCGTGACGGGCTACACCGACCCCTACACCGGCGACCAGATCTCCCTCTTCCAGGCCATGAAGAAGGAGCTCATCGTCAAGGAGCACGGCATCCGCCTGCTCGAGGCCCAGATCGCCACCGGCGGCATCATCGACCCCGTGCACAGCCACCGCCTCCCCGTGGAGGTGGCCTACCGGCGCGGCTACTTTGACCACGAGATGAACCAGATCCTCTCCGACCCCACCGACGACACCAAGGGCTTCTTCGACCCCAACACCCACGAGAACCTCACCTACATGCAGCTCCTCCGCCGCTGCGTGCCCGACCCGGACACGGGGCTGCTCATGCTCCAGCTGATGGACAAGGGCTCCGTGCTCTACCAGCTGACCGAGGACGCCCGGAAAGCCCTGCAGGCCGCCCGCACCACCGTCAGCGTGGGGCTCTTCCAGGGCCAGAGCGTCACAGTCTGGGAGCTCCTCTTCTCCCGCTACGTCCCCGACCACCGGCGCCAGGACCTCCTCCGGAGGTACAAGGCGGGGACGGTCACCATCTCGGAGATGATCACGCTCCTCACCACCATCGTCACCGGGGCTGAGGGCCAGGGCCACGGCGCTGCCCTGGCCCGCAAGCCGACGCAGCGGGAGGCCCCGCCGCCGGCGGCCGAGAATGGCGAGGCCACGGACTCCCGGCGGGAGCGGGAGCGGGAGCGGGAGCGGGAGCAGGAGCGGGAGCGGGAGCTGGAGCTGGAGCGGTCCCTGAAGTCCCGCACCGTTGAGGTCTCGGCGGGCGGCTTCCACGGCAGGAAGGTCTCCCTGTGGGAGCTCCTCTTCTCCAAGTACGTCTCCGAGGCAAAGAGGCAGGAGCTGCTGGGCAAGGTCCGGGCCGGGAGCCTGGCGCTGGACGAGCTGGCAAGGCTCCTCACCGTCCTCATTGAGGAGGCGGTGGAGCGGAAGCAGCAACGTGAAATTCACGGGCCTCAGGAGGCAGGTGACGGCCTCGGACCTGGCGGACTCGGGCATCATCGACAAGGACACGCTGGCCGACCTCGTCCAGGGCTCCAAGACGGTGGAGGAGGTGACGGAAATGGCCTCCGTCAAGCGCTACCTGGACGGCACGGGCTGCATCGCCGGCGTGCTGGTGCCCTCCAAGGCCGACCCCGCCAAGGTGGAGAAGATGAGCATCTACCAGGCCATGTGGAAGGGCATCCTGAGGCAGGGCACGGCCCTGGTGCTGCTGGAGGCGCAGGCTGCCACCGGCTTCGTCATTGACCCGCTCGCCAACAAGAAGCTCTCCGTGGACGAGGCCGTCTCGTCCGGGCTGGTGGGCAGCGAGCTGCACGAGAAGCTCCTGTCGGCCGAGAGGGCCGTGACGGGCTACACCGACCCCTACACCGGCGACCAGATCTCCCTCTTCCAGGCCATGAAGAAGGAGCTCATCGTCAAGGAGCACGGCATCCGCCTGCTCGAGGCCCAGATCGCCACCGGCGGCATCATCGACCCCGTGCACAGCCACCGCCTCCCCGTGGAGGTGGCCTACCGGCGCGGCTACTTTGACCACGAGATGAACCAGATCCTCTCCGACCCCACCGACGACACCAAGGGCTTCTTCGACCCCAACACCCACGAGAACCTCACCTACATGCAGCTCCTCCGCCGCTGCGTGCCCGACCCGGACACGGGGCTGCTCATGCTCCAGCTGATGGACAAGGGCTCCGTGCTCTACCAGCTGACCGAGGACGCCCGGAAAGCCCTGCAGGCCGCCCGCACCACCGTCAGCGTGGGGCTCTTCCAGGGCCAGAGCGTCACAGTCTGGGAGCTCCTCTTCTCCCGCTACGTCCCCGACCACCGGCGCCAGGACCTCCTCCGGAGGTACAAGGCGGGGACGGTCACCATCTCGGAGATGATCACGCTCCTCACCACCATCGTCACCGGGGCTGAGGGCCAGGGCCACGGCGCTGCCCTGGCCCGCAAGCCGACGCAGCGGGAGGCCCCGCCGCCGGCGGCCGAGAATGGCGAGGCCACGGACTCCCGGCGGGAGCGGGAGCGGGAGCGGGAGCGGGAGCGGGAGCGGGAGCAGGAGCGGGAGCGGGAGCTGGAGCTGGAGCGGTCCCTGAAGTCCCGCACCGTTGAGGTCTCGGCGGGCGGCTTCCACGGCAGGAAGGTCTCCCTGTGGGAGCTCCTCTTCTCCAAGTACGTCTCCGAGGCAAAGAGGCAGGAGCTGCTGGGCAAGGTCCGGGCCGGGAGCCTGGCGCTGGACGAGCTGGCAAGGCTCCTCACCGTCCTCATCGAGGAGGCGGTGGAGCGGAGCAGCAACGTGAAATTCACGGGCCTCAGGAGGCAGGTGACGGCCTCGGACCTGGCGGACTCGGGCATCATCGACAAGGACACGCTGGCCGACCTCGTCCAGGGCTCCAAGACGGTGGAGGAGGTGACGGAAATGGCCTCCGTCAAGCGCTACCTGGACGGCACGGGCTGCATCGCCGGCGTGCTGGTGCCCTCCAAGGCCGACCCCGCCAAGGTGGAGAAGATGAGCATCTACCAGGCCATGTGGAAGGGCATCCTGAGGCAGGGCACGGCCCTGGTGCTGCTGGAGGCGCAGGCTGCCACCGGCTTCGTCATTGACCCGCTCGCCAACAAGAAGCTCTCCGTGGACGAGGCCGTCTCGTCCGGGCTGGTGGGCAGCGAGCTGCACGAGAAGCTCCTGTCGGCCGAGAGGGCCGTGACGGGCTACACCGACCCCTACACCGGCGACCAGATCTCCCTCTTCCAGGCCATGAAGAAGGAGCTCATCGTCAAGGAGCACGGCATCCGCCTGCTCGAGGCCCAGATCGCCACCGGCGGCATCATCGACCCCGTGCACAGCCACCGCCTCCCCGTGGAGGTGGCCTACCGGCGCGGCTACTTTGACCACGAGATGAACCAGATCCTCTCCGACCCCACCGACGACACCAAGGGCTTCTTCGACCCCAACACCCACGAGAACCTCACCTACATGCAGCTCCTCCGCCGCTGCGTGCCCGACCCGGACACGGGGCTGCTCATGCTCCAGCTGATGGACAAGGGCTCCGTGCTCTACCAGCTGACCGAGGACGCCCGGAAAGCCCTGCAGGCCGCCCGCACCACCGTCAGCGTGGGGCTCTTCCAGGGCCAGAGCGTCACAGTCTGGGAGCTCCTCTTCTCCCGCTACGTCCCCGACCACCGGCGCCAGGACCTCCTCCGGAGGTACAAGGCGGGGACGGTCACCATCTCGGAGATGATCACGCTCCTCACCACCATCGTCACCGGGGCTGAGGGCCAGGGCCACGGCGCTGCCCTGGCCCGCAAGCCGACGCAGCGGGAGGCCCCGCCGCCGGCGGCCGAGAATGGCGAGGCCACGGACTCCCGGCGGGAGCGGGAGCGGGAGCGGGAGCGGGAGCGGGAGCGGGAGCGGGAGCAGGAGCGGGAGCGGGAGCTGGAGCTGGAGCGGTCCCTGAAGTCCCGCACCGTTGAGGTCTCGGCGGGCGGCTTCCACGGCAGGAAGGTCTCCCTGTGGGAGCTCCTCTTCTCCAAGTACGTCTCCGAGGCAAAGAGGCAGGAGCTGCTGGGCAAGGTCCGGGCCGGGAGCCTGGCGCTGGACGAGCTGGCAAGGCTCCTCACTGTCCTCATCGAGGAGGCGGTGGAGCGGAGCAGCAACGTGAAATTCACGGGCCTCAGGAGGCAGGTGACGGCCTCGGACCTGGCGGACTCGGGCATCATCGACAAGGACACGCTGGCCGACCTCGTCCAGGGCTCCAAGACGGTGGAGGAGGTGACGGAAATGGCCTCCGTCAAGCGCTACCTGGACGGCACGGGCTGCATCGCCGGCGTGCTGGTGCCCTCCAAGGCCGACCCCGCCAAGGTGGAGAAGATGAGCATCTACCAGGCCATGTGGAAGGGCATCCTGAGGCAGGGCACGGCCCTGGTGCTGCTGGAGGCGCAGGCTGCCACCGGCTTCGTCATTGACCCGCTCGCCAACAAGAAGCTCTCCGTGGACGAGGCCGTCTCGTCCGGGCTGGTGGGCAGCGAGCTGCACGAGAAGCTCCTGTCGGCCGAGAGGGCCGTGACGGGCTACACCGACCCCTACACCGGCGACCAGATCTCCCTCTTCCAGGCCATGAAGAAGGAGCTCATCGTCAAGGAGCACGGCATCCGCCTGCTCGAGGCCCAGATCGCCACCGGCGGCATCATCGACCCCGTGCACAGCCACCGCCTCCCCGTGGAGGTGGCCTACCGGCGCGGCTACTTTGACCACGAGATGAACCAGATCCTCTCCGACCCCACCGACGACACCAAGGGCTTCTTCGACCCCAACACCCACGAGAACCTCACCTACATGCAGCTCCTCCGCCGCTGCGTGCCCGACCCGGACACGGGGCTGCTCATGCTCCAGCTGATGGACAAGGGCTCCGTGCTCTACCAGCTGACCGAGGACGCCCGGAAAGCCCTGCAGGCCGCCCGCACCACCGTCAGCGTGGGGCTCTTCCAGGGCCAGAGCGTCACAGTCTGGGAGCTCCTCTTCTCCCGCTACGTCCCCGACCACCGGCGCCAGGACCTCCTCCGGAGGTACAAGGCGGGGACGGTCACCATCTCGGAGATGATCACGCTCCTCACCACCATCGTCACCGGGGCTGAGGGCCAGGGCCACGGCGCTGCCCTGGCCCGCAAGCCGACGCAGCGGGAGGCCCCGCCGCCGGCGGCCGAGAATGGCGAGGCCACGGACTCCCGGCGGGAGCGGGAGCGGGAGCGGGAGCGGGAGCGGGAGCGGGAGCAGGAGCGGGAGCGGGAGCTGGAGCTGGAGCGGTCCCTGAAGTCCCGCACCGTTGAGGTCTCGGCGGGCGGCTTCCACGGCAGGAAGGTCTCCCTGTGGGAGCTCCTCTTCTCCAAGTACGTCTCCGAGGCAAAGAGGCAGGAGCTGCTGGGCAAGGTCCGGGCCGGGAGCCTGGCGCTGGACGAGCTGGCAAGGCTCCTCACCGTCCTCATCGAGGAGGCGGTGGAGCGGAGCAGCAACGTGAAATTCACGGGCCTCAGGAGGCAGGTGACGGCCTCGGACCTGGCGGACTCGGGCATCATCGACAAGGACACGCTGGCCGACCTCGTCCAGGGCTCCAAGACGGTGGAGGAGGTGACGGAAATGGCCTCCGTCAAGCGCTACCTGGACGGCACGGGCTGCATCGCCGGCGTGCTGGTGCCCTCCAAGGCCGACCCCGCCAAGGTGGAGAAGATGAGCATCTACCAGGCCATGTGGAAGGGCATCCTGAGGCAGGGCACGGCCCTGGTGCTGCTGGAGGCGCAGGCTGCCACCGGCTTCGTCATTGACCCGCTCGCCAACAAGAAGCTCTCCGTGGACGAGGCCGTCTCGTCCGGGCTGGTGGGCAGCGAGCTGCACGAGAAGCTCCTGTCGGCCGAGAGGGCCGTGACGGGCTACACCGACCCCTACACCGGCGACCAGATCTCCCTCTTCCAGGCCATGAAGAAGGAGCTCATCGTCAAGGAGCACGGCATCCGCCTGCTCGAGGCCCAGATCGCCACCGGCGGCATCATCGACCCCGTGCACAGCCACCGCCTCCCCGTGGAGGTGGCCTACCGGCGCGGCTACTTTGACCACGAGATGAACCAGATCCTCTCCGACCCCACCGACGACACCAAGGGCTTCTTCGACCCCAACACCCACGAGAACCTCACCTACATGCAGCTCCTCCGCCGCTGCGTGCCCGACCCGGACACGGGGCTGCTCATGCTCCAGCTGATGGACAAGGGCTCCGTGCTCTACCAGCTGACCGAGGACGCCCGGAAAGCCCTGCAGGCCGCCCGCACCACCGTCAGCGTGGGGCTCTTCCAGGGCCAGAGCGTCACAGTCTGGGAGCTCCTCTTCTCCCGCTACGTCCCCGACCACCGGCGCCAGGACCTCCTCCGGAGGTACAAGGCGGGGACGGTCACCATCTCGGAGATGATCACGCTCCTCACCACCATCGTCACCGGGGCTGAGGGCCAGGGCCACGGCGCTGCCCTGGCCCGCAAGCCGACGCAGCGGGAGGCCCCGCCGCCGGCGGCCGAGAATGGCGAGGCCACGGACTCCCGGCGGGAGCGGGAGCGGGAGCGGGAGCGGGAGCAGGAGCGGGAGCGGGAGCTGGAGCTGGAGCGGTCCCTGAAGTCCCGCACCGTTGAGGTCTCGGCGGGCGGCTTCCACGGCAGGAAGGTCTCCCTGTGGGAGCTCCTCTTCTCCAAGTACGTCTCCGAGGCAAAGAGGCAGGAGCTGCTGGGCAAGGTCCGGGCCGGGAGCCTGGCGCTGGACGAGCTGGCAAGGCTCCTCACCGTCCTCATCGAGGAGGCGGTGGAGCGGAGCAGCAACGTGAAATTCACGGGCCTCAGGAGGCAGGTGACGGCCTCGGACCTGGCGGACTCGGGCATCATCGACAAGGACACGCTGGCCGACCTCGTCCAGGGCTCCAAGACGGTGGAGGAGGTGACGGAAATGGCCTCCGTCAAGCGCTACCTGGACGGCACGGGCTGCATCGCCGGCGTGCTGGTGCCCTCCAAGGCCGACCCCGCCAAGGTGGAGAAGATGAGCATCTACCAGGCCATGTGGAAGGGCATCCTGAGGCAGGGCACGGCCCTGGTGCTGCTGGAGGCGCAGGCTGCCACCGGCTTCGTCATTGACCCGCTCGCCAACAAGAAGCTCTCCGTGGACGAGGCCGTCTCGTCCGGGCTGGTGGGCAGCGAGCTGCACGAGAAGCTCCTGTCGGCCGAGAGGGCCGTGACGGGCTACACCGACCCCTACACCGGCGACCAGATCTCCCTCTTCCAGGCCATGAAGAAGGAGCTCATCGTCAAGGAGCACGGCATCCGCCTGCTCGAGGCCCAGATCGCCACCGGCGGCATCATCGACCCCGTGCACAGCCACCGCCTCCCCGTGGAGGTGGCCTACCGGCGCGGCTACTTTGACCACGAGATGAACCAGATCCTCTCCGACCCCACCGACGACACCAAGGGCTTCTTCGACCCCAACACCCACGAGAACCTCACCTACATGCAGCTCCTCCGCCGCTGCGTGCCCGACCCGGACACGGGGCTGCTCATGCTCCAGCTGATGGACAAGGGCTCCGTGCTCTACCAGCTGACCGAGGACGCCCGGAAAGCCCTGCAGGCCGCCCGCACCACCGTCAGCGTGGGGCTCTTCCAGGGCCAGAGCGTCACAGTCTGGGAGCTCCTCTTCTCCCGCTACGTCCCCGACCACCGGCGCCAGGACCTCCTCCGGAGGTACAAGGCGGGGACGGTCACCATCTCGGAGATGATCACGCTCCTCACCACCATCGTCACCGGGGCTGAGGGCCAGGGCCACGGCGCTGCCCTGGCCCGCAAGCCGACGCAGCGGGAGGCCCCGCCGCCGGCGGCCGAGAATGGCGAGGCCACGGACTCCCGGCGGGAGCGGGAGCGGGAGCGGGAGCGGGAGCAGGAGCGGGAGCGGGAGCTGGAGCTGGAGCGGTCCCTGAAGTCCCGCACCGTTGAGGTCTCGGCGGGCGGCTTCCACGGCAGGAAGGTCTCCCTGTGGGAGCTCCTCTTCTCCAAGTACGTCTCCGAGGCAAAGAGGCAGGAGCTGCTGGGCAAGGTCCGGGCCGGGAGCCTGGCGCTGGACGAGCTGGCAAGGCTCCTCACCGTCCTCATCGAGGAGGCGGTGGAGCGGAGCAGCAACGTGAAATTCACGGGCCTCAGGAGGCAGGTGACGGCCTCGGACCTGGCGGACTCGGGCATCATCGACAAGGACACGCTGGCCGACCTCGTCCAGGGCTCCAAGACGGTGGAGGAGGTGACGGAAATGGCCTCCGTCAAGCGCTACCTGGACGGCACGGGCTGCATCGCCGGCGTGCTGGTGCCCTCCAAGGCCGACCCCGCCAAGGTGGAGAAGATGAGCATCTACCAGGCCATGTGGAAGGGCATCCTGAGGCAGGGCACGGCCCTGGTGCTGCTGGAGGCGCAGGCTGCCACCGGCTTCGTCATTGACCCGCTCGCCAACAAGAAGCTCTCCGTGGACGAGGCCGTCTCGTCCGGGCTGGTGGGCAGCGAGCTGCACGAGAAGCTCCTGTCGGCCGAGAGGGCCGTGACGGGCTACACCGACCCCTACACCGGCGACCAGATCTCCCTCTTCCAGGCCATGAAGAAGGAGCTCATCGTCAAGGAGCACGGCATCCGCCTGCTCGAGGCCCAGATCGCCACCGGCGGCATCATCGACCCCGTGCACAGCCACCGCCTCCCCGTGGAGGTGGCCTACCGGCGCGGCTACTTTGACCACGAGATGAACCAGATCCTCTCCGACCCCACCGACGACACCAAGGGCTTCTTCGACCCCAACACCCACGAGAACCTCACCTACATGCAGCTCCTCCGCCGCTGCGTGCCCGACCCGGACACGGGGCTGCTCATGCTCCAGCTGATGGACAAGGGCTCCGTGCTCTACCAGCTGACCGAGGACGCCCGGAAAGCCCTGCAGGCCGCCCGCACCACCGTCAGCGTGGGGCTCTTCCAGGGCCAGAGCGTCACAGTCTGGGAGCTCCTCTTCTCCCGCTACGTCCCCGACCACCGGCGCCAGGACCTCCTCCGGAGGTACAAGGCGGGGACGGTCACCATCTCGGAGATGATCACGCTCCTCACCACCATCGTCACCGGGGCTGAGGGCCAGGGCCACGGCGCTGCCCTGGCCCGCAAGCCGACGCAGCGGGAGGCCCCGCCGCCGGCGGCCGAGAATGGCGAGGCCACGGACTCCCGGCGGGAGCGGGAGCGGGAGCGGGAGCGGGAGCGGGAGCGGGAGCGGGAGCAGGAGCGGGAGCGGGAGCTGGAGCTGGAGCGGTCCCTGAAGTCCCGCACCGTTGAGGTCTCGGCGGGCGGCTTCCACGGCAGGAAGGTCTCCCTGTGGGAGCTCCTCTTCTCCAAGTACGTCTCCGAGGCAAAGAGGCAGGAGCTGCTGGGCAAGGTCCGGGCCGGGAGCCTGGCGCTGGACGAGCTGGCAAGGCTCCTCACCGTCCTCATCGAGGAGGCGGTGGAGCGGAGCAGCAACGTGAAATTCACGGGCCTCAGGAGGCAGGTGACGGCCTCGGACCTGGCGGACTCGGGCATCATCGACAAGGACACGCTGGCCGACCTCGTCCAGGGCTCCAAGACGGTGGAGGAGGTGACGGAAATGGCCTCCGTCAAGCGCTACCTGGACGGCACGGGCTGCATCGCCGGCGTGCTGGTGCCCTCCAAGGCCGACCCCGCCAAGGTGGAGAAGATGAGCATCTACCAGGCCATGTGGAAGGGCATCCTGAGGCAGGGCACGGCCCTGGTGCTGCTGGAGGCGCAGGCTGCCACCGGCTTCGTCATTGACCCGCTCGCCAACAAGAAGCTCTCCGTGGACGAGGCCGTCTCGTCCGGGCTGGTGGGCAGCGAGCTGCACGAGAAGCTCCTGTCGGCCGAGAGGGCCGTGACGGGCTACACCGACCCCTACACCGGCGACCAGATCTCCCTCTTCCAGGCCATGAAGAAGGAGCTCATCGTCAAGGAGCACGGCATCCGCCTGCTCGAGGCCCAGATCGCCACCGGCGGCATCATCGACCCCGTGCACAGCCACCGCCTCCCCGTGGAGGTGGCCTACCGGCGCGGCTACTTTGACCACGAGATGAACCAGATCCTCTCCGACCCCACCGACGACACCAAGGGCTTCTTCGACCCCAACACCCACGAGAACCTCACCTACATGCAGCTCCTCCGCCGCTGCGTGCCCGACCCGGACACGGGTCTTTATTTCCTCAATGTTTTTAGAAAATAGTTGTAAATCCTTTTTGTTTTTTTTCTTTGTTCTTGGGTTGTTGAATAAAGTAACTATTATGAATCTTTCTTTCACACCTGGCATTTTTTTTTTTTTTTATAAATCGTGTTTTTATAATTTTTATTTCTCTCAGAGAATTTCATTATTTTCCTCTTTCCTTTTCAATAACCTTCCCACATCACTTATAGCCCAGCTATTGCGGTACAGCATTTTAAGACATTGTCTTCTGTTGTTTTTCTGGAACACAGTAATCAGCATAGTTATCTGAGGTCATTTAGCTGAAATATGCTGTCCCCATTTTCCTCATCCAAGTTTAAATGGAAGTATGTGTTTTGTGGAGGATGAGGTATAGTGAGAATTGTATTTTTAGTTTCCTTCCAGTCTTTTTTCTTCTGCATGAAGAACATTCTTAGCAGATATGCAGGGTGTTATTACATTTGCAGGTTTTCAAACCTGAATTTTGCATGGAGAGCATTTTTCCATGTATGCACTATGTCAGGGTGGTGTTAGGTGTTACTGGAGTGGGATACATTATCTGTGTTTGCTCTTAATGCCTCAGCCTGTCTAGTTTTTGTGGGGGTGTCTGGATGACATACACCCTCATCTTGGAGTGGTTTGGTCTCTCACTGATACGTACAGTCAGTTCACTCACATGCTGTGCTCTCCATCCCTCCAGTTCTCCAGCTGTCCATGGAGCCTCTACAGAGAGCTGTGCTGTGGGATCCATGCAGGAGCTGAGAGCCCGTCATGTACGTTATCGTGCTGTATTTCTAGCTGATCCATGTATAGTCAGGGGAGCTGGCAGCGGAGCATCCGTTCCCTTTAGCTGGGCATCTGTGCATTTCTCTGCTCCTTTTGCCATCCTGTGTCCTGAGATGACTCAGCCCACGTGCCACACTGCTGGAGGGGACACAGCCCCAGAACCGCTCTGCCCTGGAGTTCAGGGCTGAATAATTCCGCTACTGTTTAATAGAAGGAAGGTTACTCTCTTTAAATGCATTACCTTAAGCTATTTGTCTTAATTAACCCAGTAATGTCCTGGAAAATGGATTTTTTTGCCACAGCTTGTATATTTGATAACTGGAAATGAGTGTAGATTAGCTGTGGAACTCCTTACCATAACCTGCTGTGTAGCCTGGAGATTTGCATGGGCTCAAAAAGTGATGCGACAAATTAATGGGAGAGAATTCCACTGAGGGTTAAGTGCAAAGACACACTTCTGTCCCAGGAGGTCCCTCAGCCACAGGTTACTAGAAGATTGAAGAGAGGATCAGGGACATGTCAGTACAGGCTTGCACTGCTGTTACACAGTTCTGTCTCCTCTTAGTCTCTAGTTTCATCTTTCAACCTCTGCCACGCTTTTCACCTGATCTCCACGTGTTCCATTTCCCAGCTTGCTTGTTCACTAGCTTGTGCCTTCCTAGTAAAGCCATGGAGACCCAGCAGTCCCTGTGGAGCTGGATGGATGCTTGCAACCCTCCAGCTGTGGTTCAGCTCTTCCCCTTTCCAGGGTCTCTTTTCTGGTGATAAGCTCTTCCTGTTAGCTGTCCCATGTTTGAACTAAACCTAACCACTATAAGGCCATTTCTTCATAGTCTTAAACACCTAGCCAAAAGGCATTTAACTAAACCTAACAGAAAGCTAGTGGCTTATATTTTGTATATCCACTAGGATATACAAGACAAAAGGAACTGAGAGGACACCTCACAGTACTTTGAAGTTCTCAGTCTCGCAGCATGGGCCCAGCACGGAAGCTTGGCTGCCTTCCCCACTGTGCTGCTCCGACCTCCCGGGACCGTGCGGGGAGCAGCTCATGGCTCTCCTTGGCAGGTTACTGGCAAGCAGCACTGAAGAGTCATCCTGCGGCTGGAGCAGCCCTCCTGGGCGGCATGTTGGCCCTGGGGTGGAGGATAAAGGGCAGGTGCAGAAGCAACCTGGTTAAACAGTCAGTTCTTCCTTGGGCAGGGGAATAGGGGCCTCCATGGCCATATGGACCATCATGGCTCACTTTGGGAGTCATGTTGGACAGCCACATGCTTGAACTTCCAGGAGCTAGCAGTATCTCTGTCAGAAATTCCTGTCCCAGATCAGGCAATGAAGCCTAACAGGAACATGGTTGTGGTGGAGGTCCTCCTTGATGAGGGACCCAAAGAGTGAGCTGAGGCAAAACAAACTTTGGGTTGTGATCCAGAGTCACATTGTGACTCGCCTGCAAGGTGTGTGGTGGCCAAATCCCAGGAGGTTTCTGGAAAGGCTTGTGCCTTCCAGTGCTGGGGAGGAGGCAGTGATCATGGGCCCCACACAGAGGAAGATGGAGGAAAGAGGTTCTGGCATTAAAATGTAGGCTTCAGGCAGGAAGATAAAAGCCAAGCCCTCCATGACAGCATTCCCTGAAACAGTCCGGGGTACCACATGGAGGTGAGATCATAAAGCAGAGGCATGGATTCATAAATGAGAAGCTGAAAAGATGTTGTCATAAAAGTTTCGCATCTCCAAGCAAAGGAGAGGCCAAACTTGCACCATTCAAATATGGTGAAAACCAGTATGGAGAAAAGGAAAAGGGAAGAGCAGTTTAACTAAACAGAATACAATACAGAAAAAAGTAGAGAACCAAGATAAATATAATATGTAGGGTTGAGGAACCAGAATGCCTCCTCTTCAACAAACAGTGGCATGCCGTGGGCTTCTTGGGAGGAGGCTCACCAGGACACTGTGGTGCCCAGGTATAAAATGCACAGGTAGAGGAGGGTGTGCTGGAGGCAGCGTGGGGCTGTTATCAGACAGCTTAGAATCAGGTCAAAGTCACCAATACACCAACAAGGAACCCTGCACCAAAATCCCAGCTCCAGGAAGCAGGGCAGGCGGAAAGCATGCAGACAGACTAAAGGGCAGAGGCTGTCTGTGCAGAGGCTGAGCTAGGTTCGTAGTGTCCTCTGCGAGTCAGGAGGAAGGGCACATCCTGAGCAGGGATGTAGAAGGGGCATAAAACCATAAATGACGTGGACAAGGCAAGCAGGGAAACAAATATTTGCTGTTTCCCATAAGAACTAGGTTGTGAGGAAACAGCAGGAAAGATTTCCACACACAGTTAAATTGTGGTGGTTGCTGCTGGGATGTCGTGGAGGCAAAAGCTGCAAATGCTCAAAGGAAGGAAAAGCCAAGAAACAGTGAGCCCTCTTCTCAGCGAGGGAGTCACCAGTGGGGCCCAGAGGGACCCGTGCTGAGAGCTGGGCCATTGAACACGTGCAGACATGGTCTGGGAAATGCTGTGAACAGTGAAGGAGCAGATGGTATTAAATTATTCAGCTTTGCAATGAAAAGTGCCAGCTGCAAAAACCGCAGGAAGACCAAGCAGCATACAGTGACTGGAATAAAAATGACAGATTATATTCAAGGTGGGTAAAAAGGCACACACATGGAGAAACAGTCCTACTGTCCACATACCCAGCTCTGAGCTGTTACTGTTCAGCAGCAGGAATTGTAACAGATTATTTGATGTGTGCTCAGCAGCAGACAGAGTAAACCAAACATTAGGATTAGGCAGGGAACACGTCCATGCCAGAATAATGCACACAAGCTGCGTCCATCCAAAGGCTCCACATAATATCGTGAGAGGAGACCAGGCTCCTTGGTGGGGCTGCAACCAGGGTCTCAGCAGTGGCCCAGCCTTGGTGGCCAGTGGGGCTTCGGTGGTGTAAGGCAGTGTGGATGGAGAGCACCTGCTCCTTTTGAGGGTGTCTGGTCAAAGGAGCCATCAACAAGAACATACAGGGACAAACCTGATCGACAAATGATACCGGAGGCAGTGATGGGAACAAACCTGGCCAGTTGCACCAATCCATCAGGATGTGTGGAGTGAGATGTTTATTTTTTCTGTTGAGATAAGGAAACAGAGGCAGGCAAACATAGAGACATAAACCCTGACCAATTAGTGTTAAACAAGACAATAACCAGAAAAAACCTGGTCAGTGGCACTAATTGATGGGCTATCAAGGAACTGCAGGCACATCAGGACTTCACAGCTGGTAACCCTGAGGGTCTCAGCATCAGCAGCTAGAGGGGCCTCAGGTCTCTGGATCTGGGGAGGGTCCCACAGACTGCGTCCTAAAAACCAGTTGCTGAGGGGGACTGGGGTGAGTGAGGGGCTCCATGCTGACAGCTGGAGCAGGACCATGGATTGCAGCCCATGTGCCTGGTGTTGGCTGGAGGGGGGTGATGGGTGTCTTCCCCAATCCTGGTGTGCGGGGGTGTGCACATGTGTGTTCACCTGCAAACTTCGAGCTGGACCAGACAGTGAGTAGGGGATCCACCAAGATGGTCAGAAAGTGAGAATCTGGGCAGGGGTGCCAGGCAGACAGAGGGGCTCTGCTGGTACTCGAGGATTCACAAGTATGCATGTGAACCTAGAGAGTGCCACGTGTGTGCCTGCACTAGTGACCTCCTGCCTCTGCCAGCCCCAGAGGAGGAGGGGACATGGCTGCCTGTGCTCATGCATTGCATAGGTCCTGTGTGGGGGTGCTATCGATGGCAGCACCAGGTCTGTAGCAACATGTCTGACCAGCCCTGCCGGTGTCCTCTGTATGTGTCTGTGTGTGCATGTTTCTGGGATACATGTGTAGCTTTGCTACGGGTTAAACTTGCAAATGGGAGGGCAGCAGACATGTCCCTCAGCCTGTGCTGAGACTCCCAATGGGCTCCAGCAGCTGGGCAGGACCATACTGGGCAGTACTGGTCTGTACTGGGCACTACTGGGCTCCAGCGGCCAGGCTGGAGATGGTGGCTGTTCGTCATCCCCTAGCAGGCAGTCTGCAAACAGGGTTTGCAAGCTGGTGCTCAGTGGCTGGTGGGGCAGTTGGCAGGATGGTGCGGGGATGCTGCCAGGGCTGGTGCTGGCAGCGGTGCTGTCTGTTCACACAGCAGCTCTGGCTCTGTTCCCACTTTTGCTGGGGAGCTGCTTCTGGTGCTTTTGGATCTGCTGGAGAGTATAGCTGGCAAGGACGTAGCAGGAGTCATAGCTGTTGTCATGACAGGGCCCAGTATCTCTGCTGAGGGCTTCTTGAAGACCCAGCAGCAATGTTCTCAATACATTGCAGGGGACATGCTCCTACACAAACTGACTCTAATCCTCTTGGCACAAAGGAGGCCTCAGCCCAGAGCTCCAGAGGTGGATGCTGCTGTCAAGGTCTGGGACTGCTGAGAGTGCCTGGGGCATCTGAGCAGGCTGTGCACCATCAGGGAAAATGAGGAGATTTACAGGGTGTTCACAGAGACCTGGGACCAGGATCTGGGATGCTGCAGAGGGACTGACAAGACGTGTCCAGCCCTCAGACTATTAGTTCTTGCTTCCCTTTCACATGGGTGCCAATAATACTGCCAGGAATGACCTGGAGGATATATGAACAGTGAGCAGAGCTGTGGGAGTGAGGACTTCGCATTTCCCTTTGCTAAACTTCAAAAAGGAACCTCATGCATCTGAACAAAGGGAAATCCCTTTGTGCTCTGAGTTGGACCAGACAGCCTCTGAAGATCCCTTCCAACTTAAATTATTCTATGATCCTGATTTTCTGGTTTGTTTTGTGGCTTTTGGGTTTTTTTAAGAGAGTAGAATGGACAGTGTGGCCCCAGCCTCTACACTTCACCTGCCCATCACCAAGGCCCATGCCTTCCAGCCCAAGCATGGCAGCACTCTTATTGCTCCAGGATATGCTACAGCCTAGTCTGGCCATCTCCTCCACCTGGGGACCAGCATGGCCCTGCTCACCAAGCTGAAACAGTGCCTTGCAAAAGACACTCCATCCAGGAACATTCCCAGGCAGTAACTAACACTTATTGTAGATAACCGGACACCAAAGCTGTGAAGATGAGCATCACACCCACCTTCCTGCCACATCGCACTTCAGGCTGGAGGGCCCCAAAGTGTCTTATGTGGGACCATGATGGAAGTTGGGTGGCTTTTCTTGGGAGGCCAAAACCCCCTTTTTTTCACCTGCCTGGTCAAAGCCTCTCCCTCCCTTTTTGTCCATTTTACCCTTCCTGGAAACCTGGCTTCCTCTTTCACCACGGCAAACAGGAATAGCCAGTGTCGGGTTGCCAGGCAGCCAGCTGCATTTCTGGGTGTAACATCCGACTACATTGGCAGCAGTGTGGTGCCCCTGTGCCAGGCTGGGAGAACCACGTAGTGCCATGGTCCAGCACACCACGCGCCTGGGACGTGGCCGCAGGCATGCAGGAATGGTGCACCAGCCACACTGGGCTCTGGCAGCACCTGGAGCTGGGCCCGAAGGGTGCTGAGCTGTGGCTCCAGGAGATCAAAGCACCCGCCAGCAGCCAGGTGTGTCTGTCCCGTCTGCCTCCAGAGCCTGCATACCTTGCCCTCTGTGCCACGCTGCTTCCTGCCCTGCCTTCCTCCCCACCTTCCTTCCTAGTCCGTGCACTCCTCTCCCGCGAGCTCTCAGCTGTCTTCCTGACCTCGTCTCGCTCATGGTCAGATCTCCAGACCTGCAGCAAGCACCCCTCCGTACAACAGCAGCATTTCCCATACAACAGCCTACTGGCCACCACCATCGGGCTCCTGGCCCCAGCCCGGGGCTGCACCTTTGCTGCACAGCTTCCTGTCTCCCAGAGCTGTCCCCCTCTGGGCCAGGGCAGATCCAGGGATCCTACCCACTCAGCCGTTCGGCTGCCTCCCAAGCCCCTCCCAGCCCCCCCAGCCCCATTATAAGGTGAACCATGGCCTCTTCTGGTCTCTCGCCTGAAGCCTGGGTGTAACTGACCCCACGTTCTCCCCGATCCCTGCGCACAGGGACACTCTCCACGCCAGGACTTCCCCCACCCTGGACACCCACCTTGCAGGAGAAGAGCCGTGTGAGTCAGCTGGGAGCCATCCCGCCCGGCTGGGAGCTACGAGCCATCCTGCGCCAGCGTCCCAGCACCTCTCCCCATTATGGCGCAGCGGCTCCTGCGTGGGACCGGCCTTCCCACCTCAGCCACACACTTGGCGGTGCCGAACCACTCATGCTCGGCTGGTCCTGGCAGCAGCACCAACTGACAGCTCCCTGTCCGCTGCAGGGAGGGCTTGTAGCCCTGACCACCTCTGTGGAAGCCACCCACACTAACCCCATGCCATGGTCTGTGGGGGCTGCACCCGCCCCCTCCCCTCCCTCCCCCTCCCCCCTGAGATCGCAGCTCTTGCACTGTTACTGGCCAAAGCCAACACCCATTGAGCAGCCCTGGGGCCTGGGGGGTTCTGTAGCCTCAATACACCCAACCCAACCAACAGCCCCAACAGTGCCCAACGGCACATTTGTGGATCAGCTGCTGGCAAAGCCGCAGGGGGTAAACATGAGACTTGAGGCCCTGCTGATGGTATAGATGGGTAGAGGCCCACCTCCCTCCCTGCCCGCAGCCAAAAGTGGCCTGCTGGGGAAGCCCTGGGTGCCTTCTGGTGGAGGGGTGCTGTCAGATTGCCCTGTGTCCTGCCTCTCCACGGCACAGCAAGACCCATGTCCCAGAGCACCTCCTGCCTTTCCAGGCCTCTGGCAGAGGGACATCTGCTTTTGCTTTGTGTGCAGTCCCGGTGGGTCCGTTTCAGGAGTGCTTGGCTGAGCACCACGAATGGCAGCAATCAGCACAGCAGCTGCAAATCCCCAGAGCCTGTGTCTGTGTCTGTGTCTGGTCTGGCAGCAGTGGCTGCGTGTCTGGTGCCATCTTCCTGAAGGCATCGGTGGCTGGGCATCCTGCTGTGCAGCATGGGCGGTGGCAGGCTCAGCAGGACGGAGTGCACAGGCTCAGACAGCCCAGAGCCAGAGCAGTCACATTATGAGGGGGCCATTCATCAAGAGATGATCTCCAGAGCAGGATTTTTCCCTTGCTGCTCTCAGCAGGCTGTTCTGCCAGCAACCACCATCCATCATCTGTGTCTGAGGAGTAGGGGGAGAACAGATGCTTGACTCTCAGAGAAGGGCAGCAGAGCCACATTGTCTACCAGCTGGGAGATGGATCGAAGGGCAGACCCCACCAGCTACGTTCAGCTCTGCACATCCCAGCAGTGCCCCAAGGTCAGGTCTGCAGATGTCCCGACAGCCAAGGCTCTGCTCCACACGGGCTGTGGCACATCAAGGGGCCCTGTGGCCCTCACCAGAGCAGGAGCTGCACAAGCAGAGATCTGTACCATGAGCCAGCCATGCGCGCTGGCAGCCCAGAAAGCCAACCGTGTCCTGGGCTGTGTGTCCAGCAGCGTGAGCAGCAGGTCAAGGGAGGGGATTCTGCCCCTCTACTCCACTCTGGTGAGACCCCCCTACAGTGCTGCATCCAGCTCGGGGGCCCCCAGGACAAGAAGGACATGGAGCTGTTGGAGCAAGTCCAGAGGAGGCCACGGAGATGATCTGAGGGCTGGAGCACCTCTGCTATGAGGACAGGCTGAGAGAGTTGGGCTTGTTCAGCCTGGAGAAGAGAAGGCTGCGGGGAGACCTTAGAGCCCCTTCCAGTCCCTGCAGGGGCTCCAGGAAAGCTGGAGAGGGGCTGGTGGCAAGGGCAGGGAGTGACAGGCCAAGGGGAATGGCCTGAAGCTGCAGGAGGGGAGATGGAGATGGGATGGGAGGCAGAAATCCTTCCCTGTGAGGGTGCTGAGGCCCTGGCAGAGGGTGCCCAGAGAAGCTGTGGCTGCCCCTGGCTCCCTGGCAGTGTTCAAGGCCAGGTTGGATGGGGCTTTGGGCAACCTGGGCTAGTGGAGGGTGTCCCTGCCTGTGGCATGGGGGCTGCAACTAGATGCGCTTGGAGGTCTCTTCCAACCCAGGCCATTCTGTGAATCTATGATCTCCTGCTGTGCCCTCAGGGGAAGACAGGAGTGTGAGTGGGGGGACCTGGGCCAGTCCATAAGTATGCATCCTTCCCCTCGCTGTGCCCAGGAGCTGCGGAGGGTAACTACTGCCAGGAAGCTGGGAAGCCAAATGATAAGCAAGTTCCCTGGAAAGGGCAGCAGGAAGCAGTTGCTGCTATGCGCCCCTGGCACCAGCCCAGCGGCCCTGGCTTATCTTCCTCCCTGCCCCTGCTGCGGGTGAGGTGGCCTGAAGCACCAGGGAAAGTCTCGCTGATCCCTGATTCCCAGAAATCACATGTCAGGGTAGAAGATGCTTGAGAGTTTTTCCCACAGAGATCAGTGTTGTGCAATCACATATCTCCGAGTCAGAATAAAAAGGGTTTTTGTCTTTTCTATTTGCCAGTGGTTACCTGCCTGTGCCCATACCTTGAGTGCTGGGCTTGCCTGGTTCATTGTGCATTTTGAAAGACGACATTTTTGTTATTCTTTTCTTCAAAAGCACGTTGCATTGCTTGGCTCAGCTGAACGAGAACAGGCAGACCAGGCGTGGCAGCATGAGGTATCTGCAGTCAAGGTGAAGTTCCCCCTCGGGTCCAACAATGCCGACTCACATGGATCTGCAGGTCCCAAGCCAGCTCCACGCCTGCTAGGAGCACCGGCAAGGCGCATGGGCGGCTCCACGCCTCAGGACACCTCTGCTGCCAGGAATCCCGGTGCGTGAGCTCCACACCGTGGGTCATATCAGGCAGAGGGGCACTGGCTGCTGCTGATTTTCTCTGGTTAATATTGTCCCCTGCCATGTGCAGGGACTGCCCGTGCGTGGATGTCCCAGGAGGGCTGCTGAACACAGGGCTGCCCTCTCCATGTCAGATTCACAGAATCACAGAGCGGTACGGGTTGGAAGGGACCTCTGGAGATCATCTAGTCCAACCCCTCTGTTAAAGCAGGATTGCCTAGAGCAGGGTGCACAGGATGGCGTCCAGGCGGGTTTTGAATCTCTCCAGAGAAGGAGACTCCGCAACCTATCTGGGCAGCCTGTTCCAGTGCTCGGTCACCCTTAAAGGGAAGAAGTTTTTCCTCATGTTCGGATGGAACTTCCTGTGTTCCAGTTTGTGCCCGCTGCCCCTTGTCCTGTCACTGGGCACCACTGAAAAGTCTGGCCCCTTCCTCTAGACATCCATCCACCCTGTAGATATTTATAAGCATTGATCAGATCCCCTCTCAGTCTTCTCTTCTCCAGACTAAACACACCCAGCTCTCTCAGCCTTCCCTCATACGACAGATGCTCCAGTCCCCTCATCATCCTCATAGCCCTCCACTGGACTCTTCCAGTAGTTCCCTGTCTTTCTTGAACTGGGGAGCCCAGAACTGGACACAGTACTCCAGATGTGGCCTCACCAGGGCAGAGCAGAGGGGAAGGAGAACCTCCCTCGACCTGCTGGCCACGCTCTTCTGAATGCACCCCAGGACACCATTGGCCTTCTTGGTCACGAGGGCACACTGCTGGCTCATGAAGAGCTTGTTGTCAACCAGGACTCCCAGGTCCTTCTCTGCAGTGTTACTTCCCAGCAGGTCAACCTCTAACCTGTACTGGTACCTGGGGTTGTTCTTCCCTAGGTGCAGGACCCTACACTTGCTCTTATTGAATTTCATATGGTTCCTCTTTGCCCAATTCAGGCATGAGGCTGTTGCATGCCATGTGCATCACCCTCTGCAGCAATCCCTGAGGTGCTCAACACCAGCAGCCATGCATCCAGGGGCTCAGCTGCGTGGCTGCAGGGACCAACGCTCCTGGGACCAGCTGGGAGTCTTGTCAGCACCTGAGCTCTGGCAGAGGACGTTTCCCAAATCAAACACGGAAGAAAAACAACACTCCCCAAACACCCCAGTGCTGAAGCATCCTTGAGAAAACCATCTCCCAGCTCTCTGATGTGGTTCATGGCTGCTTCAGCCAAGGACACCTACACCTTCCGGCAGGTGAAGCTGAGCCACCATGCTGCAGATACCCGAGCCCAGGTGTCTCCATGCCAGGCTTCCCTGGAAGCTGCAGGACCAGCTGGTGAGTCACTGAGCGCATCGGAGGACAGGGGCATCCTATAGGTCTGCATCCTGGCTTTGATCTCCCTAGAGCTGTAGTGAGGGGCAGTTAGCGAGGCAGAGGCAGCGCATACTTGCATTTCAGACGCTCCCTGAGATCTGCACACTCGCTTGATTTTTCTTTGCTTCTTCTTAGTGTAAAGCCCATCTGCCCTTTTAACACCTGACAGCTTTGAGGCCAGACAGAAATCCAGTGCCGCATGTACAGATCGTGACGTGACAAAACTCTCCCCAGGCGGTGACGCTGTCCCCTCCCTGCCTTCTGCTGAGTGCAGGACGTGCAGTCACTCAAAGACCCACGAGCCCCATCACGCACGGAGCCACAGAGCACTGGTGGGTGCTGCAGCAGCCAACTCGGGGCTTTGCAGGCACTTCAGCTTCAGCTGCTTGGGGGACACCCCAGCTGAAACAGCTGCTGCACTTCTGCTGCTCCCAGCCTCTCCCACAGCTGCTCCGTACCTGCCAACTGCATCCCCTGCGTGTGACTGAAGGGGAAGGGTGGCAGCTGGTTGTCAAGTCACTAAGTAAGGAGGTGGTATCTCCAAAGAGCCCCTACCAGAGTTCACAGTGTGGCACAGCCAGAAATGCTGGATGGGTGATGGGTCTGCGAGGTGTAAGTGGCAGCACCGTGAAGCCCTGGGAGGTCTGTACTGCTAGTCAAGCTGTCTGGGAAGGGGGAAGCCGGGGTGACTGCAGGTCAATTAACTCCCCAGGCCTGAAGCTACGTGATAAGTCAGTGTTCCTCCTCGAGACAACCTGAGTGCAGTTTCTTTTGCATTTTGACAAATATCCAGCTCCTGGCACTTCAAGAAAAGTGAAATGTGAAGGCATTGTATTTTGGCTTGTAAACCAAAATAGGAAATGCTGCCCAATTCAAAAACCTCTGATCATATTCAAATCACAAGAGGTACAGTGTCAGCTTACAGGGGCAAATCATCTGTCTTCCAGAGAAAGAAGATAAAATGGGTAAACCAGTCGGTGTTGCTCAGCAAGGACTCTGTTTTCCAAATTACCTGCAGGTACTCCACCAGTGCTCTTGCAGACTGCACAGCTAAAGCAAGCACACAGCCTGTGCACCACTAAGACAGTCCATGCCACCCACCTGCCGATGGACCTGGAGCGGCAAGGCTGGGGGGTGACCTGAAAGGTCTCCTCTCCAAGATACCTCCAGGACTTGGTGCAGACTAGGAGCAGGCCTAAGGAGCAGCTTCCCCAAGGGACAGACAACTGACATACCATCTTCCTTATGCTGTTCTTCTGTTTCCAAGCTTGAAGGTAATTTCCAATTTTGCAGTCAGGACTCCATTGTCAAGAACAAACTTCTTGTTTGTGAGGCCTCATGGCCAGCAGTACTTAGCTGCAGCTGCTAACACCAAGTGTTAGAGCTGGGCTGGTGCCTTCCAGCACCAAGAGAATGGGGGATGGGTCCCATGACATCAGTGTCACCGAGTAAGATGCTGGTGATGCTCCCAGGTGGCAGACAGAGACATGGAAGTGCTCCTTTAAGTCTCAAGTCTAACCATGAGTGCCAGGAGCAGGGGGAAGGGATGGAGGCAGGTCTGGAGACAGCACGGTTGCACACACCCAGGTACCAGCGGCACAACACTCCAGCTAGGCTCTGCATGGCTGGGCAGGGATGAGTGTCCCAGTGCCTTTAATACACCAGTGCACAGCGGCTTTGGGAACGGGGCTGAGAGGATTTCAGCCCAAGCCACAGAGACAAAGACAGGGGCCAGGAGGAGATACATGCCCTGTGCATCTGACAGAAGGTGGCCAAAGCAGTGAGTAAGCTCGATGGGACTGAGGTTCAGCATGCAGCACACATGCAACCGTGTCCAGGAGGAGCAGAATTTCAGCTCTGCAGCATAGAGATTGGCAGTTACAAAGCTGAGAGGCTCATTGCAGTGTCTGCTGTGCTCCCTTTCCCTGGGGACAGTGTGCAGGTGCTGGAGTCACCCATGGGACACAGGAACGGCCACCTGCCTGGAGATGCACTTGTGGGCACCCTTCTTCTTCATCAGTCCTTCTTAGCGTGGGTGGCAGAGGAGCAAGTGAGCCCTAGGACCATGGAGGGCCAGCTCGTCCTGTGCCAGTGGGTGCAGCCCCCTTGGTGGCTCCGGGAGCTGGCAGGCAAGGGGGCTCAGGCACAGGGCTCACCTGCACCATCATCCTAATCCCTTGGGGAAATACCTCTTGGATACAGTACTGGACACAGCAAAGCTCAGATCACTTAATCCATCTCCAAAAAGCCTTTGACAGTGCCTTAGAGAAGATCATGAAAGAGCTAAGCTGCTTCAGGTTGGAAAAGAAAAAAGTTTGTCACATCCCAGAAACAGGTTAGGAGGGAGGGAGGGAAGTGTGCGATTAAATACTCGGTCCTTGTTGGGGAGGAGGGAGCCCCGTTCTCTGCTAAAGAGGGGACAATCTGGGTAGGGGATCGAGGTGAGGCACCAGCGTTTCCACCTGATACAACTCTGTTTAAGCCAGCTGGTGCCTGTGAGGGTGGTGGAGCTGCTCAGAGACCTGCACAGCAGGAGGAGGTGACATTCAGGGCTGATTCACTGCAGGTAATGTTTCTGTACAGCTTGGGTCACCCTGGTTGCCTCAGGCATCCAAGGGAGAGCAGATCCATGTGGCCAGTGGTCACTTTGTGGACACATCCTACAGCAGACACGTGCAATTGGTCAGAGGAGTCATGCTCTGGGCTCCAGCAAGCGTCCTGATGTGCTCTTCACAGCTATAACGGGACCTGGGCTCCAGCTCAGCGGGAGGCATCCACTGTGGGGAGATAAACCACAGCCTCTGTTTTGACAAATGCAAAGTAACGCACCTTCAAGGGAAGCCGCCAACTACCAGCACTTCAGAGGTGTCTAAACGAGCTGGGCCAGCTCCAGATAGTGGTCCAGTGTCACTGGTATAGCTCAGAGGAGCACCCTGCTTGGCCATGGCCAGTGCTGTGCCGTGCCTGAGGAGCCGGGGGGCCAACACAGAGCAACCCAACGCTGCCTTGCAGGTGCCCGTCTGGCCGGGCCTGTGCGCAGGGTCTGTGCTGCACGGAGCAGGCTACTGAGAGGAGAGAGAGAGAGATGGAATCCTCCTGCCTGGTGCCCTTTGCACCCCTCACACTCTGCTCCTGCCAGGAATGTAGCCCAGAATGAAGTTTTTGCCATAGTCCATCCATAATAGCTGAACCTACATTGAAGTGCAATTAGCAATAAATTTGTGGCATCAGTAACTAGCCAACACAAGACAGGCTGAAAAAAGATGTCAGGCAAGGAAGGAGGAGTAAAGACAACAGAAACAGGTCCTGTGTCCACCTCACCCTGTGAACAGAGGGACCTCCTGCCCAGGTGTGTTCCCCAGAGCCAAATCGACCTCAGTGAGTCAGAGGGAAAGTGCCTCTGTGTGCTGATCATCCAGTCTGTCAAGCACCTACACAGGCAGGAATGTGCACCCAAAGCAGGACACCCAGGGAAGGAAGGGCAGGGGCAGGCAGCACCTCCTCCGCACAAGGACACCGACTCACGCACACCCACACAGGACCAGAGTTACACCAGCACACGGTCGCACACACCTGTGTATGTGCAGCTGCACATGCAGGCTCACACAGGCATAAATACAGTCTCTCCGTTGCACACACAGAGTCACATCTGCACACACTCACATGGAGTCACCCACATGCAAAGTCACACAAGAGCACATAGAGTTACACACAGATGAAGAGGCACAGACACATGTGCAGGTGTGATGGGAGCACACACACAGTCACAAATGCCCTTAGCCAGACACAGTCAACACCCAAGCACACACACAGCTACACAAATGATTGCATACCAGAACAATCCAACCAAAACCACCCTTGTCCTGGAAGCGGGCGCCAGGTGAGCCTGTTCACCAGAGCTGTGGCTGCGGTCTGATGGGACATGGCCCATCCTACACCAACACAAAAACGGACCCAAATATGGGACTGAGCTTCAGCCTCACTCAGCCCAAAGCTGGCCAGAGCCATGAGTCTGCCTCTGCCAGCTGGCCAGCCAACGCAAGCCCTCTGCAAGCGAGCAGTTGATCGGGTGCCCCGAGGTCCTGGGCTGGCCACGGCACAGGCCTGGCCCTCCCTTTTCACCAGGAGCATGAGAGGTTTCCATCCTGGGGCTGCTTCAGCTGGAGGCACTGACCACCTACTCTGCGCCAGCACAGCTGCAGTGCCTGCAGGGGCCACAGTGAGGGACAGGCTTGGTCTCTGTCCCAGCTGGGGAGCAGGGACAGCTGCGGAAGGGTGGCTGCAGCTCCCTGCCCCAGCCAAGGGACTCAGCCAGAGCAAAGGCAGATTGAATAAGCCCAGATCCATGGAGAGCTCCACGGCAGTCAGGACCATGGGCAGGGCAGCTCATGAGCAGCCATGCTGGGCACCTGTCAGAAGAAGGTTGTGGCAGAGAGTCCAGGAGCCTCACTGTGCCTCTGCACCTTCCACAGCCATTCCTTGACCAAGCTCCAGTGAGAGGCATGCCCCACATCTCGCACTGAGGCCTGTCACCCTGCCCCAGCCCCTGCGACCCCACCTGGGGTCCCGCAGCTGCCATGGCACTGTGCTGCGGTGGTCGGATGTCTTTATTTCAGCTGTGCTCCTGTATTGCAGCACAGGGCAGGGCCACCATGTCATCCCCAGGGGCGGGGAAGGGAAGGATTTAAATTGGGTGCTTGCCTCAGCTGCTCATCCTGGCTGAGAGGCGGCGGGAGGAGGAGGAGGACCAGAGCCTGCCGGGGAGCCAGCCGCTCTGGATACGTGTCCAGCAGGTAGGACAGAGCCCATCTGGAGGGGGCACCAGGGCCAGCACACAGCCACGCTGCAGCATGGCACCGCCCATGCAGGTGCCAGGGCCCTGCAAGGGATGCGGGGACCTTGCCTCTACCTCAAAGCCCCAGTGTTTGGAGGGCAGCTGCTGAGGCCCAAGGGACTGGTGAGCAGGAGGTCTCCAGGCAGGACTCGGCCCTTTCCAAGAAGGCACAAAGTGACAGAGTCGCACCAGGGCTGGGTGGAGCTGCCGCTCCATGCAATGCGCTTTGTGTCCTCAACCCTTCAGCTGAGCAGATGGGGACACTGGGATATGGGAGGGAAGCAAGCAGAGCTGTGGGACCTGCCTGAACCTGCACGCACCCGAGACAGGAAGCTGCCGACTCGGTGGTGGGTCTCGGCTGGGAGCCCCGCGGCAGGAGGCTGCAAGGTGAGCGCCAGGCTGGGGGGACTGACGTGATTTCACTCCCCGGGGCACAGGCAGGGCTCGGGACCATGGCACTGCCGCGCCACCCCTGCTCACTCCGACTGGAAAACCGCTTCCACTGCGGCCTCTTGGGCTGGGCTGCTGCGACAGCTTGAAAGGACAGCCAGCTCCTGCCCCGGGAGCTGCGTGTGCAGCCAAGCCCCAACATCAGGAGGCCTGATTAGAGACCAGCTAATGATAGCTTGCAGTTGGGCAATGTCTTTCCAGTATAGGGTGTTTACACGACATCCATGTCCTACATAGGTGTCACCTGCTCCAGGGCGTGACACCACATTCTGCTCTGTCCTGGACCGAGTGCCACCTGAGCAGGCAGCACAACCAGCCCATCACCTCCTGGGAGGTTTCAGCTGCATCAGTGGAGTCAGGCAGGGGAGGGCAGAGAAGCTGGTCTCTGGGGGTAGAGCCACAAGGTGGGCCAGAGCCGCTGGCTGTGGAAGAGCCTGGAGCCATGGGCAGGGTTCCCAAAGAGGCAGAGGCTGGTCTGTAACTGCTGGGATAAACCTCTCCCCCATCGTGATCCATCTACACCAGCATCAATCCAATATTTAAATGGATCAAAAGCAATGACTCAGAGACTTTTAGACCAGTTAGGTAAACAGTTGGAGAATTAAGCTGTGACCCTGATAATGAGTTAAACATATCATTAGCGTCAGTCACTGTAGTTTATGGGAGATGGGTGTTCCCAAAGAAATGTTTTGGGTTTCATTTTTGCTGTTTTTACAAGACTGTGGCCTCATCACCACACAATGTTGTAGATGCCGAAAGTTTACAGGGCTTCCGGAAGAGACCAGGTGACCGCGTGGGAGTTATCCCTCAAGGATAACTACACAGACCCACAATGCGTCCAGCTCATGAGATCCACTGAGCTGAAAATAGTCAGAGGTTGACACAAAAAACGGGGAAACATTACATACGTTGCCCCATTCTTCATCCTTCCCCTGTTGTCCACTTATGGCTCAAGACGGAAACAAGACTCTGGGCTACACAGACCCTTGGCCTGACTCTTGGTTTTGGTGTCTGCCCAAGAGCACGGTTGCCTTCCCCTGAAACACTTCAGACAGCACAACCGGCATCTTGGTTAAGGGTGCTGCATTTTTATGGGTGAGGGCACCTGCTGGATTGACTGTGACTAGTCACACTAATTGCAGAGGACATGCTTGAATGGGAGAGACCACTGCAAGCAGCCACTTACAGCAGGCTGCCTGAGGTATCTGCTCTTAGTCCCTCACTACTGTCTAATTTATATTTATTTATTTATATATAATGTTATCTACCATTTTACCTACATAACAATTAGCTAATAACAAAGAATGATCAGTCATGACCTTCTGTGGCACAGGAGCTAGAAGCTCCCAGTGAAAATACTTTCCCTGCAAAGTGTGATTAAATCACAGGCCTTGTTGCCACAGGAGGCTGACACCAGACCTGGACTCACAGGCATGACCGCACAGGTCCATGGAGGACAGCCTGTGGTGGCTACAGTGGTCCAGGGCAAGCCCAGGATATCCAGAGGGCTATGTGCTGGAGCATCTCTCTACCATCCTATTCCTAGAACAGTTTCCCTAAATATCCAGAGAGAACACCTTGGCTCTGCTGCAGAAAGAGCACTTGGTCAGACAAGCCCTCCCATTGACTCTGCCCTTGTCGACAGTTGCTGGAACTGGTTAGAATAGTCCCCAGGACAGTGTCTGGCACCAGCCAACTAGCCCTCCCACGGACAACGCCCATGTGCAGTCCAAGGGCAATGAAGTGGTGAAGGGTCTGGAGCACAAGTCTGATGAGGAGCAGCTGAGGGAACTGGGGTTGTTTAGCCTGGAGAAGAGGTGGCTGAGGGGAGACCTGATCGCTCTCTACAACTACCTGAAAGGAGGGTGTAGCCAGGTGGGGGTCAGTCTCTTCCCCCAAGTAACAAGTGATGGGACAAGAGGAGATGGCCTCAAGTTGTGCCAGGGGAGGTTTAGATTGGATATTAAGAAAAATTTCTTCACCGAAAGGGTTGTCAAGCACTGGAACAGGCTGCCCATGGAAGTAGTTGAGTCACCGTCCCTGGAGGTATTTAAAAGTCCCATAGATGTGGTGCTTAGCAACACAGTTTAGTGGGAGTTGGCAGTGCTACATTAACAGTTGGACTTGATGATCTTAAAGGTCTTTTTCAACCAAAACAATTATATGATTCTATGGGTCATGGACTGGTACCAGCACACCTGTGGCTGCAGACCCCAGTTTTGGAGGGCAGGAGAGTGCAACAGGATGGGGACTGAGGGCTCTGCCAATCCACTGGCTTTAGAGCAAGCAGAGACACAGGCACATCTCAACTGCAGCAGAGGCATGGCCTTAGGGAAGGTCTCTGCCAGCTCAGACCCACTGCTGCATGTGGATCTTACCAGCCACTCATCTGTCATTCAGACCATTCCCATGTCCTGCGTCATGCCAGAGTGGTGTGGGATCATGGCAAGAAGAACGATCTCCACGGACAGCCATGAGCCAGCCTGTGTCTGCCACCCTGCTTGGCGCTGGTGGTGTTCCACCATGCTCACAGCCTGCCCATGACCAGCACGAAGCCAGGCAGCGTGATGGTCTAAGTGGACAAGACCACAAGATGACTTGCAGCACCAGTCAACACCACCCTGCAGCTGGATTGTCACTGGTGGCAGTCACATCAGGAAGTCACTGCTGTTTCTTGGCATGACCTGTGCTTGTCAAATGACCACCAGTTAAATCTGCCAACCCCAGGGCAGCACAGGAGCCAGTGCTGAGGAAACGGGGAGGTTAGCAGTGGCCATGCTTCCTGCTGGCACCCTGTGGCATCAGCCAAAAAGCAGTGGTTGTGTCACTCAGGAACAGAAGAGGACAGTCATGGAGGCCAGAGGTTTGAGGCAGTGTCAGGCTCTGGGAGAGCAGGCAGCTCCTTGGGGGCCCACAGTGGCACCAAGTTATCCATGCTGATGATATGATGATTCTTTGTGGAGTGTGTGTCTCTCACTAAACCTGTCACTCTGTGGCAGCCCTCAAACCTCTCTGCCTGCAGGCACCTGTGGGGAGCTGGTCAGCTCCGCTCCCCTTCCCTGCTCCCCTTCACTGCACTACCTGTTTTCCTGCCCTGAGTGCAGCAGATCTTTGGGGTAGGCACCCAGCCTTCTGGTCACAACACTGGTGCACCCCTGCACCAAGACTACCAGCTGCAGAGCTGTGTGGAGCCCGCCACTGCAGCTGGGAGGTGCACAGGCAAACACACTGGCCGGGCTGCACCGCCGCTTCCAGAGAGCTCTCGCTGTTTGGGAGGGAGCTGGACAAGGGGCACTCTTGGCCCTGAGATTGCTGCTGAAAGAGGAAGATGGCAGCAAAGCCCCAGACCCCACTCCCTGCTTCTCTCTGGGCTCCTGCTACCACATCCCAGGGAGATGGCTTCCTTCACACACACCATGAAAACTGCACAAAACCCTGTGTCTTACCAAGTCTTTTCTTTCTCTCTCCTCAGACAAACACGGTGCCCCACAGAAGCAGGACTGTTCCCCAGAGACAATGCAGAAGATGAGCGGACCCCCTCAGAACAAGTCAAGCAACATGGGAAGCAACCTGATTGGAGGTGGACACAAAGAGATGGGTGGGGGTGGGAGTAACTTCATAGCTGGAGTCTTCATCCAGGCCATGAATAAGAAGATAACTATCTATGATGCCATGATGAGGGGGCTCCTGACACCAGGTACGGCCCTGGTGCTGCTGGAGGCACAGGCTGCTTCAGGGTTCCTCACCGACCCCGTGAGGAATGAGAAACTGTCGGTCAAGGAGGCACTGACTGTAGGACTCATAGGCAGAGATTTTTATGAGAAGCTTCTGTCAGCAGAGGGAGCTGTGACTGGGTACACGGAGCCATACACAGGACACAAGATCTCCCTCTTCCAGGCCATGAAGAAGGAGTTCATCGTCAAGGAGCATGCTATCCGCCTGCTCGAGGCCCAGATCGCCACCGGTGGCATCATTGACCCCGTGCACAGCCACCGCGTCCCTGTGGACGTGGCCTGCCAGCGTGGCTACTTTGACCAGGAGATGTGCCAGTTTCTTTCTAACCCCAAGAATCAAACAAGAAGTTGCTTTGACCCCAACACGCATGAAAACCTCACTTATACACAGCTCCTCCGCCGTTGTGTTCCCGACCCAGACACGGGGCTGCTCATGCTCCACGTGATGGACAAGGGCTCCGTGCTCTACCAGCTGAACAAGGACGCCCGGAAAGCCCTGCAGGCTGCCCGCACCATGGTGAGTGTGGGGCTCTTCCAAGGCCAGAGCGTCACAGTCTGGGAGCTCCTCTTCTCCCGCTATATCCCTGATCACCAGAGAGAGGAGATGCTGAGGAAATACAAGGTGGGGACAGTGACCATCCCAGAGATGATCACCATCCTCACCACTATCATCACCAGGGCAGAAATGGAAAATGGGGATCTGAGCTCACCCACAGTTATACCCAACAATGAGGTGGGAGCATCACAACCAGTGCAGGATACGCACTCCCAGGACCAACAGTTGAGAAAGTCCCTAAAGTCTGCAACCATCCATGTCACTGCTGGTGAGTTCCAGGGGCAAAACATTTCATTGTTGGATCTGCTCTTCTCCAAATACATCCCTCAAGGGAAGCGGCAGGAGCTGCTGGAGCTGTACAGAGCAGGGATACTGACCACAGAACAGGTGGCTACTGTAGTCACCACCATCATAAACAGAACAGAAGATGCAAATGCTGCACTTACGGCAAATGCCAGAAGTCAACACAAGGCAGTGACAAGGGCAGAGGAAAATGGAGATGATTTTTCAACACAAGATGCACAGCTAGATAACATCTTGAAGTCTACCACCACTGATGTGCCAGCTGGTGAGTTCCAGGGGAGGCAGGTCTCTGTGTGGGACCTGCTCTTCTCTGACTACATCCCTGAGGAGAAAAGGCAGGAGCTTCTGGAGCTGTACCGTGAAAGGGTATTGACTCTGGAGCAGATGATAACTGTTGTCACCACTGTCATTAAGAAAAAAGAATCTACAAGCAGAAAATTCCTAACTGCAGTCAAGACTTCTGACAAGGACACTGTGGCAGCAGCAGGAGAGAAGGACACAGACTCTCCCAAAGAAGAACCATGGGAAACAGCCTTGAAAACCACAGCCGTCGACATGGAGGTCGGGGAGTTCCGGGGCCACAAGGTCTCTGTGTGGGACTTGCTCCATTCCAAGTATATCCCCAAGGAGAACAGAAAGGAGCTCCTGGAACTGTACCAGGCAGGAGAGTTAACCCTCGATCAGGTGAAAACCGTTGTCAGCACTATTGTAACCAAGGCAGAAGCAGCAAGGGCAGAGCAACTGGCAAATGCGAGTAGTCCAAGAGCAGAGTCAACAGTCGCAGAAGCTGAGCACACCCACCTGCAGGAGGACAGGACCTGGGAAGAGGCCCTGAAGTCCACCACAGTTGAGATGTCACTGGATGAGTTCCAGGGGAGGCAGGTCTCTGTGTGGGACCTGCTCTTCTCTGACTACATCCCTGAGGAGAAAAGGCAGGAGCTTCTGGAGCTGTACCGTGCAGGGACATTGGCCTTGGAGCAGTTAATAATTGTTGTCACCACTCTCATTAAGAAGAAAGAATCTACAGGCAGGAAGTTCCTAATTGCAGTCAAGACTTCTGACAAGGACACTGTGGCAGCAGCAGGAGAGAAGGACACAGACTCTCCCAAAGAAGAACCATGGGAAACAGCCTTGAAAACCACAGCCGTCGACATGGAGGTCGGGGAGTTCCGGGGCCACAAGGTCTCTGTGTGGGACTTGCTCCATTCCAAGTATATCCCCAAGGAGAACAGAAAGGAGCTCCTGGAACTGTACCAGGCAGGAGAGTTAACCCTCGATCAGGTGAAAACCGTTGTCAGCACTATTGTAACCAAGGCAGAAGCAGCAAGGGCAGAGCAACTGGCAAATGCGAGTAGTCCAAGAGCAGAGTCAACAGTCGCAGAAGCTGAGCACACCCACCTGCAGGAGGACAGGACCTGGGAAGAGGCCCTGAAGTCCACCACAGTTGAGATGTCACTGGATGAGTTCCAGGGGAGGCAGATCTCTGTGTGGGACCTGCTCTTCTCTGACTACATCCCTGAGGAGAAAAGGCAGGAGCTTCTGGAGCTGTACCATGCAGGGACACTCACCATTCAGGAACTGGTCAGCACCACCAGCAGCATTGTGACAAACAGCAAAGAAAGGCATCTTGCAACTCTTCCCCAGCAGACAGTGGATCTCCTCCAGTCCGAGGGCTCCTACATTACTTTTGGCCAGTTCCAGGAGCAGAGAGTGTCAGTGTGGGAGCTCCTCTCCACCAAGCAAGTCTCCGAGTACAAACGAGAGGCACATCTCGACACTTATGGTGCAGGAGGGCTGACTGTGAACAAGATCACCATCACCACCACCGTCATCACAGGCCCACAGTATAAGAAGAGACACCACCAGGACCACTAGCACCACCCACCCCAGAAGAGGAGCGAGCTCTGCCTCCTGGGGCAGGCATGGCCTGGGCACTTGTGAGAGTCTGCTCTCTACATAACTCTATTATGGGCAGGAAAGAGCGGTGACAAACTTGTGTGTGGAATGGGGTGGGCGCCTGGTTAAACTCCTTCTGTCTCAACCACTAGTTTGCTGAGATTTCTTTTGCCCAACAGAGCTTTCCTGGGGGGATCTGGGGAGGGTCCAGGAAAGCTGTGACTGCGGCTTTCTGCTGTACACTCACAGGCACTGACAAAGAACAGGGAAATGTGTGGCCAGCACCTGCATCAGATGGGTTGGAGACTGCCACGAATGGGAGCAGGCAGAAACCACAGTGCAGGAGCTGCAGGCAGCGCAACTGGCAGCCCCACAAAAGCCGCAGAGGGACAGACAGCCTCTGCTCAGGATAGCTGGCCCTGCTGAAGAGCAAGCAGCGGGGGCAGCACACATGGCTGTAGTCACCCACGGGGCATTTAGCCCTGACCTGTCCTTCAGCTCCACCGCTCCAGGCTGGGGCCATAGGGGTCTGCTGGGCTGCCGGAGCTCCCTGCATGCACTCAACCAGGAGAGAGGGGTTCTAGTGCCATGGCTCTGACGCCTGCAATGGTGAGTGGCTGCTGGGTGCACTCATAGGAGCAGTGGTGCATCTGCAGGGCAAGAGGACAGGGGTGCATCTGCAGGGCAGGGCTGCTCCCATGTATGCCAGGGGAACCCCAAGTCCCTGTGCCCATGAAGGTCACTGCCTGTCACAGAGGGAGAAGCTCCAACAGGAGCACCCCCATGCTGCTCAGTGTGTGTGTGGGGCAAGTGTGGCTCCCCGCCCCTTACCCCTGTGTGCATGCGCAGAGCCATGTGCACAGAGGTGTGTGCTGCAGAGCTGTGCATGCATGGCCTGTGTGCCACACAGGTGTGTGCTGCAGAGCTGTGCACACACGTGCCACAGTGTGCACCAAGCTGTGCATGCAGGTACCACAGAGCCATGTGCCCCAGTCATGCACACGTGTCTGCAGAGCTGCGAGTGGGGCTGGCTGTGCAGCGCCCTGGGGAGCCCTGTGCTGTGTGGAGGTGCTGGGGAGGACACACAAGGCACAGCCCATGGCATGTGTGTCTGTGTGCGCGTGCGTCCCTGTTATTGGGCTCTGTGTGTCTGTGTGCCTCTGTGTGTGTAACACAAGGCTCTCTCTGGCTGTGACATCACGTGTGACACAGCTGCTGTCCCCTGCCGGCATGATGAGTTTCTGCCGGGCCCTCAGCCGGGCGCTCAGCCGGACCAAGCCCTCAGCCAGGGCTTCTCCTGGGTCCTCAGCCAGGGCTTCCGCCAGGCCCTCAGCTGCCCGGGCCATCAGCCGGGCCAAGCCCTTGGCTACCCGAGCACCCAGCCAAGCCCTCAGCCGGGGCATTCAGGCCGCAGACTCATGGCTGCCCCTCACCACTCTCCTGTGCAAAACTGCTCTCTACCTCTGCACTCTCTCCCCCCTGGCTTGGCCATGTCAGCCCAGCGCTGGCAGGGGTGCCTGGGGGTCTCACAGCCCACCCGCAGCCCTTGGTACTGCTTAGCCCAGGAAGCCACTCTGCCCAGCGACACCTTGTGCACCCTGTGGAGACAGGCCAGGCCAGCACACCTGTGCCACTCGCTAGCTGCCCCCAGGGTGGGGACTCCCAGCACGGCCTCCCCCCAGCTCAGCTATCTCCACCCAGGGCTCCTGTGGTGGATCCCACCAGCCCAGGCCCCCCAGAGAGCCCCCTGCCCCAGCTCAGCCACCCCAGCCAGGGCCCCAAGGATGGGTCCCCCCAGGCTGGCTGCCCCCAGCCCAAGGCCCAGCAGGGTCCCACAGACAGATGCCCCTATAGCAAGGAGCCCCACAGTCCCCAAGGTGCACAGCTCCAGCCCTGACCAGGGAACCCAGGCCTGACCTTGGCCTGCCATCCCATGGGGTCTCATCAAGCCACCCAACAGGTGCCCATAGCCCCCCTCTTGAGGCACCCCTGCCCATGGGCTTGGTACTGGGCATGGCACGGCCTCCCTGCTGTGCACCCCAATGCCAGGGCCTGTTGGAGCACCCCAAACCCCCTGCCACCCACACAGGGCCAGAGCACTGGGACCAAGGGGCTCTGCGGGGCTCTGGTGCACACAGGCATGTGTGCCCAGCCCTGCCAGCTCTAACTGGAGATGGGGAGCAGCACCCCACTGTGCCGCAGGGCCCTGCTCTGCTCTGGAGCTCACATACCACTCCATGCCCACTGCCTTGCCAGCTCTCCACTCACAAGTGGACAGGGGGACACCGGCCAGTCCTTTATCCAGTGACAGACTTCCCAGGGATGACCCCCACCACCAGGTCACACTGCCCCAGGGGACGGTGGCACATTTTGGGGGCCTGCTTAGATCCTGAGAGCTGCAAGGGCTGCAGCCTCCCCGAGAGCTGCGGGCAGGTTCAGCCATCCTGCTGGGCACGCTGCCCGCAGTGTGGCTGGCACAGTAAGGATCATCCACAGGGAGAGGCTAAGGGGGGAGCCCTGGATGTGCCCACCACAGCTTCAGGTGCCTCTGGAGAGCATTGCCCACGCAGAGCTCTGGAGCCATGCAAGAGCACCAGGAGAGCCAGGCACATGGGCTGTCCCTGGAGCTGGCTGAATGGTCTCATCCCAGCCACCCTCACGTTACACGTGTGGCCAGCCATAGGAGCACTGTGCCACACAAAGCCCACAGCCCTGGACCATGGCCAGGGCACCCATCTCTACTGGGGAGGCATAGGAAGGTGCTGGCAGAGGTTCCCATGAGACATGATGCTTCAGTCCCAGGGGCAACAGAGCCATTCCATCAGTGGAAACTTATTAACAAAAAGACTAACATGGGGCTAATACGAGCATGCAGCAGCACAAGGACTTCCCAGAGTTATCCACTCCACAGAGGGAATGGAGTTGCTGGAAATTACTAGGAAGGGAGCAGAGAACAGAATACCATCTCCTGAGGTGTTCATTGTCCCATCTCATTGCCCCATCTCATGGTCCCATCTTGTGAGGACTCAGGGAAGCATAAGAATGATGAAACATAGGGAAGGAAAGAGGAAGGCCTGAGTAGACTCCACAGATGGAGATATGACCAAGATGGATGGCATAGTAGTTGGTAGTAGCAAGATGTGTTCACCGTATTTTCCAACTCAAGGACTGAGGGTTATTGCTGAATCCAGCATCAGGCCAGCTCAGGCTGAAGGAAATAATTCTGCATACTCTGGGTAGCTGAGCTGAGGAACTCCCTGCTGCAGGATGTCCTGGATGCTAAAGCTTCTATGGCTTCAAGAAACATTTGGAGTAAGCCGTGGAGAAAATCCATCATGGGCCACTAAATAACAAGACAGATTGTTGTTTCAGTAGCTCCCAGAGACACAAACCCCTGGGGCCGGTGAGGACATACCAGAGAAGTGCTGGTATACGCTTGCCTTGTTCTCACACTGCTTCCTACACACTTGCTGTTGGCTGGTGCCAGGTTACGGAGTTGGACAGGCCATACAGATGCAGCCCCCCTCCATCTTCTTGCTTCTTGCAGTGGCACCAGCTTGTGCCACCGGCTGTGGAGTGGACCGAGGGACCTGGATTGTGTAGGCAAGGAGAGGATGGCAGGCAGGAGGACTCAAGCAGCCAGGGTGGTGAGGCTTCTAAAAGGAGTCAGTGCCAGCTCCAGCTTGCCTGGGGATCCAAGGCTGGGAGGGTTCCAGATGGCTCCCCAGGACTCAGATTGCACTCCCACAGGAAGTGCTGAATTTCCAAAAAAGAAGCTGAAAGAAAACAGGACATTGTGTAAGGGAAAAGCTGCATACATTTGCATAGTTATAAGCTAGTTGCATAACTGAATGAATCTGAATAGTATCTGAATACTCTTTGGAGGCATAGGGGCAATAGGGGAAAAGAAAAGGTCAGGCAGTCCGAGTGTCTGCTGCCCAGTCCCTGCGCGAACATCGCACCACAGTGGATGCACTGGGTAACTTCTTCATTTCATGGGAGAAGATTGGGGTTGAGAACAAAAGCCCCAGGACCTGACCTGCTGGAAAAGGAGTGGGAAACTAGCAAACCCACCACTGTGTGCACATGCCAGACAAAGCCACAGCCATGAGCGGGGGAGCAGATAGAGTGCCCCCAGCACAGCAGCTTTCCCTGTCGAGTGATGGTGTTCCCCACCCATGGGGGCCATAGACTTCCATGACAGTGCCCTCAAGTGTGGGACATAGAGCCAGCCACACCATTACCCCAGCCGGAGCACATCAACCCACCCAGCAAAGCAAACGTGGTGGGTCAGCATGCCTGCGCCTGGCTGGGCGCATTTCTTCCCATAGAAATCCTTCCGCAAAATAGGCCAGCTCTCTATACCTCTGCTGGGAGCTCGTTCCAGTCTGCCACCCCCAGCAGCTAGAAACGTCCTCCTAGTTTTCAGCCAGGTCAGACCAATTTCCTCTTAGGCAAAACCCATCCAGCAGTTTAAGCAGATCTCCTGCTGCTCCAGTGTTTTTCACTGATAAAGCTACCCTGAACAATCTTATCTCCCCTTACAGTCTGTTTTGACAAACTATCAAGCTGGGCTGCTCTCATCTCCTCTCTGCATTCCCTCAGTCATCTCAGTTGCTCTTTTCTGCACCTTTTCTACAATGAATTCATGGGTTTTAGCATGACTGGTCAGCACTGGTGCATGGTCTGTAAATAATGTCTGTACAACAGCACTGGCACTATCTGCCTTTTCTGGAAACACAACTCAATAGAGTTAAGAAGTCACCACGTCTTCATGGCTGCATGACATGGCAGCCTACGTTCATCCCAAGGTTGCTGAATGCATGCAGGCCTTTTCCTCTTTAATACCTTCCAAATCAGGGGCCTAATTTATGGCATAAATGTTTGTCCAGTGACTCCAGGGCATGACTTTGCATTTTGTACCATTCAATTTCCTCCCATGACTATTAGTTCAGCCTTCAATGTCACCTGTTGCCCCTGAATGCTATTCCAACCCTCTGCTCTGCCATTTCACTACCTCACCTGTTAGCTCAGCTCACTGACCTGCACTTGATATTTTATGACAAAGTCATTGATAAAAATATTAAATTATTTTAGGTCTTTGAGCCCATATTCTCACTTATAATTTCCCTTTCGGCACAATCCAGTCTCCTAGTGGCAGACAGGACAGGGGATGTGTCTACATCTATGCATCAGCAAGGATGCTGCAGGAGACAGAAGTTACTTTTTTGTCTTCACTATTGTTGTGATCTGCTGTTGTGTGCAATTGTCTTGGTTTTGTCTTAGAAGCACAAAGAGGGGGTTTTAGCAACAGAGCTCCAGTGCACCTGCACTGTTTTTTTCCCAGACCCCAAAGATGACAGCTAAGATCATCTCTATGCTCAGCTGAAAGTCTGTTTCTCCTAATGAAAGTTTTTAACTCAAAGAGAAAAAGAGAAGATAGTGTTATGGTGAAAGCCTTTCCACTTAATGGGTTCTACTTCTTCTCTTAATAAAGGTCAAAAAAGTGTTTAAAGGCTGTTGGAACAGGGAATTCCCCAGCTATAACAGGGAACTCCCCAGCTATAATGGGATAGCCCAAGCTACACTAACTCCTTACTTCTGTAACAGCAAAGATGGGGTTTTTTACCTCAAAGTCCTCTGGGCTGGAGCCACCCAGGCATCCTTCCTCCTCGCCCTGTGCAGGCTGCAGGGCTGCGTGTGGGCAGGATGGGGAGAGATTCAAACTGGCTGCAGGGCCCCAGCAGCTGAAGCATTTCATTGCACTGTTCTGCTACATACCTCACTGCTGTGCAGCCACAGAAACTGCCTGTCCCTGCTCCCCTGCATCTGCCAGTGTCCTCCAGGGCCAGCATCTGGAGAGCCCTGGCAGGAGAAGAGCCTGGAGCCGGGCAGCTCTGCCCAGGGACAGGGGGCTCCTTCAGGAGGTTCTGGGGAGGCTGCGTGTCCTGGAGAGCAGCAGGGTTGCAGAAGGAGGCTAAGCAGGAAGGGACCGAAAGGAATCGGCTGAGATTTACAAAAGGAAACAATGGCCTAAAGAGCAGGAAATACCCTGGCAGCCGAACACAGGAGGTTGGGACATGGAAACACTGGGGTTGGGAGCCACCGCAGCCACGCACAGCATAGGGTGTGCTGCTGTGGTGAACACACTGTTCTCTGCTGACAGCAATACCTGCAGCCAGGCTTCCCTCTTTGCGACAGAGGCCAGGAGTCAGGAAACTCTGATCAAGTCCCTTGCCAGGGCTGCAGAGCAGCACCGAGCCCCTTCCAGCTGCCTGCAGGAGCCTGCCAAGAAAGGGAGAGCAGGCAACAAGGTCTGACATAAACCAGGCACCCTTTGTGCATGACCAACTACAAGCCGCGAATGAAATAAAATGAGCCCTCTCTGGTGGGAGTACCATCAGAGCAGCAGCCTCACTCGCTGCGACAGCTGGCTCTTGCAGGGCAATTACTGACAGTGCTCCCAGGGCTTTGGCTCCTGCCTCCTTTTGTCATCCCTGCCCTTGACCCTGCTCCCCTTCACCCCTCCCTGCCCCTCCCTGCCCCAGCTGTGGACTCCCTCCCTCCACCCCTCTGATCAGACAGGGATGCCTTCCTCCCTCCCTCCCTCCCAGCCGTGCCCCTCTGCCCGTGGGGTCCAGCTCCTCCATGGCCAGAGCCTGTCCGGCAGCCCATAGCCCTGCTGTCCCATCTGCGGATGGTCACACAACCACTGCCCCCATCCACTGCAAGCAGCCTCTCCCTCTGCTTTGCCCCGCACATCAGCCTTGCCGCTGTCCCCTGCATCCCCCTGCTCCCTCGCAGACAGATGAGCTTTCCCAAGCAGATTCAAACCATCCCATTTTTAGCATTGAACTGTGACCAGTTACAGCAAATGCCCTTATCCCAACACACACCCACACACTGCGCCCTGTTCCTGCGGTCAGCTTCACCTCTGTTTATGTGGAGCACTGTTACACACGCTGGCTTTCTTTCCCCTTATAGAAGCACTCATGGAAGAGCTGGATACGTGTTTCCTGCACTGCGTGGGAGCTGCCAGCAGGAACACACACAGAGCTCGCATGAGCAGGGCTTAGACATTATAAAAGTCTGCAGCCCCTCACCAAGCTCTCTGGCCTGACCTTTGCCTGTGATGTTTGCAGAAGTATGTGCCATCCCAGGGGTGACAGTGGAGATGCTTTCAGCAGTAATAGCTGTAAGAAGTAGTTTCAGGAAACTGCTCTGCATTATTCCCAGGAGGGCTCTGATCCTGCAGCAATATATGCGTGCTGCCCTGCCCTCCTGTGAATTCACACATCTGAATTACATGCTGACACCAGCAGGTTACACACTTGTGTAGGTCATGCGTTTGTGAAGGACGTATGTGGGGAGCTGCAGGACAGGGGAGGTTAGAGTCTGATATATCAACTCGGTAAACACAAATAGATTCCTGAGAAGCTGTGTGCTGGCCACATGTTTGCCCTGCAGAAACCACTAACAAATGTGCTGAAAGAAAACAAAGCAGCAGGGAAGATGTTTGTCAGCTTCACAGAGTCAGTCTGGCACCTAGAATGAACCTTAAACCATAACAAAGTGCAAGTTGTGCAAAAACATGTGACGTCATTACATCCCAGCCCCATCCATCAAATGCAGATAAAAATAGACGGCAAGCCAAGAGGGGCCTCCTAGCAGGGAGAAGAGGAAGGGAGACAGGGAGGTTCAGCCCAGACCTCAGTACCATAAACACCAATGCCCTGCAGGAGCCAGCCCCCCTCGCCCTGGAGCAGCCTTGGTGGGCAGCGCAATGTGGGTGCCCTGCTCCTGCAGGGAGGGATGGTCCCAGCTGCACGGCGTCACCTGGGCTTTCCTGCAAAACCCCGATCCTGCAGAGCAGTCTGGAAAGGAATTAAAGCAAACTAACCCTGAAAGGGGTTTAAAAATCCCCTCAGACTCCGGCAATTTAAAGTCAGAGCACACTGAAAATGATACATACCTGGGACCCGCATTAAATAAAGCAAGGAGCTCCTGGCTAGCTGCATGTCACTGCAAGATCAACCCCTCAGGACTGCCACGCTGTATAAAGCAGCTTTCAGATCCTCTGCACTCTTCCAGTCATACCATGGCTGAAAGCATGGCAGTGCAGTTCACGCCACAGTCCTTGAGGTAGCACCTGGTGAAACTGGATGAGACCAGAGAGGAGCCCCAGCTCGCATCTCCGAGAGCCCCTTGCCCAGGGACTGCTCACCAGGACTGATCCATTCTCCCTTCCAGACAGTGGAAAAGGAGAACTCACCCTGAGCAGCAAATCCTTCCTGCCTCACCTCTCGCATGCAGGAATCCTGAATGGAAACCGAAGCTTTAGACCTGTTACTGCACTGTCTGAGATCCCCAACCTCTTTAGCTGGGAGCCCCAGCCCAAATGGAGGCACTCCAGAGGTGTTCCTGGGCTCAGAACAACCAAAGAGGAGTTCAAGGAAAGAGGGGTAAAGGCGGCAGCAAGCTGCATGAGCTGTCCTGCCAGCAGCACTCCCTCTGCCGCCCTGTGCTGCAGGATGCATCCAGACCCTCCCCAGGGTCCCTGACTGCAAACTGGTGGTAGGACGAGGTGAGACAAAGCAGAGGACCAACCTGAGACAGGCCTGGCAGACGGACAGGACAAAGATTGTGACAAAAGGTCTCCACAGCATGCCACACACCAGGGGATCCCCAAGGGAAACAGCTTCCTTCCTGCTGGTGAAGGAAATGGCAGCCAGTTCTTGGGGTAGGAGAAGGGCAGGGGTATGCTGCAGAGCACCTGGCTCCAGGCAGGCAGAGACCAGGGCTCCGAATGCACGCACGGAGCAGAGCCCTGCCTGGTCTGCTGGAGACGAGGGCCTGCATGTGACACTTCAACAGCACCCCATGGGCAGCGTTGGGCAGCAGAAATCCAGGTCTGGGCCCCTGCTTTGCCACAGCCTGCTTGTCTGAGCCCAAGAGGGACAGCAAAGCTCTGTTCTCGCTGCAGAGATGAATTATGGGCACAAGCCTGCTGTTTCCTGGGCACGGGCAGGCTGGGAGGTGCAGCAGCCTGTCGTGTTGAATCTCCCCAGGACAGCTGCCTCAGAGCAGGGGTTGAGCGCGATGCAGGGTGTCTGCGCTGCCCTGGCCACTGTCGGACTTCACAGCTAAACAGCTAACAGCTTGAACCCTGGAGAATAGCCGAGGGCAGACACCTGTTTCAGGCGGTCACGTTCAGTACAAAAGCGTGGAGGCCACCAGGATGGACCAGGTTTCTCCTGCTTTTTGGTTGGGTGACAGTCAGGACAAACAGCAAATGAAAGACTATGGCTTGTGCCTGAAAATGGACAGGCAAGACAAATATGTTCTACTATATATTATCCAGTGAAGGAAAAGGAAGTTGAAGAAGATAAAGAAGCTTACTCTGATGTGGATGAGGCATTGAGGATGAGGGGGTGAGGAAAGAGATAGTGGGATATAGGGGGATTGTCTGGATGGGGTGAGGGGGCAGTGATGATAGAGGACGATTGCTGCTGTGGGAACATCCATCCACTGATCCTGCATCACCTTGTCATTCCTGTAATGTGTCCAAAGAAGTCAAGGGTATCATGTGCTGAGAACACGGCACTCAAAGTGACTGAGTTTGAACAGAGAGATCTAGGACCTAGCCAGTTCATGCTGGTGGATGCAATTTGTGTATCTAAAAGGACCTCAAAGATTTGTGTATGAGCTGCCTGTGCAGAGTGTGGCCAGTCCAGGGACACAGCAACATCCAGCTAGGACATGTGCAGCACATGTGAAAATGAAAACAGCAGAGGTCCACAAAGAACATCTGAAGACAAAATGTGTTTCCTCCCCAGAAAGCATGAGGCAGCAGACAATGTGAGAGCAACTCCCCTGGGCCAGATCTAAGCCCTGCATATCCCTGCATCCTACTTTTGCAAGTTGCTAATAGCAGATCCCTAGAGGAAGAGCACAAGAACCAGAGCAGGGACCAAGCAATATTTCATCAGTTGCAGACTCACAGCTTCTGACAATCTGCAGCTTAGAGCCCTCTTGAGCCAGAGGCTACATCTGCGTCTTTGTGTTTAATAGTCCTCAATCAATTTTTCTCCCACAAATTTGCCTAATAGCTTTTAAAATCCTTTTCTACTTTGGCCGCTGTAAACACCCTATGGCAATGAATTCCACAATGTGTCACCCACGAACATTTTACCCCAAGAAACACTCAGTAAAAAATTACTCCCATTCATGTGTTTTACAGCACGTGCCTAGCCTTTTCATCAGGCATCTCAACTACCATTTTGTGTGAAATGGTGAATAACCATTCCTACGTGCTCTCTCCATGCTGCTTATGGTGCTCTTAGTCTGCGTATACCCGGCTAAGCTGTTGCTTTCCGAGCTGAGTAGTTAGTTTCATGTGAAAGCTTGTCCACACTTTTGATACCCCTTCCAGTGTCCCAAGAGTCTGTGCAGCTCTTCACAGCCAGCTTTAGAGCTGACTGTCCTGAATAGTTTGGTGTCATCAGCAAACTCTGCCAACTCATTGTTCATCCCTTTTCTGGATTGTTTACGAACATGTTGAAAAGCAGTGCCTGGTACTGAGCCTGCCTTAGGTACCACAGCACATTCTCTGGCCCTTTTAGCATTTGCATTCCTCCAAACCTCTTGAGCAAATATCTCAGCCTGTCACCATTCATAGTATTGATTCGTTATATGATCTGTTCTTTTGTCACCTCATTTTGAGACAATTCCTCTGACTTTCCTCCTGTAAAGAAAGGCTTCCTACAGAGTAAATGCTACAGCAGAGAATGAACTTTGCTTTTTTACTATAGTGCTGTCTGTCTAGTGACCTCATTTAGACCCTCGTCATCCTTGGGCTCTATGTATCTTCTGCTCAGGTTCTTGTCTTCAGTGTTTTTGAGCACTGCTTTTTACCTTTTGGCCAGTTAATTTGTCAGCATCTCTTTTGGTGTACCTTTGGCCTATTCCTTGTTTGGACAGAGCTTTTACTTGCAGAGGATGTCTGTTAAAACCGACAGATTGCCCCCGGTACAGGCTATCCCCCCCTCAGGTACAGCCGAGCTGGCAGACAATTGGCAGAGCTGCAACAGGGAACCAGGCTCCGCAGAAGATGGGAGGCTGTCACAGGGGTGCCGCGGGGGCTTGTGGAGACACAGGCAGATAGGAAAGGTGCCTGGGGTGTGTTGTGTGTTTTATGTTTTGTTCCAACCTTTTAATTCCTTGTCCTTGTACTTATTCCCAGCTGAACTTTTGCCTTGCACTTTGATAAGAACCAGTGGTTTACTTTCCTATGAGTCCTGTCTGGTAGGCGTAGGACAAGGTCACCATGGGAGCTGGTGGCACAGACTGGTGGCAGGGTGGTGTGACTGGTGTGCGTGCCTGGAACTGGCCATGGCCCAACACGTGCTTTTGCAGTCTGGGATGTGATAATGGGGTCTGCCAGGGTCAGCAAGGGGCTCACGCTGATAGCCAACAGCCTTCCAGCAGGGATTCACCCGGGTGGGCTCAGAGAAGAGCACGGCACAGGGAGCTGGCAGCAGCAGCAGCTCAGGCCCTGTACCCACGGCAGTGCCATGGGGCTGTTGCTGGTGGCACCAGTTACCCCAGTGCGACTGTCAGAGTAGCCCAGTTGGCTGCCAGGCAGGACCTGGTGGTGGCCCACACAAGGAAACACCTGTTTGTTTATACTGTTTGTTTATACTCTGTTTATACTGTGTTTCAGGGAACAGGACTTTGTGTACAATACCTGGTGTGCACCATCAGTGCCTCCTTGTCTAATAGCTGCCATCACCATGGTCCCTCTTGGTTAACCACACCAGCTAAAAGGAGGAACGGTCTGGAGGGAAAGAATGTCTCCCAAAACAGCAAGAAGGCACCAGTGCTTAGAAGCAGGGTGGAACAAATAATGAACGTGCTAAGAGAAACTGGAGATGGCCAGAAAGAGGAGAAAAACATCGAATGAGCCAGAAACTTTCCGGAGGAATGAAAACATCTGTAAGACTTCATGCTTGGAGCCGGTGAAGTGGTTTCCGGGTGCTCGGTGCCTGGCCAGGGAAGGCTGTTAGGGAAGATGGCAAGGTGGCAGTGCTCGGGCACTACGGGAACCGAGGGACCAGGGGAACACGGAGGCCCTGCCGAGAGGGGACTGGAAGGGCGGCAGATGCCTGGACGGAGGCTGGGGCAGGGGCAGGGACAGGGCCAGGCGGCGGGTAGCCGGGAAGGGACAGGCACTCAGACGGGTGGGTCGGGCCGTGGAACCGGGGCTCCGAGGCGGGTGGGTCAAGCCCCGGGGCCTCCCCGGGCAGAGGTACGTCCGGGGTGGCGGCGCCGGGTCCTGCGGGAAGCGCGGCTGCGGAGGCGCCGGCCGGCCCCGACGGCGGGGCGGGGCGGCTGGGAGCAGCGGGGCGGCCGCGGGGCGGAGCGCGGGGTCCCGGGGGCGCATCCCCGGGCCGGGGGTGCACGGGGCCCCTCCCGGCGGGGCGGGCCGTGCGCGGCCGCACGTCCGGAGCGGGGCGGGCTGAGCCCGGGCCGGCCCCGCGCGGCGCTGTCAGCCCGCGGATCGGCGCGGCTCGGATCGGATCGGCGCGGCTCGGATCGGATCGGATCGGCGCGGCTCGGCGCGGCGCGGCGCGGCTCGGCGCGGCTCGGCTCGGCGCGGGGATGGCGGTGCCGGAGCCGGACGCGCGGCTGGCGCAGGAAAAGGAGGAGGAGAGCGAGGAGGAGAGCGAGATCCTGGAGGAGAGCCCCTGCGGGCGCTGGCAGAAGCGCCGGGAGCAGGTGGGCGCGGGGCGCTGCGGGACCGATGCTGCTGCCGCCGCCGCGGCCGGGCCCTGCGGGACACCGAGCGCTGCCCCGAGCTCGCGGCCGCCCCGCAGGAGCCCGCTCGGGGGCAGGCGGCGCCGCCGGCCCGTGTCCCGCCGACCGGAGCCGGGGCTGGGGCCAGGGCCGGGGCGGCCGCATCCCCCGGGCGCGGGCACGGGCAGGTGCCCAGGGCAAGGGCGATGGCCGCGGCCGGAGACCGATGCGGAGAGCTGCCCCGGGGGGGGGGAAAACGAGCCGCCGGGGGCGGCCCGGAGGCGCGGGCTGCCCCGGTGCGGGGTGTCCCGGTGCGGGGTGTCCCGGGGGTGCAGCCCGCAGCGGAGGGCACCGATGCCCGAGGGACCAGCCGTGCTGGGCCGCCCGCTCGCAGCCGGCTCGTGGGCCCTTTCGGAAGGGGACCGGGCGCTGCCGGAGCCAGCGCTGAGCCCGATCCTGGAGGGTTTTGCTGAGGTCGGTGTTTGAGCTGTGTCTGGTGGCAGCGGTGCGGGTGGCAGGCCGGTAACCGAGAGTCGCTGGCCGGGCAGCTCCTGTGGGAACGAGGACTTGGCGGGTAGATGGCGGGGCACGACGGAGGCTGGTCGCCGCACCGCTGCCTCCAGGGCTGGAGAATCCGGTTCCTCCTCTCCAGACAAGGTGTTTGGACCGTTTCAGCTTATCTTCCCAGCCCAGGGGCTCAGCACAGCCCTCCTGCAGCGTGTCCACCAGGGTTTTGCAGCGCTCCCATCATCACCCCCTGCCCTCTCTCTTCCAGATGTGTCCCCCATATCAGTGTAACAACCATCTCCCCTGAAAGTGGAACCTGAGTCTCCTTGCCTCTGCTAGGGCACCCAAGAACAGGGACCAAAGTCAGTGGGTGAATCCTGACCCCAGGCAGGGTTGGGACAGCACTGAGATACAAGATCACAGGCACTGTCAGCTTCTGAAGGGTAAAAGGGCCCACCCTGTTCTTTATCTTCCCACCATCGCCTGTTAATGACCTGTCGGTAGTCCATAGTCTAGTCTGGCTGCAGGCTGCCCGTGTTTTAGGCTGTTTTCCCAGTCTGGGCTTTGCTGAGATCTTCATAACCTGCAAATGTTGGTGCCATCAGCATCTGCCCTTCTTGTGTCCCTCCGTGCTTTCTGGCGCTTCCACACCCACACATCACCCTTCCATCTCCATTCCTACTACCTTACCACTTCTGCCCACATCTTCTCTACATCAGAGCCTTGCATCAGGGTGTACATGCCTCATGGCTGGTGCCTGAGCCTTGTTCCATGGTGTGCATGCCATGTAGTGAGTGCCAGGACCCGACACCACGTTCAAAATCGCATGGCTCCTTCCCCTGCTTGCCCTTGGTGCTCCCAGAGTATCAGATCCCACCCATGTGGCACATCTGAGGTGTCAGAGACAGCTATATCTTTGTGTTATTTCCTTTATCTTTTTTTGGGACAGGCTTTGCTGGTACCCGTCATCAGCCATCCCTCTGTCTGTGCCATGCATCTGACCAAGCTTCAGCTGCTGGTGCGGGCCTTGCAGCGTGCCCTCCGTGCTGCAGGTGAGGCGTGGGGTAACGGCACAGGCGCAGCTGACAGACAGACCCCTGCCTCTCCCATGGTCTCTGCCACGGTGGCTCTGCAGGGCAGCTGAAGAGGTGAGGAAGGCCGTGTGGAATCTAGTTTTTTAGCTGAGAATATCCTGTAATTAGATCTACAGACTTAAAATTATCTCCGCTTTGTGTTGGAAACAAGCAACAGGGTGGAAAGATTTGGTGTAGGTACTGGATAAGGCCCTGTAATTTAATCACATCTGACCTGTAGTTGCATTATGCTTTTCCACACAGTTCTTGGATGATGTGTGTTAGTCTGTGACCCACCAAAACAGCCTGAAACCCCTAGTTGTCCTTGGCAAAGAAATGACTTGGAGGTCATTTCCTATTTGAACAATCCCCGTCTATTTTGACCTAATGGTGACATTTAATGATCTACATTTTAACATTTAATTTTGACAAGGGAGCTTTCTGGAGTGGAGTTGCAGTGGCTGGAACTGGCCCCCAGCGGTTTGTCCCCCTGTACAGTGCATGGGAGAAGTGGAAACAAACGTGGAGCACAGCCCCATCAGTGACCTTTCCACACAGATGTTTTGGTAATTGGTTGCTGTGCCGTGCTATCCACCTACAGGGAGGTTTTCTTGCCAGAGAGGTTGGAAGGCTGGATTGGTCTTTCCTGAGCATTGCAGGACAGCAGGCAGTGGCAGGAAGGCTTGTGAGTCTCTGTGGTTTGCGATACGGTCACACATCGCACGGTGATGAGTTGCAGTGCTGTGGTCACCTCTTTAGCAACACAGGAGCTTGCCAACGGCTCACCAGGCCCATGTGTCTGTGCCGAGGCACCTGGGGAGGCGAGCGTTCAGATGATGGACCTGGAGGAGAGCGGCCTCTTGAGCAAGTGCAGGTTTCATGGTTCAGGGATCTGTAAAGCTGCCGTGACAAAATGCACATGAACTTGACCGGCGAAGTGGTAGCACTGCCTAAATTGCAAAGTGAAGGAAGTTTTGTGCAAGAGTCTAGTTTGTTGCAAATTCATACATAGAGCCTTAGTTACGTACCAGGAAGAAAAAACACTGTTTGCTGTCTGTAAGCTGTTGATATGGTATCTTCTAACATCGATGAACAGCCATTCTGTTTAACGCACATTCTGATTGCCGTAAGCACTTCACATGCTTTTACCAATAGGGATTTCCCCTCACTATCCTGGTGATTCATTGTAATTATTTATTCTCCTTAATTCGCTTTGCCAGAACAGTTGAGTCCTGTAAGGTCTTGCCGCTTCCAGACTGGGTGCAGCGGGGCGGGAGAGCTGCCTGTGACCTGCGGTCCCTGCGGCAGGCAGAGACAGCCCAGGCACGCGGCTTGGAGCAGTGTCTGGAGCCTGGAGAGCTGAAGCGGGCAGAGGCAAGCACTCCATACAGTGTTCTAATGCTTAAACTGTGATGCTCAGTAGTATAGGCAGGGAAGCAGGTTATGATAAATTGCTAGCATGTATATATTAATTACATGTACACAAGGACTACACCTCTGGTTTTACACATGGCCGTTGTAGCTGTACTCCACTGGGACAATGCAGAGCAGCGGCTCACAACCCCCTGTGCATTATTACACCACGTTTCAAGTACATTCACTACTGCATTCAGCTAGAATGTGCCGTGATCTTAATGCTGCGCTGGGCCTGGCCATGCCCGCCAAAGAAGAAAACACTTCCCTTGATAACTTCCTTTGCCTATTTATGATGCATATATTCACGACGGACATGAAGTCACAGATTTCCACAAGCAGTTCAGGAAAGAAAAGCACTTACAGCATCTCTGCAATGTATGTGGAGGAACGGCCACACGACTCCTTTGGTGACTTCAGTGTCAGCACAATCTGTGTTCTGCCTCTTTCATTTCTCTTCCTGCTATAGCGTGAAAGTGCAGCAAAGGAATCCTGCTGTTGCAGACTTTTCCATGTAGGAAGAGACTTTTTTTCAGCATTGGTTTGATGACTTCATTTACTTTTTCCACCCACCCTGTAGAGTAAGAGTAGCAAGGAAGAAGAAAGTTGGTTTACTGCTTATGTTAAAAGTTTTGCAACTTTCCTTGTCTGAATATATTTTCCCGTATGAACCCTAGCACCTTGGTACTAAGATCAAACTGTTTTTATCCATGTTGCTTTGCTTTTGAAAATCCTTTTTCCATTTGGAAGGGACTGTTACGACCAGTAGATATTTGTTGACTCTGCTGTTCGTGAGCGCTGGTAACAACCATGTTAATCTGTAACATAGACTGGGTTCAGGCCATTATTTCAACCTTTTTCCAGCATCTCTCCCGTCCATCTCTGGGGGCCCCGCATGCAGGAATGTCCTGGACCCAGCGTGCTCTGGGTTGCCTTGGTATTCCTCAGGGAATCCCTTCAGATGAGAGCACGTGCTTGCTGTGGCAAAGCTCAGCTGTGGTTCACGGGACTGAATTTTGGAGTTGCTTCTCCGCTTGTAGCTCTGCCATTGCCTCTGACGCAGTGCTCTGCTTCACGGTGCTGGCAGCCCCAGCATAGCTGCTGATGGCTACAACAGGGCTGGCCACATTTTCGCTTGAAATAGTCCATTGCTCGCCTTTTGGTCACCTGGTTTAGTAAAAGGGTTAATGACTGAATGTCGTGATACAGAGCCCTTGAACTATGAGCTTTAACTTCTAAAACCAGCAGGATGAAAGAAGGGAAAAAGGGAAACAATAACAAGAAGAAAGAGAAGAAATTCTGAAGCAGAATTTAAAGAAAGTAAAGTGATATTTAAAAATGTGAGATTTTGACGTGTTGCTGTAGGTTCCCATAGATCAGAAAACAAAATATGGAAAAATAATGTAAGCATTTGAATACACTGAGGTGCAAGGAATTCCCTTTTTTAGGTATAAATTGTGTTTATAGTTTGCAGTGAGGATAACCAGTTCTGTGATAGATTATTTGGAAAGCATCCAACTATTTAATATTTGCCACCAGAGTTATTTTTAAAAGCTGCTTTGTTGCCAGCCCTCCCAGGAGACTAGGACTTGAAGTGTGTTTTGTTGTGGAGTGCTTTTCCAGAGCAGAGGGGATCAGCTGAAGGACTTAGCTCTTTCTTTTCATGCCATCTATTTTTTTCTACCCCTTACTGGTTTTACAGCTTTTGTTTGCTGCTGTTTAACTTTCTGGGATGAGTTTACTTGTGAACCTGCTGACCTCAGCTGATCAGACAGGTTAATACCCTAAGGCTTCGCTCTCTGCTCCAAACAGGAGATGGGGCACCCCGGTGGTTTTAATTGAGGATATTTGTGACAGCAAAACAAAATTGTTTGAACTAAGGTGGCATAACTCGCTGATAGATAAACTTCACTGGAAGCGGATAGTGAAGTCCCCTTCCCAGCATGTATTCTGTGGGTCTGGCCAAAAACAAGACTTTGCATGCTAGATTTAGTGTCCTCCTCGTTACCCTTCTGGTTCGTGGGGGCGATGTGCGAGGGCCGTTTTGCCTTTTGCTTCAGGTCCACTTTCCCTGTGCTACTTTCTCCATTTCAAGGATCTTTTAATCCTTCATGGTCTTACCCGGTCATAACAATCCTCTGCCTTGTTCTCTCTGCTGGGGAGGGACATGGCGTCAGCCCAGTGGTAAAGGTTAGTGCAGAAACTTGTCCTTTTTCGTGCGGTAACATGCTCTCTTATTTCCATTCCTATTCTCCACAAGAATGCCTTTCTGTTTGCAGCTCGTTGCTCCTGGGCTAACTCAGTGTGCTCCTGCGGCACTACCTGTCTGCTCCAGCTTCTCCACCTGTCCCAAATGCATGCAGCTCAGCACTCCTGGGCTGCTCCTTCTGTGCTCCCTCCAAACTAGACACGAAAGAGAAGTATTACAATTACCAGCATTCTCCGTGTTTTGTTCCCTTTCCTTTTTTTTAACTAAGCTTTTTTTGCCCTTTCATTGGTTTTTCCATGCAGTTTTCTTTGTTTACAGTGGCCAGAGAGTGTATATGGGTCTTGCAAGCTTTTACACCTTTTGTGTCCCTTGTCTCCTTTCTCCTTTTTCTCTGATGTAACCAGAGAACACGGACAGTCCCAGAGGCTTTTATATTTTACTTCCAGGACAAGGGAGGTGTCCCACGGTTGTGTTACAAAGTGGATTAAAAGATGATCACATGCTCACTGGTTGGCTCTTCCATTTGTCAAGTTAGCATTTGACAGTAAGCACATGAAAGGCAGTGTGCTAGCTTTCCCCTGTAGCAATCAGATACTGGTCAACAAGGTGTTTTTGTTAGCTTTCACTGAAACGGCACTGCTGACGGCTTAACCGTTCAGCTTGGGTTTGCTCTGTGCCAACGCAGCAGGAGGGCAAATCCCTGCACCCATGCAGTCGACTGGGTAGATCACATGAAATTCCTGTTAACTCGGCTAATTCAACAGGTCTCCAGCCTGACCGATGAACGGTTTGCTGTTTGGTGTTTTCCAGCGGGGCTTGGATGACCAGTGCACACAGCCCATTGCTTTCTGGACTAGCACTGCAAAGCCCGTCCCTGGGCGTTTGTCCCCAGCTCAGACTGGTGGGCACTGGGGCCTGCAGCAGCGGGATGGAGTACTGCATGCCCAGCCTGTCCTTGGGCATCTCCTGCTCCACCTCCCTCCCCAACCCGTCCGGGCTCTGCTCTCCTGCCTGGTGCCCAGGTGCCCCTTCCCCTTCCCACTGAATTCTGCAGAGCCTTCTCTAACGCCCACTGCAAACCCGCTGGGCTGCTGCCACAGGGCAGCGTGCGCCTGGGTTTCAGTGCCGTGGCCAGTGAGTTTCTGAGGTGGAGTTTAGACAGGGAGCAAAGCAGTGCTCAGCTTTGGCTGACCACAGGCTCGCGTCTCCTTCCCAGGGGTGTGCAGTGCCCTGGGGGTAAAGCCAACGGCTCCCTGCCGGCTCCCTGCCAGCCGTTTCCTGAGCAGCCCGTCCGCAGGCCAGGCGTGCATGCAATGTGTGCGATGGTACGGCTTCTGCCCAGGAAATAACAGCACTTGTATTGCCTTCAGCGTGCAGGATCTCTCCTGGCTCTTATCTGGGTGGTGGAAAAATACTCTTCTGTCCCTTTTTCTCAGCAGTGGAAGGAGAACAGGGATCACAGTGTTTGCTCTGGCAGCTGCTGGGCAAGGGGGAAGGCAACCATGGGTATGGAGAGAAAGGAAAGACTTCCAGCCCTCCCTCCCACAGGCAGAGGGCACAGGCTGGCTGGTGGCTCCGTTTCCGAGGAGGCCTGCTCCAGATCCTGCTGGGAGGGGCTTCCTCCCTGACCACAGGTATTAAACCATGATCTCCCTGCTGTTGCTGACAGGCAGATCTCCTGGGGATGGATAGGGAGAGTTCATGGAAAAGGGCTGGGTGGAGTGGGTGCCCCTCGTGCCCTGGGACGGGAGAGCTCTGCCGCTGCACATCCTGCTGTGTTGGCCACGAATCTGTTTTTCTCCCTTGCCTGCAGTGGAGCCGAGCACCTGGTTATTTTTCCTGGTTGATTGGCTGAATGCCACTTCTGCTTTCTGCCCATAGCTCGGCTCCTTCTCTCCTCTTTGAGGCTCACCGCTCCTCCTGCGTTGCCCAGGATGAGTGCCGTTCACCCGTACCTGCCTCACTTCTCTCCATGATTGCACTGGTGTTAAACTGCAGCAGAGCTCGCCCTGACCTGTGCCGTTGCCTCCTAGCTCTGTAAGCATCATGCCACCATCCCTGCTCAGCTAGGTCTCTCAAGCCAGTAGCCCTGTATCCACGCTGGTCTGAATTAGTGCTGAGAATATTTTTTTTTTTTTGAGAGGTAGGATCAAATGCTTCACTGGAATCAAAATATTTTGCATCTCATGTATTTCCTTCACCTGCTAATTGTGTAACACGATCACACAGAACAGGTTTATCTGGCACCGCAGATCCCTCATCCTGCTCCTGCACAGTCACAGGACATTGCAGGCTTGGTCTGCTGTTTTGCTGCGGACTGCAGGTAGCAGAATGGGTGGATGTCACCCAGCTAGCTCTTCTGTCACAGCCTTTGGCGTACCTGCCACCAGGTGAAATCCGGGCAGCAGCCCAGCCAGGCTCAGGAGCAGATTGCCTCGTAATTGCCCCGGGGCTGCTGCTGGTCCCAGCCTCCTCCCTGGGGACAAGGGGGCTGTTTGTGGCAGGTCCAGTGCTTGAAACGGGGCCCTGGAAGCAGAGAGCTTGGAGCCGTGGCGTTGAGTCTCAGGCCCTGGGCAGAGAACTCCCAGCTCAGCAGAGGGGGGTGTCTCGTCTCTTGGCCCAGAGAATCACACGTGCACAGCGCGCCCATGGATGAGCCCCCATTGCCCCCTGGGTGCCCGCTGCACACACACCGCTGCTCCTGCGGGACCTGCTCCAGCTTCTGCTCCTCAGCACAGTGGTGATCAGGCGGCTCTGCCTGCTACTGCTGTTTGTCGTCCCTGTCCCTTGGTAAGCTGAAGGAAGCAGCACAGGTGTCAGAGCACAGCCTCAGCCCTCTTAGCTCATTTTTTTTCCTTTTACATGTTTTAAAAAAATTATTTCCGTGTTGCAACAGTCACCCCTGCCCTACATGTTGCATAGCAAGGGGTGGCAGAGAGAGGAGTGCAGCCTCTGTCAGGGCCAGGGAACACGTGGTTTGGAGAAGGCAAGTGGAGCCCGGCTTGCAGGCAGTGGGCTGGAAGGGGAGTCCCTGCAGAGACACAGTCCTTCGTCTCTGCTGCTTGCACACATTGCTCTGAGAGGACAGTCTTTGCTGCCCAAGGTGTGTCCCCATGGCTTAGCAGCACCTCCTCGCTAACTGTAACCTGAAGCCCCTTGAGAAGCCCAGACACAGCCTTTACTGTCTCCCAGGCTTATGAAATACTGGAGCGGAGGGCCAGGTTGGGATTTACTCCACAGAAGTGCTCTCCCAGGCACATTGTGTTCCCTGCTCAGCCTTGTGGCCCCAGCAAATCCTGCCAGTTCCCAGTGCCAAAAGGAATAACGTTGCCGTGTCACGAGGAGTCAGGTAAACTGTGAAAGCAGCAAGCATCACCATCTTCACATCCTGCTAGCTCTCCTCTCGTTACCACCGACCAGAGGTTTCTCCTCTGTGGCAGAGCAGTACTGGCTCTGCTCCCCTGATGGAGGTGCAGGGGGTTGTGACCTGTGCCATCAACATGTGTCTGCTGTTGCCGTACGACCAAGTGGGTCCTGGTGCTCTTGCCAGCGTGCCACGGCTGCTCTTGGTGAGCCTGGAGAGCCTGAGGCCCTGTAATCTGTGAACTGCTCCTCCTTGTTTGGCTCTCCCCTTGGGTGTCTCTTTGGCTTTGCCCTGTGTCCTCCAGAAGGTGCTGTTTGTCCTGGCTGTCTGTCCTCTGGTCTGTCTGCAGCACCCCCACCCATGGGCAGGCGGTGGGGCCACGGGTGCTCACAGGGCTGCTGCCAGCCTGAGGTGGGTGGGGAAGGGCTCCATCCTGCGCAGGCTGCACGCCTCTGTGTGCCGCAGGCGGGCGGGAGCCTGGCGGCAGCTCAGGAAGCACACCCGTCTGTGGACAGGGCGAATGTACAGAGTGCTGGCAGCTGCCTTGCTCTCGTGCGCATTCATGGGCCTTTGATTGCTAAAACGTCATCTTTCCCCTGGTCACTGGCTCAGCACCAGTCCAGAAAATCCATGAAAAGTTTTGGTCTTCTTCATTCTGGCTTCAGGATGCTGGAGGCATCCTCCAGCATGGTCATAGAATCACAGACTAGTTTGGGTGGGCAGGGACCCCACAGCCCATCCAGTGCCACCCCTGCCATGGGCAGGGACACCCTCCACTAGCCCAGCTTGCCCAAAGCCCCATCCAACCTGGCCTTGAACACTGCCAGGGAGCCGGGGCAGCCACAGCTTCTCTGGGCACCCTGTGCCAGGGCCTCAGCACCCTCACAGGGAAGGATTTCTGCCTCCCATCCCATCTCCATCTCCCCTCCTGCAGCTTCAGGCCATTCCCCTTGGCCTGTCCCTCCCTGCCCTTGGCACCAGCCCCTCTCCAGCTTTCCTGGAGCCCCTGCAGGGACTGGAAGGGGCTCTAAGGTCTCCCCGCAGCCTTCTCTTCTCCAGGCTGAACCAGCCCAACTCTCTCAGCCTGTCTCCATAGCAGAGGTGCTCCAGCCCTCAGATCATCTCCGTGGCCTCCTCTGGACTCCCTCCAACAGCTCCATGTCCTTCTTGTCCTGGCGAGCCCCAAGCTGGATGTAGCACTGCAGGGGGGTCTCAGCAGAGCGGAGTAGAGGGGCAGAATCCCCTCCCTCGACCTGCTGGTCACGCTGCTGGACACACAGCCCAGGACACGGTTGGCTTTCTGGGCTGCCAGCGCACATTGCTGGGTCGTGTTGAGCTTCTCGTCCCCCAGCACCCCAAGTCCTTCTCCCCAGGGCTGCTCTCCATCCGTTCCTCGCCCAGCCTGGAGTTGTGCTTGGGATTGCCCAGACCCACATGCAGGACCTTGCACTTGGCCTTGTTGAACTTCATGACGTTCACATGTGCCCAGCTCTCCAGCCTGTCCAGGTCCCTCTGGACGGCATCCCTTCCCTCCAGCATGTCAACCACACCACACAGCTGCCATCCTGGGAGCGGGGTCACCAGCAGAGGAGGCCTCTGGGACTGTTCTGTCCACAGTGTCCCATGGGTGGCTGGGGTGTGCTGGTCCAGACAGTGTGGAGGGATGCTCTGGGGGGCACAGGAGGGCAGTGGGATGTCCCTGTTGAGGGAGGGAGCCAGCATGTGCTTGTCCTGAGGATGCGAGTGTGGGTGTCTGGGGAGAAGCAGAAGACTGGCAGAGTGCCTTCTCCTCCAGGCACTGTGGCTATGCCTTTTCCCCAGTCTCCTAGAGCAACCCAAGAAAGGTTACAACCCACCTTGTCCTTATTTTCTTCTCCAAATCAGGTCTAAATGCCAGTGGTAGCAGAAATCCTTGTCCGTTGCTCTCCAGCCCTGTGCCTTCCTTGGTTAACAGCTGCTCTCCCAAGGTCCTGGAACTGTATCGCTAAGCCTGTGATTTTTCTGTGGACTGTTTCAGTCCTTGTTGACATGAAAAGCTCAAAAGGGAGCGATTTATTGCAAGATGAAACCTGATCTTTTGTAAACCTTCACTTACTTGTCCCCAGTGGTCTCTCCAGGCTGGCCTCAGCTCCTGCCAAGGACTTTCTGGAAGCAGCCTGAGCAGGGAGCTTGCCCAGTCCAGCGCTGGAGTTTTGCCTGTTCCACGTGGTGTCCACCATTAGCAGCATGCGGAGCTGCCAAGAACCCCTGAAAAGCATGGCATGAGATCATAAAGGTGACCTGTGGCCAGCTCCTTTTGTCCCCAGTCACCTCTGTGATATAATGCAGTATTTATTTATTTATGCAGTCTTGGAGCTCGGTGCGCAAGACAGCTGTTCAGGATCAGTTTCATTGTCATTCAGCACAAGACTGAGCACGTTCATGTCTGCACAGAACAGGGAACGTTTCCTCCCCTGATGCTCCTCACCACATACCAGAGCCTCCCAGATACCAACAGATCCACTGTCCGGAGCCTTAGGCACCAGGATATCACTTTGGGCTCAGAGAGCAGGTTGTTCAAAGCTGGGAGGCTGCAGCAGAGGAACGACCCCGGACTTCTGCTGTGGGACAGGAGGGGACTGGCAGGCACCCAGTTCATCCGGGCATGGGGACGGGAGGCACAGGGTGCCGTGGCCGTGCAGGTTGGGTCCCGCTGTAGGCTCAATATCTGCACGCAAGAACGTTGTGGCTCCACAACAAAGCAGATGAGGAGGTGGCACCTGAGGTTTTCAGACCTGGCTGTGCCTTTGAGCCTGGCATCAGTAACCTCCGTGCAGAGCTCTGTTGCTCCTGTGTGTCCTTGTGGCAACCAAAAGACTGTTTGGGCCCATGCTCTCCGTTTGACTCCTTGTTCTCGTCCTTGTGGCCACTCACTGGTTTCAGGACAGGACTTTTCTCAAGACCATGAGCTGATTTTCCAGTGACATTTTTGGAGAGAGATGGAAGAACAGCTTCACAGAGTGCTCTGTGACTAGCAGACCCTCGTGGTGCATGGGTGCTTACCCCCAGCCACCCTCCCTCCCTGTACAGGCTCCACGAGACCTGCACGAGAGCTCCTGCTGAGGCTGTTCTGCCTTGGCCAGGCAGTCCCTCCTGCTGCAGCCCACCCTTGCTTTCACACCAGCAGCATCAGCCTCTCCAGAAAGACCACAGTTCGGAGTTCACGGTGGCTGGTGCAACAGCCCTGCTGTGGGGGCATCCGGGTGAGGGCTGAGCCCTCTCCCCACCGTCCCCGGCAGCTGGTCCCCAGGCAGTGCGCTCGCTGGGTGCTGCTGTGCTGGCTGTGTTTGCACTGGGAGCCTGGGAGGCTGCTGGGACTTGCTGGGAAAGCTGTGGTCAGCAAGGCCAGCTGGCTGCATCGCTGACTGTCCGTGCTGGGCTTTGTGTGAAGCACGTGGAGCCTGCAAGTGGAGAGAACAAGTAACAGAGGTGCTTTGTGTGTCCGCAGCAGGAACTGGGCCATGAGCTGCCCGTCTGTCCCCTGCTAATGAGCTGGGGGTGCTGCGTGCCCGCGCCTGCGCCCACAGCTGCCCCATGCCACAGCGGTCCAAGCCCTGGCGGCAGGATGCTGCGTACCGGCCCCTGGAAGCAGCATAACAATCCTGCTTCTCATCTGGCTGCCAGCAGCTCCGTGCTGCCCCTGCCACATGGCAGACAGGAGTGGGCAGCGCTGCCTCTGCCCAAGCTGCCGGGGCCGAAGGAGGGGGACAGCCCTGGCCCCAGCCCCACTCTGCCCCCGGTCCTGGTGGAGGAGGGAAGGGGCAGGTCGGGGGCTGAGGGCCTGCTCCCGTGCACTGGTGCTTTTGTGAGAGGAGAGCGAGGGCAGCGACTGTGCAGAGCCCAGTGCAGATGGCGTTCAGGATGCAGCAGATGCTGCTCCTGGGAGGCAGGACGCCCTGGTCCTGCATGGGGGTGTCTCTGTGCTGTTGAGCCCCTAGCAGAACCGGCTGCCTTTTGAGCAGGTTTTACCTGGGCTGGAGCCAGAACCTGGTGGTCCTGGCTGGCCTGGGGACCAGCGATCTGGTGCTGCCCTCAAGGCAGGATTGGCAGAGACTCAGCATAGAGACGGGGCTGCCACGGCTGGGTCCATGCTGGACATGGCCTGCGGAGGTGATGTCTGCAGAACTGCTCTCCACGGGGTCCTGGGATGCAGCTCTGTGACCTCTGGGGATGGGAACTCATCAGACCCCAGGGCGTGGGGTGTTGCCCCCAGTTTCCTCGGGATGTTAAAAGAGATGATGCTGTGGCTTTGGTTTGTCTGGACCTTCTAACTTGCCCTGTCCGATGTGAGTGTGACCCTCAGCTGTGGATGTGGGTTGCTCCCCGTGGCTGCTGGGAAGTGGGGTCCACATGGCGGTCCCTGTCTGCGTGCAGGAGTGGGGCCAGCAGGTGACTGTCACCGCCAGCTTCTCGCTGAGCTAGAAGAGTTGAGAGGGGCTGGCATGGGAACTGCTCTGAATCGCTGGCTCTCTCCTGTGCCCTCAGGTCCTGGAGAAATGGTGCCGGCTGCTGCGATGCCTGAGCTCCCAAGCAGGCAGGTCCCAAGGGCAGGGCAGACCAGGAAGCAGGCTGGGGGTTTGCTCCATGCACTGTGTCCTGGCCAGAGACTCCTGCAGGCTGGAGTGCTCCGCAGGAGCAGTAACAGAGACTGCCATGCCCATGCAGCATGTTCCTCTATGCAGGGCTGCAGGTGGGGCTGGAGCCATGGGCAGGCTGCAGCTGGGCTGTCTCACACCTTCCCATGCCTTGCAGGTGAATCAGGGGAACATGCCGGGCATCCAGAGCACCTTCCTTGCCATGGACACAGAGGAGGGCGTGGAGGTGGTGTGGAATGAGCTGCTCTTTACCGACAAGAAGGCCTTTAAAGCACACGAGGTGAGCCCCCTCCCTGGCAGGGCCTGTGACCACCTCCCCTGAGACCTCCCGCAGCACCTTCCAGGGCAGGAGTGCCGGTCCCTGCTGTTTATGGGCAGCAGCATGCCTTGGTCAGCAGTGCTAATCACAGCCTGTCATGCTGTGCTCCTGTCTTCATGGCATTGTGCTTTCCCTTGGCTTCCCCCTCAAAGACAGCTCCATGTGTCCTCTGTGCCCAAAACCAGCTTTCCATGTGAGCAGGGGCACAGCCTGCTCCCCAGCCCTTGCTGTCAGAGGTGTCCTGCCACATCCCAGGACCTGCCACCTCACCTGTCCTCTCTCTGCCCACAGGAGAAGATCAAGACCATGTTTGAGCAGCTGGTGCTTGTAGATCACCCCAACATCGTAAAGCTTCACAAATACTGGCTGGATGTGAAAGACTCGAAGGCACGGGTAGGGAGGACTCAGGGACACACAAAGTGTCTGGGGGTCCCCCGACTGGGGGAGGGATGCCAGTGGGACCCAGGCGGGGATCCCAGCTCTGCTCCTCACCCCGCTCCCCAAGACCTCCCTCCCTTCCCCAGGACGTTGCTGCCAGCAGCCCCGTGTGTGGGGCTGGCGCAGGCTGCGTGCTGCTGGCTGGTGCAGCCCATGGCAGGCTGGGGAGCTGATGCCTCTCTTCCCTCCCAGGTCATCTTCATCACAGAATACGTGTCCTCAGGGAGCCTGAAACAGTTCCTGAAGAAAACAAAGAAAAACCACAAGGCCATGAATGCCAGGGTAGGTTTCCTGGGAGCATGCACAGGGTGTCCCAGGTGAAGTGGGTAGGTCTGTGCCTGCTGGCACAGAGAGGTTGTCTGGTCTCTTATAAGGCACAGCAAGTATCTGTGGTGGCTTCCTGAGTTTTGATGGTGTTCTTTGAACAGGGGTTGGAAAGGAGACTGTTGTCGCTGGGACAGTGTGTGGCTCATCTTTGAGTAACAGTCTCTGCAGGGCTAGTGGAGGGCAGATTTCCCCAGTTGTGCGTAGGTAGGAGTGACCTGACCTGGCTGCTGGGCTCTGATGGGTGTCTGGTCTGATGGAGAGCTCTGGTCTCTGCTCTAGGCCTGGAAGCGCTGGTGCACTCAGATCCTGTCTGCTCTCAGGTAAGCTTGCCATCACTTGCACTGTCAGCCGCCCTGCTTCTCTCTGGGCTGGGCGCAGGTAATGTGCTCAGGGCAGCTTTGTGTTTCACCAGCTTCCTGCACTCCTGTGAGCCTCCCATCATCCATGGCAACCTCACCAGTGACACCATCTTCATCCAGCACAATGGGCTCATAAAGATTGGTTCAGGTAGGCAGCTGCTGCCCTTGCAGGCCCGCGGCTCCAAGTGCCGATGTGAAGAGTCAGCAGGAGGAAGCTGCCTGCCGAGGGACGTGGTGGGGTCGTGCGGGGTGGTGTGTCGAGGGGCTTCTGGCTGGGCAGAAGAGGCGGGAGCTGCAGGGCCCCTTGGGGGATCACCTGTGCATCACCCGTGCAAGGCTTGGAGTTACATTCTCTTCTGTTTGTGTCCTCTGCTCCATGACTTCTTACTTGTCCGCTTCTGGATTGGCACTGACCGGCAGTCTGGCACAGGGTGTTTGCAAATGGTGAGTGTTCCTCTGCCACCTCTCCCAGCACATCCGTCCCATCCCTGGGTTGACCTTCATCCCCTGCAATCCCTGGGTGCCTCTCACCAGTGAGGCACTGCGGCATGGAGGAGCAGTCCTGGGCTCTGCAGGCAGGGGGGACCTTTGTCCCTCAGTTGAATTGCTGCTCCTATCATGGGAGCAGAGGGGTCTCCTGGGGGAGCGAGTGCCCCACGGGTGGTCCACGTGGGCAGGAGTGCGCACAGAAATCCCTGCTACCTCTGAGCACCCATCTGTGCTCGCAACCCTGGGCAAACAGCTTGGAAGAGTTGTGGTGCAGAACATTTCTCATTCCCCAACACAGCCCTCCCGGATGACCTGAGAAGCCCCATCAGGATTGAGAGGGAAGAGCTACGCAACTTGCATTTCTTTCCCCCGGAATACGGCCGTGAGTGCGGGGTCTGTCTGCTGGGGGGTGCAGGCAGCGTGGGTGCCCAGCGGGACGTGGAAGGGGTCCTGTGTGAGGCGTGGGCGCAGTATGTTTGCAGCAATACAGAATTATTCAGTGTATTCATAACTAAAGCTGTTAGCCATGAGTCACAGAAGATCTTGTGATAATGAATGACTGTGTGATAACATTGTAGGTAAAATTTAGTGTTGATTAGTGCAGAGCGATGCATGTGGGAAAACCAGCTGTGCCTACATGGGAATGGGCTGTGCACTAGCAATTGCTGCTTAGGAACAGGATCTCAGCATGACCACAGATAGCTCTGAAAAGGTCAGCTTATGGCTCAGGAACATGTAAAACATGCAAAATGCTACAACAGTAAGAGAAAAGGGAGTAAAGAACCTTGTGCCACGTGGAAACTCATGATTTGATCCCCATCTTGAATATTTTGGCATAAATTTGAGGGGAATAAATGGGAAAGGTTTGTGCAGGGAACTGTGAGAAAATGTGTGCCGGAGTGGGGGAAGCAGGTATGAGCAGAGGCGTGGGCAGGGGTGAGGGCAGGGGTGTGCGGGCAGAGGCGTCTGTGGGGATGAGACGGGGCAGGGGGCTGTTCCCAGAGTGAGTGGGTGGTGGCCTGTGCCTCTGGCCTGATGTGGTTCTGGCTTGGTTTTGCAGAAAAGGCTGACGGGACTGCTGTGGACATCTTCTCCTTTGGGATGTGTGCACTGGAGGTACGGAGGAGGATGGCTGCAGCACCTGGGAACCTGCAGTGACCCCTGGTTACAGGGCAGGATTGTTCTTGCTGAGCCTGCTGGGGATTGTGGTGGCCTGGGGAGCTTCCCGAGGAGACTCCCTGCCCTTTTCCAGACCTCACTGTGAGCTGTGGGGGTTCCTTGCAGCAATGGAGGCCTCTCTGCTGTGTTAAGCAGAACATTTTCTGCTGCCATGGCCCACCCTGCCCTGGGTGCAGCAACAGGCTGCTCACCTCTTCTATGCTCAGCTGGCGCCTCTTGGCCATCTCTTGCTGGTGCCTCCTCTTCCTCCTTGGGCTGTGACAGCCCTGGGCAGGGAGGGCACAGAGGGCAAGGACAGACTGCGCTGCTCCAAGAGGATGTGCACTGCCAAGCATAGCTTGCCTGGGCAGACTGTGGGGCTGTTGGTGCTGTCTGCATTGTTCCCCAGTCTGCATGGTGCTCAGGGAGCAGCCTCCTGTGTCTGTCCTGCTGGGAACCCGTGAGCAGCCTGGAACGCTCTGGCAGGCAAGAAATGGGTCCCAAGGGCAGGGATGCAGCAGCCAGGGAGCACTGGGGAGGCCAGGAGATGTGGACCTTCTGGACAGAGTTGTGGCCAGAACCTGAGAAAGGCCTGGCCAGGCTGCGTGTCCTGGTGAGGAGCTCCACAGCTGCCACCTTGCCAGGGGATGTCCCCTTGGGAAGCCCTCAAGGACTGACCCAGGGCTTGGCTGCATGCTGACATGGCTGCACTCCTTCTTTCCCAGATGGCAGTGCTGGAGATCCAGACTAACGGGGACACGCGGGTCTCGGAGGAGGCAATCGTGCGGGCACGACATTCTCTGGATGATCCCAACATGCGGGTGAGTGCAGCTGGCTGAGCCTTGGGGATAGAGCCACTGGGCTGTAGCTTGACCCACAGATGGGTCAGGCATCCCTCCTGGGGTGTAGATCTCCCCATAAGCATCCTTCCCCTTGGCTGATATCTGGAACATCAGAGCCAGCCTGGCATCCCTGCGTGCTCCAGGTTACACCAGTGCTGAGAAGGGGGAACAGAGACAACGGCCTACTGCAAACCTAAGGGCAGCCGAATCTGGTGGGCTGAAGGACATGGGGATTCCCCCTGTCCTGGGCTGATGAGATGAGAGGCTGGTCCTCATCCCTGTTTCCCAGTCCTACCAGTAATAAGACTGAATGTGAATTCCCAAGGGGTGCATGTGCACACACGTGTGCACACACTCCTTACAGACATGGCCAACCGCAGACAGTTCAGCACAGACAGGGGCGTGCCGTGTTCCTGGGCACAGACAGCATGAACAGCTGGATTCTGCGTCTCAGGGCAATCCCTTTCACAGGTCACTGTGGCATTTGGCCCCGTCCCATGGGTGTCCCTGTTACTGATCAGACCCATGGTCTGTCTGGTATCTATGCCCCCTCCCCAAGCTTTCATCTCACCAGCTACTCCAGCTTGACATTCACTAGAGGACCAACCTCACGTGCTCACAGGGAATACAGAGCAAACTTACACTGTAAATTCTTCAGAATATTGTTTAATAAGAAGATAGGATAGACTGAGGTGATCAGATGCAGGGCTCAGCCAGACAAGTGTACTGACCAGCAGCGTACTTACAGGCAGCTGGCACCTTTTATCCCGCTCCATTTTCCTCCCTGACTCACCTCAACCCCTCTGTGGTCCCAAATCTGGGTTCTTCACCTGGTGTGCAAAGAGCCATTCACATACAGAGTCGAGATACGTACTTATTTTGATTCTGACCAGAATAGGGTGCTGGGCATCTATCACCAGCTGGTGCCCCAAGTACATCAAAGCATGCCTTTTTTATAATAACAAAATGTAGCTGATTGGTGTTCTTAAACTTCCTTAACTGCCTTTCACCCGCCTTCACCGTACATATGCATTTTATTTCATGTTTCAAACATTTGGGGAGGTCTTCTAATTAGCATGCTCATTATTCACAAAGGGGTGTACATTTTAGTATTAAAATCAATACAAGTGAGTTGAGGATACATTATTTCTTGATACTATTCCAAGGCTAGATATATTTTATATACACTTACAATAAGGAAAGAATACCTTGAAAGGTCCTATTTTTCTAAACCACATATCTTAAAAGAGTCCTGTTTCTCTAAACCCCTTGCTCCTTGAGAGATCACAATACCTATTGTTTTAAATCCTTGGTCCATTGAGAGGTCCTACTCTGGTTACTATGGTTTCAGAACATACTATCAAGGATACTTAAAGTGGCATGCACTTTATACAATCTTAACCTTTATTTTTCCTATATCACCTCCCTTGCTCTTCCTTTGGCCCATCTCCAAAACATCCCATAATAAGTTTGTACGCTCCCCAAATTCTCTCGTTTCATCTCAGAATTCCCCCAGGCATCCCATAGTAAATCCTACCCCACTTTGATGCAATAGTCTCCTTGTTTGCACGGTGTCCCAGAGAGTTTCTTCTGCCGAGCCTTTAGCACTGGGGTAACCGGTGTCACTGTTCACCTCTGATGGTCTTTGGGGCAGCTGATTCAGAGAGGTTAGGTTGTGTGGGTGCCCTCCCTGTCATCTTTCTTCTGATCATTTTTTGGTCTTTGCGCCTATTCTGAATAGTCCTAGCCAGAGACGTGTACAGAAACTGCACAGAGCTGTTAAAGAGGACAGGCCCCAGCCTGCAGCATGCAGAAGAGGCAGAGGATCTTGCTTTTCTGCCATCAATGAGCAGAAATGGGCAGATGCATCCCTGCCATCCTGCCGCTGTCAGGAATCCCTCCCGCTGGCTCAGTCTGCCCTTTCTCCAGTCCTGCCACTGTCTTTCCTGGTGGGTTGCTGCTCCCAGAGCTGATCCGGGCTGGCTGCCGGGAAACACCCCTGCCTGTTCTCCTTACAGCCCTTTGCTGGGCTTGCACTGCATCCTCCTCCCTGGAGGAGAGCAAGCAGGGAGCAGAGGGCCTGTGGCCAGGCTGTTGGTGGGTACCCAGCAGCATGCTGCCTGCCCAGAGCACCGCTGCCTCCCTTGGCTTGGGGGCTCTGTACACCGCCTGCCCTGCCCTGGGGCTGTCTGCTGGGGGAAATGGCCACTCAAATCTGCTTCCCCGGAAATGCAGGCGTGAGAGGGAGCCGGGGCTGGCAGCGGTGGGGACAAAGCAGGGGAATGTCCTGCTTTGCCTCCAATTTAGGCCTTTTCTTTGACCCTCAGGAGTTCATTCTGTCGTGCTTGACCCTCAACCCAGACAAGCGACCAACGGCCAACAACCTGCTTTTCCACCGGGTGCTCTTTGAGGTCCATTCCCTCAAGCTGCTGGCAGCACACTGCTTCATCAACAACCAGTGTGAGTGACCATGAGACCGCTCTGCCCCATTTGAGCTTGTATCGCTGCCCTGGCAGAGCTGGGCATGTGGAAGAGCCTGGCCAGAAAGGCAGTGACTAACAGACCGTCCCTGGGGTCTGTGCTGCAGAGTCCGTGTTACAGGACCTCCCAGCTGACAGCCCCTTTCTGCCTTTGCCCTAGATCTGATGCCAGAGAATGTGGTGGAGGAGAAGATAAAGGAACTGGACCTGAACATGGTGATGGCAGAGATACGGAGAGAGGGTCGGCCTGGAGCACAGTGGAGGTGAGGATTAGTGGGGGAGACTTCATAGCCGTGAACCCAGGACTTGCATCCAGCCTGGTGATCCTGGTGGCATGACAGAGTAGTCCTTCGCACTGCTCTTCTATCCTGCCTCTCCCAATAATCTTCCTGTTCTGTTTCTCCCCCAGGTACTCAGAGGTCTCCTTCCTTGAACTTGACAAATTCTTAGAAGACGTCAGGTGGGTTGGAGGTGTTGCTGGCTGACCTGTAATGTGTCAGTCCAGCTCTGGTCCCCAGCGTCTCTCTGCCCTCAGCTCCCTGGGCAGCATGGAGCCAGGGTCAGGGGACTGTGCTGCAGCACATGTAGAGTGTCCCATTTGCACAGCAGTACCTGGTCATGCGTGATCCTGCCTGCGGCTCCCCTCCCGGGGCGAGCAGACCTGGGCTGCAGTGCCAGGGCGAGGGGAGCTGCGTGACCTGCCAGCTCCTCACCGTGCTGCCCACCTGCCAGCACTGCCACTCTGTGGGTGCCGATCCCTGGTCTGGGCCATGGTCTTCCACAGCTGACCTTTGCCAGGGCTGTAGGCGGACAGGGCTCAGCTGTTTGTCCTCCCTCTGTGTCTGTACCAGGAATGGGATTTATCCTCTGATGAACTTCGCTGTTTCCAGACCCCATGCCCTTCCACGTGCACTCTCCCAGCCCCAGGAGGACCCTCAGAAAGCCAAGACTCCCACCCCTGAGCCCTTTGATGTGGAGACCAGGAAGGTAAGGTCAGATCCAGGTGGGGACAAATTCTCCACTGAGAGGAGGTGGATGGTCTCCACTCCTGACACCTTACTGCAGGAATGCCTCTCCCTTTAGCCATGCATTGAACTCCAACCCAGGTGAGGGCTGTTCTCCTTGTTGCATTGGCTGTCCCAGGACTGTGGCAGTCCCTTTGGCTGGAGCTAGTGAGGTCCATTTCACCTGAGACCTTCTGGAGCAGCCCCGCTGTCTCTGATTCTTTGGCTCTGCTTTCCCTCCTCACACGTCCACAGGCAGCTCTGTGGCACAGCATGTTCTGTGCCTCGTTGTTGGGGTGTACGTTTGAAATGCTGTCGTCGTTTGATACCGACGCTGCAGTGGCATGCCGAGCTGCCGGCTGAGATCAGGCCCTGTTCTGCCTGGCACCGCACAGGCGAGACTGCACACCCCGACGCTGAAGTCACGGGCAGGAAGGTCTTTGCAAGTGGGTTTGCAGAGCCCCGAGGGGAGTGGAAGGGGTGCCAGGCAGGGAGGGACCGACAATGCGAGGGTGTCTGAGCAGAAGTGAAGCCTTCCAAAACCATGGTGTAATCCCTCACTGAACAGAGCAGTTCAATGCTGCAGCGCAAACCCCTGATGGGTATGGGCAGGCTGCCATTACGTCCCCCAAAGCCTTCCCTTCTCCAGGCTGAACAAGCCCTGTTCCCTCAGCCTCTCCTCAGAGAGCAAGCACTCCAGCCCAGGATCATTTTGATGGCCCTCCATTGCTCCAGTTCATCAATGTCTTTCTTGTTTTGGGGGCCCCAAATTAGATGCAGTACCTAGATGTAGTTTAACAAGTGCTGAGTAGAGGGGAATAATTATTTTCCTCAATGTCCTGGCTGTGCCCCAGGACACTGTTGGCCAGGGCACGTTGCAGGTCATGTCCTGTCTGCTCCCCACCATGACCCCAGAGTCTTTCCAGCAGAGCCAGTAAAGCTTTCCTGCCAACCAGAATGGCTGTGTCCTCGCCAGGGATTATTCCCAGGGGCAGGAGGTGGCATTTGTCCTTTGCTGACATGCATATGGGGAGACACGGTTGTTGGCCACCATCATCTGGGCATAGCACAGGCATGGCACTTCTTACAACAGCTTCTGCCTCCTGAACTGCCGGCCATCTTTGAGAGCAGTCAGAGGAACCGATCAGGCTGGGTGCACCTCTCTTTCTTAAAACCCATTTTGTACCTGGTATTTCTCTGTGTGGGTATTTCCCTGTAATGACACTTGTAGTTGTTCATCATTCATCACCTATGGCACTGTCTTTGTGTTGCCATGGATGATATGAATGCAATTTCATACTTGGATTGAATTAATGTTAAAAATACTTTGTAGAGCTAAACCTAATTCTTATTCCTGTAAGATCCCATGAAATGCCTCCCTTCAAAAAGTACATCCGCAGTGGTTTCTTCATATCTGTCTGAGAATCAGCTTCCAGTGCACTTAACATATGCTTTATTCATACTGCTCAGTGCTTATTTTTAGTGAGAGTGTTGTGGTGATTGATTGGAGACGTTAGAGAAATGTAAATGTTATGTCTTTTCCCCTCTGCATTTGTTATATGCTGCTTTTTCCTCTAGTGCCCCAAGGAGAGTTCTGCATTGTCTGTCTGACCAATGTGTTCAACAACTATTTTTTACCCAATTTGACAAAGGACTAGTAATCTCAGAAGCGCTGGGTTTCTATGGATTTCTTGAAAACTGGCAGCTGGACAAACTTGCAAGTCCCAAATGAGCGTAGGTACAGTGCAGACTCTTCGTCTGTTCTGGGAGGCACCAGAATATGGATGCTGGATGGATCCAAGGAAATTTTTTTCATGGTGAGGATGGTTAAACAGTGGACCGGAGGCCAAGAGAGGTTATGGGATCTCCTTGGAGGTTTTCAAAACCCAGTTGGGCAGAGCTCTAAACAGCCTGGTCTGAATTCACTGTTTGTCTTGTTTTGAGCAGGGACCTGGACTAGAGATCTCCTGATGTCCCTTCCCACCTAAATGATTGTTTAATCACAGGCATCAGGTATAGAGAGGTGGGGACCAGGTGGCAATGATGCACTCAAACATCATCAGCCTTCTCTTTGATGATGTCTGCAAGACATCCACTCTAGTGGAGGGTGTCCCTGCCCATGGCAGGTGGGTTGGAACTAGATGATCTTTGAAGTCCCTTCCAACCCAAACCATTCTATGATTCTATGCTGTGCAGTTCAGTGTAGTTCAGTATATAAAGGAGCACATAGTCAGACAGTGCGTAAGGAAAGAGCAGCTACCTTGGGCACACAGTCACACTGGTCAGCTCTTCTTGGAGAAGTGGATGGCCTGGAGATGATAAAGGTCAGAGGACAGTGAGTTTCCTGACTGAGAGAGCTAAATGCCCAGAGATATTTGTCATAGGGAGGTGCTGGGTCAGAGGAAGGAACAAGCATACAGCTCACTTCTGAGCATAAGCTTGAAATCCAGGAATATAAATGAAACCCTGTTAAACTCTTCATGGAACAGGGATGTTGATTCCTCACCAGGTTTCCTGTCTTTTGGGCTGACCAATTGCATGCTCTCTCTGGCTTTCCTTTGCCCAGACAACACAACTTCTGGTGTGAACCATTTTCATGGGACCTTATGGAATCATAGAATGGATGAAGCTGACATATTGAAGCTTGAAGCTGACCCAGCTTGAAGCTGACCCAGTTCCTTCATAGGAACTCGAAGCTCACATACTAATAAAATGCCAATTTATCTAACATATTTGAATGTTCTGTGATGCAATGTGGGATTTCCAAAAGAAAATCCATATGTCATTTTAATAATATTCAAGATTTCAGTTTTGCTCTTTCATGTGATTTAAGGTTTGGTCATCCCATAAGGACATGAACAAGTACAATATTAAAATGTAACCAAGAGTTTGGGCAGAGCTTTCGAGGGGAAGCCTACCCCTGGCAAATGGAGCAGAAGAGTTCACCCTGGTTTTCCCAGAACTGTACCTTGCGCAGGGCTCCCTTACCCACCTCTCAGTCAGCTGACGATGACCATAGTTCTAGCTGGATACTGGACCAAATTAACCCTCAGCTGCTCCACCAGGACAATTCCTAGAAATGTGGGTAGAAGGGGAAGGTCAGGCTGGCAGTTGGAATTAAGGGGTGTGAGCAGGAATTTGAGTCATGCTTGGAGAGCAGAAGTAAAGCAGGCCTGGGGGAGCCAGAGGGACTGTGTCCAAGCTGATGTTGATTTTGTCCTCTTCTAGGTGGTGCAAATGCAATGTAACATGGAGCTGAATGAAGACAAGACCCAGTGGCATGTAAGTATTCAGCTCCTATTCTGCATGAGGCACTGGGGCAAGACCTGTTCTCTGTACCCATCTCTGGCATCTGACTGGGAAAAAATTTGGTCTAGTAGTAGCTAGTTCGCTGCAGTATCTAGAGGACCTACTCTTGTCCCTTTATAATAAAAGAAACTCGAAGAAGAACAAAGCCACCTGCCCCCTCTTTCTACAGGAGAGAAAGACCTTGACATCTTTGTCTGGACATCTTTTAACTCTACTTCTTTCTAGTTTAACAGTTGCAGGTTAGCTCTAACTGTTGAGAGAACATTCCTCTAAGACACTCAAACTACTGTACCAAAGACATCTAGCATCTTGGCAGTTACTAACATCCTCCCTGCTGACCACTGCCAGCAGTTCCTAGTCCTGGTGGAAGAGTCAGCACCTTTTTTCTTAAGGAAAAACTGGTGTTTATAAAGAGCACTCTCTTCTTTCTGCAGCTTACTCTTCTGCTGATCCTGGAGGACAAATTGCATCGACAGCTGAGCTATGACTTGCTGCCCAGTAGGTTTACTTGCAAGTAAATTTTTGTATGTGAATGCAGAAGTATTGCTTGGTGGCCCTGGTCAAGTTTAGGCTCAGATTGTGTTAGACACAGATTGTGTTTACAGGCAGCTTTTCTTTCCTTCTTTTACTGGGAGAGCAGACTAAACCCTAATATCTGTGTGGTACCAGTTCTCGTCCACGCAGACTGTGAGCTTATAGCCTCTGACATGCGGTAGTAACGTGCACTCTAAAGTGAATGCTGGGAGTCGAATGAGTGGCCATCAAGAACATGCATTTCACCCTGGGACAGTGGTGTGCAATTCTTGGGGTAACACTAGTGAATTCTTCTCTCGTTCCCAAGAGTGGTGCAGTCTCTGCCATACCTTTCAAAGGAGAAGGTGGACTCTCCCCTGAGGGAGCTCGGGGCTCTGGGGAAGGGCACTCAACACGGCAGGCTCCTTCCTAAAACATGCAGGAGCCTTCTGGAGGCCACGCAGCTGGAGTCTCTTCACTGCCTTACACCCAAAACTAAAGCATAAAGCTTGGAAATTAATGCTTGGGAGCTGCTGCTTCACCAGCTCCTGTGTTTTTCTGCCTACAGGTAGTGGCCTGCCTGCTTTTCATGCTGAGCCAAAACAAGCAAAAAATCTCAAAGTGACACATTGCCAAGACTATTGTGCTTTGTGCAATTTGGGACTGGAGCTCATTCCTGCCCAGTACCTTCTTCAACTCCCATTTGCCGCCCACCTCTGTGCTCCGTTTGGTCCAGGATTACTTAGCAATTACTTGGCCAACCAAAAGTATACAGCATGTGTCCCTAAAGCATAATGAAGCACAATGCAAGTGTCCTGCGGGTTGGGACAGGGGCACTGCTAGAGGAGGAACTACGAGATGTATGAGCTTTCACGTTCTCACCGTTCCTTGTCTCTGCAGCTGATAACTCCAAGGACTTGGCCACAGAGCTGGTGCATTATGGATTCATCCACGAGGTAAGTAAGCCTCCTGGCACGCCTCATCTCAGTCGTCCATGCGCCGTGCTACCGAGTGCTGTCCCCAAATCTGTGTGACACCTTGTCCTGGTTTCAGCTGGGACAGAGTTAAATTTTCTTACTAGTAGCGGGTATAGCACTGTGGTTTGGATTTAGGTTGAAAAGAATGTTGGTAACACACTAATATTTTAGTTGTTGCCAAGCAGTCAGGACTTTTCAGCTTCTCATGCTGCCCTGCCAAGGAGAAGGTGGCAGGCACCCAAGAAGCTGGGAGGGGACACAGCCAGGACAGCTGACCCAAACTGGCCAAAGGGATATTCCATACCATATGACGTCATCTTCTGTATATAACTGGGGGGAGTTGGCCAAGAGGCAGCACAGCTCAGGAACTAGCTGAGTGTTGGTTCCAGGTGGTGAGCAATTGTGCTGTGCATCACTTGTATTATATTCTTATTCTTATCGTCATCATCATCATCCTTTTCTGTCCTATTAAACTGTCTTTATCTCAACCCATGAGTTTTACCTTTTTCTTTCCAATTCTCTCCCCCATCCCACTGCGGGGGAGTGAGCCAATGGCTGCGTGGTGGTTTTAGCTGGTGGCTTTAAGCTGCGGCTTAAAGCTCAACACACCTCATGCCTCAGAGGAGTAAGAGCTCCTCCACACCACATCTAGCACCCAGAGAGCAGTCACAGAAGCCGGCCTGCAGCGCTGTGCTGTACTTGCCCCCCCTGCAGTTAGTGACAACAAATCCTTTTTTTTTTTTCGGTTGGTTGGGTTTTTTCCCCTCCATACTTTGCTCATGCCTAACTCCAGGCCAGTCATTCAGACTACTCCGCAGCATAGCCTCCAGGAAAGGCAGCATGGAGAGAATTAAAAATATATTTATCTTGCACAAGTTAGGAATTCTGGGACTGTAGGCAAAGTTTTGGAGAATTCATTCTGGATTGCTGACATTAGACAAGGAAGGGGTCAGCTTCACTGAATGAAAAATGTATGTGAGTACACCTGGAAAAAAGTACATTTAGACTTTCTTCCTTTCTTCATCTGAGCATGCTGACTGTGCAGCTCGGCACTGACACACTGGGGTGCTTTTTCCGGTGCTCTGGAAAATATGTGGCATTTGCGGCAACCGAGTACTGTAGAATATACCTCACACGTGTCTGTGTTCCATGGACTGTAAATTACCTTTCTCTTTCTTCCTCCTAGGAGATAACCTCCTTTTAACATGTCTTCCCCTCTCTAACATTTTTCTACTCCTCAGGTACCGACTGCCTTTTCTCTTAGATGGTATAACTGATTCACACCTCATTAAACTCTGTGCAAATGTCCTGAGTCTGTATTTAGCTTGGAAGTATGCTGCTTGTTTCTGACCTGAAGGACCTGTGTACCCAAATGCTCGTATCGTTTTCCAGCTATAGCGGTTGGTCTAAGAAAAGATACCACCTTATGCCTTACAAATCTTGTCTTCAAAATCCAAGTTTTTTCTTAAAAGTAGTAATTTAGCAGCATGAGTGACAAAGGCGTGCTTCTAAACAACAAGAAAACAACTGATTCTGCATTTCTCATTTGAGTGAGAATTTTGAGTTTGTTTCTGGCAATTCCAAAACCCCTCTATGATATAAGGTGGGGGTATTTTGCATCCTTTATATATCATTGTGTATTTCAGTAATTTCTTTCTTAAGGAATAAACATTCTAATTATGTTAAAACCCACCTACTCCCAAATGTGTCAGAAAAGAGATTTCTGTACAAAATAGTTGCCAAACCAACAAAAAGTGACATTAATTTTTATTTTTGTTAGCAGTGAGGATATTATAAAACAGATAGCCATAGAAAATAACTTTAGATCCAATGGTCAGTTAATTAAGTTGAAATTAAACTAAACAGAAGAAGCTGGACCTGTTACGTTCCTTCAGATTGGAAGCTCCAAAGAACTGTCTGCTCTTTGTCTTTACATAGCACCTAACACAAAAAGTTCTTGATTGGTCATTTGGCATTAATTCAGTAAATATGATAATTATTAGTAGTATGTTCCAGATGTGCTTGCAAGTCGTTCTCTTCCCATATCAAAACTCAGATGTGAAATCGGTGGCTTGGGATGGAATCGTGTAAGGAAGATGTCCAAGGTAGCTGAGCCAAATCGATCTGTAGGTGTGTTTTTTCTTTTATTTTAGGACGACTGTGAAAAGCTGGCTAACTTCCTGGAAAATGCCTTCCACAAATACCGGTCTCCTCCCGTGTGAGTCACCTCGCTGCAGTCTGGGACAGAGCGGTCCCCCTGTAGTACAGGGGATGGGAAGTGTACCAGACTAGAAGAAACTGCGGGGCTCCTGACCGAACTTCCTCCAGCAGGACTGATCAGGCCACTCACTCCTGGCTGAAGCTTTGCAGTCCTGAGGGGTATATGCCTGAGCTGTGGTGTGAAAAGGCAACAGCAAGTGGAGGAGTAATCAGCAAACACAAGAAATTACATGTGCATCACGAGAAGTCGGGACCAAGCAGGAGTACATGTTCTGGTCCTCACTCCTGAAGCCAAAGGGAGGGGTGAAAGGGGGGTAGCACCCCCTGCAGCCCCTTCCTGATGGTGTTTGTGAAGATGCAAAGCTGCTGCAAGAATCCCCCAAACTGATAAATTTCCCTCTGGGAATGATAAGCTTTTTTCACTGCAGGTCCCAAAGCTATTTTTTTCCTCTTTGCCAGCTGGTAATACTTGCAGAAGGGAGGAGAGGAGCAGGCTTGGAAAGCTCTGCCGCAGTTTCCGATCTGCCACATTCCATTCTTTATACCCAGTTTCTCCTGTTTTGTTAAGGTTTCCCCAGCACAGATGAACCACTGTGATGCCTTTTAATTAGAATTGCGCGTCTTGTTGTAAGCTAAAGAGAGGACTATGTGAGCTGGACTTGATATGCAATGAGAAGAAATTCCAGAAATCCAAACCCACCAGCTGGATCCAAACACGTGGATCAGCGGAAACCTCACTGGTGCTGAACAGAACCCTTGTCATTCCTGAGTTTGTCTTATGGCCTTCCAAAATCTCAAGGCATCTTAAGGGGAAAACCCCTGATGTCTCTTCCTTCCCTGTTTCTCCTGTGATGTTTGGAACTTAAGTCATTAGCCTGGAGAAAGGGGCAGTCAGCTGCTGCGCACATCAGGTTCAGTTGGTGGAAAGTGCACGTAGGAGTTATTTGCGTCGCAAAACCATGCAGTGCTACTCCATGCTGTTCACGTTGTGCCGTGTGGAACCAGCTGTATCGCGCTGCGCTGTGCTGGTGTTCTGCGCTGTGCCAGGTCCTCCCTGCGGTGCTGCCTGCGTTACGCTGCCTGTGCTTTGTGGTGTTGCACCAATTGTATCATGCTGGGCTGGGTTTGCCATGCTAGGATGCTGTGCTGAGCTGCCAACTTGTGCTGTATTTCCCAGTTGTGCTATGCTGTGCCAACTTTACAAACTGACAAATCAATAAAGCCACTGAAAGTAGCTTATCTCATCAGAGCACTCCACTCAGCAAACTGCTCAATAATTTCTTAGTCACTCTTCCAGTTAAACTAAGATGATGTGAAATAGCTTCTCTGAGTTCAATGCTTACCCACAAAGTCAGGCAAATTGGGTTGAGAAGGAATTCAGTGGAGAAACATCATATAGCTGCTTGATTCAGAAATCACTTTCTCTAGAACAAGTTTGCTCTTGCCTCTGCAAACTGAGAAATTCCTTCATATACCAACTGCTTCATTTACCCAATGAGCTAGTTAGCTCTTCTTCAAAACATTTCACCCAATTGAATTCATTATTTGATTTAACATTGTCACAGCTCAGCTTGTCCGATGGATTTCCCTGCTACTGGCTGTGCCGCATTCAGCAATGATGAGTTCATTAACCAGCTACTGCAGGGTGTTTCCAGTCTGCGACAGGCTGCTCTCACAGAACGGTTGCGGTTGGGTGGGACCACTTGAGATCTCAAGAGGTCCCTTCCAGCCTCCGTGATCCTCTAATCCAACCACCTGCTCCAGCAGGGTCAGCTGAAGCAGGTTGCCCAGGACCATGTCTAGTCAGGATGAAGTATCTCTACAGATGGGGTGTCTCTGGGCACAAGCTGTTGCCGCCTTCAACCACTCTCACAGAAAAAAAGCCAACTTGTTTTCCTACATGCAAATGGAATTGCCCATTTTTCAGTTTGTACCCATCGCCTCTCGAGGAGAGCCTGGCTCCATCTGGTCTACCCTCTCATCAGGCATTTGTACACACTGAAGAGATCCCCCGGAGCCTTCTCTTCTCCGGGCTGAACAGCCCCAGCTCTCAGCCTCTACCACCAGAGATGCTCCAGTCCCTTCAGCATCTTGGTGCCCCTCATCGTACTCGCTCCAGTAAGTTCATGTCTGTCTTGTGCTGGGGAGTCCAGCACTGGATCCAGCACTCCCAATGTGGCCTCACCAGCGCAGAGCAGAGGGAGGATCAGTCCCCTCAACCGGCTGGCAAGGTTTTGCCTGGTGCAGCCCAGGATGCCATTGACTGACTTTGCCGCGAAGGCGCATTGCTGGCTCACAGTGAGCTCAGTGTCCGGCAGGACGCTTATCCTGCTTCGCAAAACTGGCACCAGCACAGGAATGGAAATCCTGCCCTCGCCTTTGCAAGTCAGACACGGCTCTTTGGAGTCCTGTCATACAGGAAAGGGGATTTGTCCTCAGACACCGACAGTCAAGTCTGATCAGCTCATTAGGATTGTGATTCTGCCTGTATATTATAGTTGTGGTACACGCACCTTTTAGTACAGTATCAAGTCTTTAAAGACTGCATAATGTAGGAATCCACTGTGTCTCAAAAATAATGTTTTCCAGTGATTAACTGCTGTCACTTAAATTTAGGCGAGAAATAAGGCACACTGGTTTATGTGCCAATTCAGATATTCTACCTTTATCTCCTAGATGAACTTTTCCAATGCAAGACTTTCATCATAATGGTAATTAGATGTTAAGTCACCTTTTAACTGCTTTTGATAAATTTTATCAGACTGAACTTTCTAAATCTTTTGTAAGATAGACTTGCAGAATCTGTAAACTTCTCAGATTTTCCTTAGTTTTGCACCTCTTCTGTAGCTGGGCCAAGAGGCCCCAACATTCTTACGCCAGATTAACTAGTTAAGTGCCAGGTGTAACAGCACCTATCTCCGTCCCTTACTAATGGCATTTTTTCTTTGAAGCAGAGCCGCCTTGGGAAGTGATGTCTTTTTGGGGCCCCATTTCCGAGTAGCACTTCCATCCCGTGACAGAGATCGCCTGTGCCAGGCGGTTTGTCCTCGCCTTGGCATTTAAGTTTGGATGCAGGAGGCTGGACCCACTTGACAGGGAGCGAAAGGGACAGGCTGGGGACAGAGGCACCGGGGCCGCCGTCACGTCAGCAGCTCCCAGCTGCTCTCAAGCTACCGGTGCCCACGGCGGGTAACCGGGCTCTTAACTCCGGAGGCCCGCGCACGGCCAGGACCACCCTGTGAGTCAGGGCCCTGTTTTTAGCGGCTGTAGCACGTTACAGCACGGGCCTCGCCCGCCGGACGGGTCAGTCTCGCAGCAGCAACCGCTTCTGGACCCCCGGCGGCGCCCGAGAGGATTCTGACGCGGCAGCAGCAGCGCTGCAGACTCCCACTCCCCCGTCCCGCACTGCCGCTGCCGGGGGGCGACGGCCGCGCCGTACGGGCCTGTACAACCCCGGCCCGGGCCGGGCCCCCCCGGGACTCACGCCGCGCCCCGGGTCTGGGGCACACAGGCCCACGGAGCGCTGCCGGCCGCAGCTGCCGGGCCGAGCCGAGCCGAGCGCCCCCGCCGGCCCCTGGGCCCCGCCCCCGGGGCGAGGCACTGGCAAGGCGCCGCTGGCCGCGAGGCGAGGCTGGCGCCAACCTGACCGGCCCGCCCTAGTCACGTGAATCCGGAGTTCTCGCGAGATAGTCCCTCTGCCACCACGGGAGCGCTCGCGCGAGTTTTCCGTTTCGCGCGCACCACAGAGTTGTCGCGAGAGTCCCGCGCCAACTGCCGACGGGGTAGACAAGATGGCGGCTACAACGACCATCTCCCTGGTGAGCAGCGTGGCCGCCGCCCTCCCGCGGGCGAGCTGAGGCGGCGGGCTCAGGCCGACCCGTTCTGCGCGGCGCCGGCCGGGCCGGAGGTGGGGAGGCGGCTCGCCTTGGCCACGGAACGTCGTGCCCGTTGGGCCCCGCTGGGCCCGCCTGCGGTCCCGCTGGGGGCCGGTGGGGCGGCCTGGCGGTGCGGGGGCGTGCGGCAGGACGGGGTCCCGGCGCACCCGGCCGCGGGCGGGGGGCTGGAGCGGCTGCCGCGGGGTGACCACGGGCCCTCCGTCATCCGCGGGCGGCCTTTCCGGCAATCCGGGCCCGTTCCCGGGCCCCGCGAGTAGGGGGGGATCGCGGCTTTCCGCCCCCGGCGGCCGAGTGGCTGAAGATCCCGCTGCTGCAGCGGTGGCTTCCCTGCCGGGAAGGTGCCCCATTCCCCCTCCGCGCCGCCGACTGGGCTGTCTGAGGCGGCCGCCGCGCCGGGACTCAACCGGGCTGACGGGCTGGAGCTGGGAGGCCCCGGCGGCGGGTCCGAGCGGTGCGGGGCTCCTCGGGGCGGCCGCTGGGGCTTAACCGTCATCGGTCGTGGGCTTCCCAGGTACCGTCGGTATCTGGCATGTGCTTTATACCGACACTGGGGCTGAGGAAACAGGTTTCAATGTGCTGGGATACGCGCACGTTACTCTCTTGGGCTTGTTTGCTGGTTTCAAAATTTCACTTCTTTAAAAAGATCTAGCTAGCTGCTAGTGCTTTTTCAAAAAGTCTTTAGCAGACTTTTCTCTCCCAGAGCCTTGTAGCCTGAGGTTAAAATGTGAGCTGCTCGTCACCTTTCCCGACAAAACAAGTTTGGTGCCGAATGGGTGGTGGTTATTTTTATATTTCCTGTTGCTTCTTTTGTGCACTCCTGAAATGATCTCAACAGTATTGATTTTTATAAGAGTTCTTTGCGTTTTCGGGAACATTCTTTAGAGCTGTCCAGAATGGACTGCTAATGGTGTAAGAAAGCAGAACGACACTCTCATTTCAGAGGCTTGCTCGTTTTCTTTGTGAGTTAGCTTTAAATAGAAGAAATTAAAGTACTTCACTGGGGTGCTATTCAGCCTTCCTTGGACCAGTCCTTTTATTTTTGGTCGACTATGCAATTGTGTAAAATGGAAATACAAAACCTCTTAGGTGTGAAGCCTCCAGGGAAGGTAGACTGTAATGTAATTGTGGATGCTGGGGACAAGGAGGTGGCCAGGCTCGTGAGCATCTGATGATGTTTGGAGGGAGCACATGGAGTACTGGGTTGGATAGACCATTGATGTGATACAGCAGGGAATTTCTTAATCTGTTTGTGTTTTCTAATTATTTTTTTTCCATCATTGTTTTCATAGAAAATATTGGACTTATCTCATGAGTAGATCTAACTATAAACTGCTCTGTTTTCTTTTTTTAAGGGTCGCCTTTGAACCCTGAAGGAGTTGTCTTTCACGGTATTCCTTTTTTGAATTCACAAATACTGGTGCTCATAATCGTGGGCAAATACGAATAACTCCTTCCATCTCCCATCTCATCTTTGCTTAATTAGGACTTCATTAGGTTAGGAGGTTTGCCAGGTTAACACTGGGATTGAGTGTTCAAGCTTTGAGCATGTGAGGTTAAATATAATTCCGAAGATAACTGAAACCAAAGGAGTGTTATATCGCTTAAGATGTTTGAGAATGCCAGATTTTGTTTTTCCTCAAAGCTAAGGTAGTGTCCTTTATTTCACAGCACACAGCTTCAGACAGTTTGTTTGCTGTCACTGTATAGTTTGGTATATGCATATTTTAAAATGACAGTGCATACATTTCAAAACCAAAATAATTAGCTAACTTTATAATAACAGCCACTGCACAGTTTTGCTCTATGGAAGTGAAATGATGCATTGGCTAGTCAAACAGAAGACTGTCAGAGTTGCAAGTCTGTTTACAGTAAATTATCAGGTCCTTAGAACATAAACACAAAAAGAAAGACCTTGCTTCAGAATTTCTATTTATCTATGCATATTAGCTGTAATAAACAAATTTAATCAACACTGTAGAAGAAACTATTGTGTTCCTTTTCTACAAGTCTACCATTGAGATTAAGAGCTGAGCAGAGTACAGTAAGTGTAAGGAGTTTGATTATTTTTGTTTGACTTCAAACATCAGGCATTGAAGCTTAAACCTCTTAGCTTACACTATCACGTTAAAATGGACATTTGCATTCAGAGTTATACTCCTCTTACAGATGAGGCATTGCATCAAGTCCAAGCGAGTCTTGACGAACCTGTGATTATTTTATTATTGCTAGGAGCGAGAGTCATGTGGGCCCCAGAAACTTAAAATTTAGTTTCAGGGCTGGCGCTGCTGTAGTGGGTGGCTCTAACCCACTAGGAGCAAGGAGGTTGCAATGGCCTGTAGGTGAGCACAAGAAATTGGCAGCAGCAGCAGTCCTGCGACTGAAGGAAGTGTGTGAGTACTGTCACAGATATGGGAGGTGAGGAAGATGATGCATATTTTGAATATGCTGATGTTATTCAGCAGTGTTTGGCTATAGAAGAATTCAGAATAGCCAATGTAAACTAGGTTTCTGTTGGAGCATCTGTCACTTCTGGCATGTTTTGACAAGAGGCAGTAGATATCAGGAGCAAAGAAAATTGAAAGGATTAGGTAGACAAAAGATTGTGTTAGAATACAAGCCTTGAGGTGGAAGGAAGTAGCTTCTTTTTATTTCACTTTCTCCCAGTCTAGGTGGTATGTCAGTGTTTAAATGACAGTGTAAGAAACAGCCTTCCAGGAACAAAAATTCCAGCTTGACTGAGTATTGCATGTTTTTATTCCATATAGGCCTTTGTGGTATGACTGGAAGAAGTTGATTTTAAACTTCAGGGCTGTTAAATGTCTTAAGCAGAGCATTCATTCATGCCAGCCTCACACAATGAGTTAAAACACTTTCTTTTTCAAGTAGGATCTTCATAAACTGTGTGTTCTTTGTGTGAGTTTAGTTTTCATCTTGTTGGATATAAGGTGAATCTGACCATCCAATATCAGGTGTTAATTTATCAGCATTTTTGCCACTATGTGTTTTACCTTGCTGTGCTTGAAAAACTGACACATGATCCTAGCGTTAATGGCCCTTAAAAAGAAGATCAAATTTAAATGTCCCCACAAGCACCTTTTGCATGATCCCTGACTTCTTTCTGTTCAAGTTCAACACAAGTGCCTCTATCTGTTTCAAATCTCCTTTCTATGCTGGAAAGAAAATTGGCTGCTCTGTGATGTGACCAGGTAATTGGCCTAACACAAGTCCAGTGCTTCTGCAGTCTTATCAGAACAGCTGCAACATTTACTTTGTTCTGGGACAGTTTAAATCGTGAAGGCTGGCTGGAAAAGCTTGAGAATTAAGGACAAAGTAACCTCAATTAAGAGGAACCCAGTTCTGGAATTTGGTAGACTTAGATTTTGCTTCCAGCTAACTTTTTCTGAAAGTAGATTTGCAGTACAGGCTCTGCTGTTGTACTGGTAACAGTTAAATGGGAAAATAATTAAAATAGAAAGCAAGGGGGTTTTGTTTGTCAAACGGAGCGCATCTTGTAAGGAGACTGAGTTGGGTCTTAGCGACTACAAGTTAGAGTTCCAAAATGTTTGATGCTTATCAGATGTTATAAATCTACCTTACTTTAAGCCCATTAGTAAACATGTATTGAATGCATCTTGTGGGAAAGCCAGGAAGTTCAATTAAAATAGAAGATGGGAATCATCACTTCTTTACCTAGCCCGTTCTTTTTCTACTCCTCGTGCTACTGAGAAAAGGCATCCCTATTTCTCATCAGAATTTTAGGTAGAATTAGACTTTATAGTGAAGTAACTATAATTTTAATTAGTGCCAGATGCTATTGATTACAATAACAGGTCTGTACTACTGTGTTTTGTTACCCACTGTTGTGGCACACTATGCTGTGCTGGATTAGCTCTACTGGCTGTATCTTTCACCTGCATATTTTCTCTCAGCACTTGCTTTCGAATCCGTTATCCCCACACTGTTGCCATAGGCTGTGCCCCTCAGCTTGCAGTACAGGCAGATTTCCCATATGGTGAGCTCTTTTCTTCCTGAGAGCTGTAAGGTGGTTTTTTTCCTCTCTGCATATGGTCTGCATGTGTGCCCAGTCAGTCAGCCTCAGCAGTATATGTGCATATAAGATGAAGGTGTGTAATGCCCAAAACCTCCCATCCCCCTTACAGGTATTCCTTAAAACCTGGACAAGCTTGGGTGCATCTGATGCAGCGTTCAATGGTTTGGTTTGCTTAAAAGAAGGGTAGGAGGAAGAGAAACAAGTTACCAAGCTGTTTCATGATACTGGCTCCCTAGTGGACCTGCAGCTACCTCTCATGAAAAATCTACAGGATGTGCTGCTTCCTGTTGGTGTCTTGTGCCCCCAACATCCAAGTAACCATCACCCTGGCATGTATTTGTGGAAGGTGCCAGGCCATACGGAAGTAGGGCCAAGAACCTGGAGTGGCACTCGCAGCAACCTTCTGTTTTTTCCAGCACGGTCCTTAAGTGGCACTTAAACTGTGATCATGATGATAAACTTTTCCTTTTGGGGACACACACAAATTCAGTTATTTCAAGAGATCTTTTTTCATTGTTTTGTTTCATGGGGTGTTTTTTTTTGTTTTTAATTTACAGCTGCTCATGATTGGCCAATTGTCAGTGGGAGTAGGAGGGTTAATTCACAGAGCAAAGGAAGTACCCTCCTATGTCCCCGTGAGGGATGTAGTTAAGGAAAGGACTGCCATATGCTATTCCTGCTGCAGACTTTATCTTCCCAATAAATAAATATTTTATCTACTTCTCATCAGTAACTTTGGGAATCAGTTAAAATGGTATTGTACTTCTAGGACAAACCTAGCAGACATTTAATTTAGTTGCTGAGGGAATCTTTAAGAAAAGATAGTCAAATCTTCTCCCAGATACACTCTCGGTTAAGCTTCAGCTTTTTTGCCTTCCCCTAACATTACTGAAATTACTTCACCTTTGCATTGTTAGATTGCTCTTGCTGCTGCCTTTGGTATAAGGAACATGCAGTCTTCAGGCAGTGCAAGTAATTTATTGAAACATCTGCAGGATTGTTTTCTGTAATAAGTGCACTGTTTTGAGACTGATGAGAATCACTGAAGGGCAATCCTGCACAGACATTTCCAGTACTTAACATTTTGCAGACTAACAGATCTGCAGCTTACTAATTCCTTGTGGATTTGGAGGTTTTTGTGAAAAACATCAATGCACATGTGCATTGTTGTTCACCAAGAAGGCAATTAGCTGCAGCAGGCAGCTACAACAAAGATGTTAGTAGCAATAGGTCCTCCTCAAGTACTTCTAACTGTAAAAGTTAAACTAACCATTTTTAATTTTGACTGTAAGGTCATGTGTTACTGGAAATAGTTGTGTATCTGCATTTGAGATCTAAAATTCAGCTATGGTATTTATGAGATAAATTTTCTTAGCCTGGAATAGGTAATTAAGTTCTCCATGAAGCTTCTGAGGACCAGTACAAGTTACTTCAAGACTGCATATATTTATTCTTTTCTTTTGACCTGAAGTAGTTCTTAAATCTTTTGCATGCTTGAAACAGTTTGTAGTTTCTGTACTACTGCTACAAGAAAGATATGCTTGTAACGTGCAATGGACTGTTTATGTATGCTGCTTGTGACGACAGGACAACACCACAAAATTTTTATAAAAGTACACTTTATTAATGTAATTATGATGAAATTTCTCAAGAACTTGATTGATACCTTTTAGTTTTGGAAATTGAATCACCTGTAACTGTTTAAATCGTTAATGCCTTACTGTAGAAGCTTATGTTTTTAAACCAAGTAAATAGTCTGAGACATTTGGTGCCCCTGCTTTTGATATCAGTACTGTGAAAGTAGTGTTGTATGTCACAGTGTGAGGCACTGGTCCTTCATATACTGCCATTTCAGAATGATATGCAGTGCTTCTCGTTTTGGTGTTTACCTGGTTTCTTGGTCTTGTGAACTTTTTTGCATCATTTCTGTGGTTTTCCCACACTCTTTCCAGACTCTTGACATTCTTCAAAATATATTTATATATACACATACACACACCAAAATCGGATACAGTATGTCTTTATTTCTCACCAGTTCCATTTATAAGGATAAAACCACTACAGTGTTACTTCTGTGTGTTCAATAATATTATTAGCCCTTTTTGCCATCACATAACGTAGTCACATGCGATTGCTTGCCTGTCTTTTTATGCATTTTTATATCCCAGCTGAGTTAGATAATTTGTCCTTTCTCACAGGAGGGATGCATGTTCTCTGTTGGTGACTTCAGTGACAGCAAGTTTCATAAACCAAAATTAAATTCACTTAGATGTTTTGTGCAGTTCTGGAGCACTGATGTAACCGCAGGACTCTCTTTTCACTGATTTGGGAAGAGATCTGTCTGCTGAATGTGTTTATTTTACTGAGGCTAAGATGAAATTACTATGAATGCTCCTTATTAGGATGGTTAATTTTTGAACAGAGCTGAGGAGTAATTATGGGGGGAAGCTATGTATGTGTGAAGTGTCTGCTGGCTCGGGCTTTCACTTGGAGGGTGAGCAGGAGAGAGGGGCAGCCTGCAGCCAGTTGGCCCAAGGAGTTTCTTGCTTTGCATGTTCAGGCCTCCTCCTTGCTCTCACCTTCCACGGGGTTCTGGACCAGCTGTTTGTGAGGCTTTAACTTAGTACCTTTTATGAGGTTCTCATCCTAAAAGGATTAATTGTGGAAATCATTACTGGATACTGCTTAATAGGCTTTTTGTATACGGCATCACAGGTTACTGTGGCAATCCTGAGTGTTATTTAAACAATCCAGTTCTCTCGGCCTCTCATTACAGGGCAAGTGCTTCAGCCCCTCCACGGTCTTGGTGGCCCTTTGCTGGACTTGCTCCAGTTGATCAGTATTTTGTATTTGGGGGGGGTCCAGAAGTGATGTGGGATCTAGGTGTGGTCTAAGGAATGCTGAGTGGAGGGAGGATCACTGCTGCCTCTATCTGTGGGCTCCATTCCTGTTGATGCAGCCTGGGGTGCTGCTGTATAGTGCACTCTGGCAGCAAGGAATGTGTCTCCTGTGTAGCCTACCAGGACCACTAGTTCCTTCTCCACAGAGCTACTCCTTGGCCTGGGCCGTTGCAGGGGGTTAGTCCATCCCAGGTGTGGGATGTAGTGTTTATCCTTCTTGGATTTCATTAGATTTTTGTTGGCAGTAAACTGTTTTTTGGTTTTTTTTACCTATGACATAAGCTGTGTTGGGAATCTCAAGAGTTTTTAATCACGTTTCACATTGCAAAAGTCATTTTGGAGCCTGGCAGTGTCAAATAAGAGCAAGAGGGCTATCTTCTGCTAAGAGCAAGTGGCAGAGAGGACTTGTGTTTAGAGAAACCTAGCGTGGACGTTGAAGTTACGTGTAAGCTCTCTTGCTGACTTGTCTATAGCTGCATTAAATGGAGATGGGTTAGCTGAAGGATTTGTCAGTAAGAAGGTGAAATGATGGTCAGGGAAAGTGGTGATCCCTTTTATGGGAAGGTGGAATACGTTTCCTTGTGTCTTACTTTCCTGTTTGTAATCAAGAGAAAGAGGATCATATGCATCTTGATTTATTTTAGCACTGTATTGTAGCTTGTCAGGAACAGTAGGGTTTTTTTCCTTTGAGAGTTGAAAATTGAGGTGCAGGTGATTTCTGGGTTCCATGACAGATAAGTGACAATGCAGAGCATACTGTATATAAAGGTAACATCTAGAAGATTTTCTTTTATTTTTCAGTGCTGATCCAGTGGGGAGGAGTTCTATCAAATGTGGTGAAAAGGCATCACGAGGAATTGTTTTAAGGGTACATAGATCACTTGTGTGCATGTATTTAAGACTTTTCATGTTTTGTAATGTTGGATTTGCGTAGAATTTGGTGATCTGAAAGAACAATGTCATGCTATTGTGAAGCATAGTGAACATTAGTGAAATTTGTTATAGAATCTCCTTGTTCCTTTAAATAGATGTTACTGGCCAAATACAGGGTCATGAGATGCTAGAAAAATGACACGTTTTGAAAGCTGTTAATCCCTGCCCACTTTCTATAGATCACACCTGGTAGGGTGATGGAAGAAACTTGGATGTGCCCCATGCTCTAGGTGTTGGCAGTGCATTAGTTGCACATGCTAACAGTAACAGAAAAAAATAACTCACTAACACTGCTGTTCCCATTTGAAAAAAAAAAAAAAAGAAAATTCTATGGAGGGTGAAAAGGAGTAGTTGCTAAAGAAGTTCATTAATAGTAAAAGGTCATGTGCACAGAAAGGCTTGCAAAGTTACAGAGTGTACAGCTAAATCCAGAAAAATTTACATGTATTTATATATGTGAAGAAGGACCTTTTCTGAAAAACAACTTATTGTGTAAGTAAAAACATTGCCTTTGACCAGGAACTCAGGTGATGCTTCTTCCAGCTACACTACTGGTGTGGGATGTTGTAGCATGAAAATAATCAGATTAATACAGGTTCCCAAGCACTGATGCAGGTGGTAAAGCAAGGATTAAACTGAGTATACTGGCCAGGTACTTCATCAGTCCTTTTCCACCTCTGTTTTATTTAATCTTCGTGTTGTTTGCTTGTTATGGTTCCTAAAATAAACAAGATTCTGTGTTTTTCTTTCTCTTGTGTGTGTTTATACTTCAGAGAAATTCTCAGCCATGTAATAAATTTCCAACGAATGTGCCTGAACTCTTGGAGTTCAAACCACCTTAAAGGGCCAAGCAACGCTCAGAAGCAATGTTCATAGCAACAGGTATACAGTTTCTATTTATTTCTCTTTTAAAAGAAGCTCCTATTCTCCTGCTTCTGTTGTCAACTTCTCTCCCATTTTTCTTGTTCCCTCCTAACTGTTACAGTGCATTTAAATAAGGCAGTTTTCAAGGTGGCCAGCCTCAGTATAAAGCACCAACTGCTTTTCAACGGTTACTGTTACATTACTGCGTAGCAGACTCAAATTAATTGTGCTGAGCCTTTTCTCGGTAGTAGTATTACCCTAAGGTACCAGGAAAGAGAGAAGTAATAGTCTCGGTTCTCTGTGAATGGTGATAGAGATTGGGATTATTTTACACAATCTGTTGTTTTTCAATAGACTGGAGTAACTGAGGGTGGTAGTCTTCCTTGAAGAAACTCTCCATGTTAAAGGGTACATGGTGAAAAGTTTTTGTTTACAGCTGTACCATTGATCAGCAAGGGCACGTATCTTTGGTTTCTTTCCAGAGGGATGTGTGGTGGCTAGGAGCTTGGAAGCAGTAGGGCCTGGGTCTGGCTTCTTGGACAGCCTTTGTCACTTCTAGATCACTTCATCATTCTTAGTTTTGATTTTACCTTTCATGCTGGAGATTGGATGTTATCAACTACTTTTTAGAAGCTATGCCATTTAGTGAGCTCAAATGTCTAAATTACATTAAATGTAGATATTTAATAGTCTTTATTTTTAAAGAATCATAACAAATTGTAATCAATGGAGTAGCTTTTTTGTTGCTAGTGGTTAAATCTGATAGCCCTTCACTGTTTTTCTCGTCCCAAGTCTCATAGCTCCTAAACTGCAATAATTCAATTTTTAAAAGCTGAGGGGATATGGAAATAGCAATAGGAAAAGGTATGAGCTTTTTAAATTGTCTGCAGAGTTGACTGTATGATGGCATATATGTAAGATGTAAACAAATGGGAAGTGGAGCCAGGAGAGCTGGGTGGAAAGCCTTTTTTCAGCCAGTTGGTTAAGAATAAGAATGATTAGTTTGTTTTAATTATTTTTGAATGTTCCACAATCAAAATTAATCTTGGGGATGATGTAGCCTTCCTGTACCAAACAGATCACCGTTACTATATTGCTTTGCTTGTACTTGTTGTCAATTTGCATGTGGACTATGCAGTAATATCTTTTGATCAGTAGTGTGCACTTGAGTGTCCCAATTTTCAGCCATTAAATGGTTCCAACTATGTTCTTACTTATATGTCAGCTTTCTTTTGTGACACTTTTATTCCCCTTAGGCCCTTTTGTGTTATTCAGTGTAGCTATGAACTTTGGTTTGAAGGGACCAGTGAAGTAGCTGCAGCTCTAGAACATTGTATTCAGATACTTGTAGAATATGTTTTTATGTTAGGAGGGTTTATTTTGCATCTGCTCTATGTTCATTGATCCTAGCAAATGCTTACAAACCCCTTATGGTGAACTTGAGACTGAATGCGCAAAACCAGAAGTCTCAATTGTTGCTATAAAATAGAGAGTAAGAATGATCTAGGACATATCTCTCTGAACATCAGCGAACTCATCTTGTGGATTTCATTACTTTCAAGGTAGGTGAGCTCCTACTCCTCACCCTTAATAGTCTGACTAAAGAACAAAGGAAGCCTTATAGCCTGGTAGGAGGCAGCAGGCAGATTGCAGTCACCCTTGAACTGAGACAGGTGGGCTAGTGTGGGAGGAACTTTGCAGTAGGCGAAGGAAGTGCTTAAAAAAAATCTTGTCTTCTGCTATTAACTTAAGTTTTTTCCCATGATAATTTTTATACTGAAACTAGTAGTGTTCACAGACACAAGTCTGTTCAGCCTAATCGGTGTCTGCTACTGAACAGATGAGGATATTTGTCCATTCTGGTGTTTTAAGTGGTTGATGGTGAACATTGAGTTGAGAGAAGAAATTAGTTCTCCTTTTGATCGGTGACACAGGCAGAACTTAACGTGACCAACAAAGATCCAGATCATGCTGCTTTAAGCTGAGAAGGTGATGGGGTTGTGAAATGCCTAGTTCTAACAATGGGACCATCGGGCTATAGTCACACTGTCAGTTCTTCCTGTGTTGGATCGATTCAGTAGGAGAATAGAGTTCCCCCATGGTGCAGTGTGTGAATCAATCAGACCAGTCCTGCTCTGCATCCTCACAAGAAATGGATGAGATTCTGTTGGAAAATGAACACAGTTTACTTCAGGAGAAGTTTTCTAGTCCAGTGGTCACTGCCACCTAGGTAAACAGAGGATCTCAAGATAAAGAATGACTGGGGAATGGGATGGCACATGTTGTGTTTAGTGTGTTAGAACATACAAAGTAATGTGTGTATGGTGGGGAAAATAAACTGCTTATGTGTATACTGTGACAGGTTGTAAAATAGTCTTTTTGTTCCTGCATGCACTAATTAGGGTTTATCTGCTTAAAAGGAATGTGACCTCACTTTGTACTCAGTGAGTAAAATAAAATCAGTTAATGAGCTGTCTAAGCAACATTTAGCATCAATCCCCCCGATCAGTTGGGGGAAAAGATTCATGGCAGCCCTGCCTCTGGGGAAGAGTAGGTGCAGAGTCTCTCTGTACCAGCTTAGAGGGGTGTCAGCTGAGGACCTTTATTGTGCAGAACTCTGTCATATCACAGTTGTGCATCCAGTGTATGGACAACAAGAGCAAAGGGGCTGGCAGATACAGCTGGGACTTGCAGCCTTCATGGTAGGTGCTTAATGGTCTTGGTGTGTCATGTTGGGGCTTCTGTTCTCACAGCTGGAACTGGGAGTTACTGTAGATAAAGCAGACGCTTAGGAGGCCTTGAGTTTTGGGGTGCTCGTGCTCAGTGTTCCATTCCTTTTTCAAGGGAGGACTTGAGGACTGTTACCTTGGGCCTGTGCCTGTGCCAAGGTGCCTTCTGAGAATACATGAGAAGCTACTGCTTTTTTCCCCTCTGCTGCTGTTTACTTATTGAACTTGGCAATTTCTGTTACTTAAGTAATAATTTTTTAATATGCTTGAGCTTCATTTATATTTAGGTGGTATCTGTCATCTACTGTGGAAAGAATTCATGCAGATAAAGTATCTTAACTACTTTGCACTTTTCCTCCCAGTCACAAACAGAACATTCTATGTATCAATGTATAGAAAAAATATGAAAATATCGTAAGTGAAAAATTGGACTGTCAGGGAACTTGTGATTCTGGAGGAAGTGGGTGGTTGGTCTGTTGTCTACGGAGTGTTACTGCAGCAGCCGCAGTGCAGGAACTGGGCTGCTGCTCTCTTGGGCAGTCAGATGTACAGTGCGTGGCTCTCCTCATGGAAATGTGTGTGTACTTCTACCTGAATCACTCTGCTGTCACCAAGTGTATCTGACAGTTGTGTCATGTCTTGTTGAGAGTTGTTGCAGCAGCTTGTGTCTTTATCACTGTGTGTTCCCCTTTGCCTTGTGGTAGGATAAAGAGGATGCAATGAAACATGCAATTTGTGTGCAGCCATGATGCAGGATCTTTTGCTTCTGAAATGCGTGTTGTTTTTTTTTCTCTGAGGCTTCAGCTGTAGCCAAAAAAATAGCTTTTTGCTCTTCTGCATTTTGGTATTACATTTGTAAGATCTTGGTGTACCTGTAAGATTTTATTATTATTACTATTTTTTGAGGAGGAGATCAATGGTCTTTCAGAGACATTTGTGCCCACAGGAAACATATAAGTTGTTAGCCAGTACCACTAGTGCTATGAGCAAGTGATTGTTCTGAATGGATGGAAACCAAATTAGCAGGAATACTCACTGTTCCTTCTGCTAAAATGCCAATTACTTTGATATTGTATCATTTTCCAAGTGACAGCTTTGTTCCTATGCCAGGAGAGCTGGTTTTGTTTTGCCATCTGAATGAGCCTGTTCCTTTTTTCTTTACTGTGATTGTTACAGTGTGCTCATGGGTTTTTTTAACTGGAGAAGTGACATATGTTAATAGGCTTTTAGTGAATCCTATTTTGACTGGAAGTAATGTGATGGCACTTTTGGGATGCCAAAGAATAATACCCTGAGGATACAAGTTGGTCGATGTTTACCAGAAAGACATAAGCTGCTGAATCACTTTAACCAAAACCAGCTTGATAGGTTTCTCTAAGGTATACCTACCATTACTTAACATGGTAGGAATAATTGACCAGTTGTTCCACAGTGGTGGACTTCAGTGTAAAACACGAGCATGAGGTAGAGAAGTCAGTAGAATACCTAAAACACAGAGGGCTAACATTTGTTAGCTAAATGTATATCTGAAATCGTGAAAAGTCAGATCAGTGGCTCAGAAGCTTCTTTCTAGACCTATTCTGATGTTTGGTTTGGGAATCTGCATGTGCAGGTAGTGTGCATCTCATACTAAGTATGAGAATAGTGTGTCTTTTGTTACTCGGAACAATATGTGAGATTTGGAAAAGTTTCAGAAAAGACTTTAGAAGGAGAACTTAAGACACCAAGGGTGACAAACCAGTATAGGAAGAGGTGGAAGGAGAAAAGAGATGGGTATGTCTGTGGGGTGGTAGGATGGAGATGATGTGAGTGAAGACTAAGGATTATTTCATTTTCTTTTAACTGAAAATCTGGTGGCTAGGGAACTCTTAAAGTATCAAACGCGTTCATCAGTTTGTACAATTGATGGGATAGGTCTCCCATCGGGAGTGGCTAGAATATTAAGTTTTCATGAATTACTAATAGGTTTGGGAAGACTTTTTAGCCAACTATGACATTCTGACATTAAGTGCTTTGGGTTTCTGGGAATGAAGAAATTGGTTACTTATGTGAGAACAGGTTTTTCATGAGTATTTTCTATTTTCTCAGGGTACAGAGTCCATTAAGATGGAAAATGGACAAAGCACAGCAGCTAAGCTGGGGCTTCCTCCCCTCACACCAGAACAGCAGGAAGCTCTCCAGAAAGTGAGTAAACCTGATGTGAATTTGCTTCTTAGCACTCTTGTCTGTTTGTTTGTTTGTTTTTTATTTGGGTGATGGGTTTTTGTTTTGTTTTTTTTAATGAACATCTGTTACTGATGTTAAGAAAGTGAAGTTGCCTACCAAGAATTTGTTTGGGGTAATGACCATGCTGTGTCTGGATTCACATTTTCAAATCTGTGCCCAAGAATTATTTGTTTTGGTTTAGAGTTTATAGATGCTTTTTGGGGAGCATGATTTGGAATTTGCTGTTGGGGTGGGGAGAGTGTTTTTAATTTAAAAAAAAAAAATCAAAATCCTAAGTAAATAACATCTTAAGATCGCAGTGTGGTAGTTGCATATTGTCTTAGGATTACAAAGTTACTGTGAGGAGCAGCCTGTCATCCACAAGGAATAGGTTTCTGATATACTCCAGCTGGTCTTTTATTCTATTCACACAAGAACACATCACAAAATATCTCTGTTTTTCCCTTATACTCCTTCCCATGTTGTTATAAAGAGATCCAGTAGCATGCAGCAAGTATTTTTGACCTGTTTGAGTCAACCTGTTTCAATCTAGATAAAATTTCAGTCCAGCTCTGATTTCTGGTTGGTCCTACTTTATACAGCTGGTGGGGAGGTTACTGCTGACTTCTGGCCCACTTTCCTGATGGGAGAGAGTGATGCCTGGCTTACTGAGAGGAGAACAGAGTTGGGAAAAGAGGGGAAAGAAAACAAAACCAGGGAATGTGGGAACTGTGGGCTAGGTGTCTTCTGTACTGTGGTGAGGCAAGTAAAGTATTGTTCTAGGTAGGCTTCGTGTGAATGTTCCCGTAATGTTGAAGCTGCGTGTGTGTGTGTTGTTTGGCTCACAGTGTGAAACGGCCTCGTTTCCTCTGGCTTCTCCGTAGCTGACAGATGTAAATCCCCTTGTCCGTTTCCAGGTTTCCGAAGCACACGTCTCAAATCCACGGTTTAGAGCCTGCCGTTCTCTGGCACCTCCCAAACACGTACAGCCATGGAAAGCAGGTGCCTGAGGGGTTGGCTGAATGTGTTTGTACCGTCCCCTGGGAATAGGCACATATGTGGGTATTAGGTTTCCCTTGACAGAGAGCCTCCACCTTTACACCACTGGATGTAAAGCTCAGGCTTTGTCAAATTTGTAGAAAACTGAAAAAGACAAATCAGTCTTGTGTCTGCAGGCTAGGAAGCAGAGAACGAGAGCTGGAGCATTGTAGTGAGCAAAAGCAGTGGGTTCTCCAAACTAGAATAGATCGTATGTGATAAGAGAAGGGGAGTGCCTAGTCAAGAGACTGGACGTGGGGATTTGGAGCCCCCTTCCCTTTTGTAGAACCTCTTTGTCCAGATGTTCTCTGAGTGCAAAGGACTTGAAGGAGGCTATCTGTCCTGCCCTCATCCCAGCAGGTAAGGTGCTATGGTGGGATCTAAGGGGCAGAGGGCGGAAGAGGGGAAATGCTGAGTGTGTAGTGCATGCTGCTTTCCTAACATTGCGCCTGCTGCAGATTGAGTCCATCCAATCCTCTGCTCAAGCATTATGCTGTATTTCAGGGCTCACGACTCCGAGATGCAGACCAAGATGTTAGTAAGCTGTTGGCCGCTGGCTAATGTACAGTGCCTTAGTGCTTAGGGCTGGAGCGCCGACAAGTTCCACTGGCAGCCAGTTGTGTGGTTCTGGGGAACTGTGGTGTAAAATCAAACGTCATTCCCTGCTCTGTGGTATTGTCCTGTGACTACAGAGTCTGTATTTCTTTCTAGGCAAAGAAGTATGCAATGGAACAGAGTATCAAGAGTGTGCTGGTGAAGCAAACCATCGCCCACCAGCAACAGCAGCTCACTAACCTTCAGGTGAGAGACCCTCTGGGATGCTCCTTCTGTGTCTTACTCTCCCCAACAAGGTGGAGTTCTTTTTGCACTTAGAAGCAGAGCACAGCCCTGAGGCCTGCCTGGAGCCAGGTACATTGTGTTTCCACAGTGAAATTGAAGTATACAGTCTTCAACCCCCTAAAGAAACCCCATTTACTCACCTGCGCAAATTGCCCCCAGATTTCACTCATTCAAAGTGTAAATTTTTAAGAGTTTCTCTCCTGTTGGCTGGGCAAATGCTTCTTGAAATGCCAGAAGCCAAAGAATTTGCTGTGGGTTTCATTATCAACTTAAATTTAAAGTGGTGTCTAGGATTACTGGGAGCTGTATCCTTTCACCGCCCTCTGCTTGAGGGGAGGATACCTGTCTCTCCTGTGTTACTGACAGTACTACCCCATTTCCCTCCCCTTCACCCAGGTGCTCTCTCAATTTCAGAGAAGTTCCGTTGGCTATTCCTGCTAATGCTGGAATGCCTGTGTACTGGGAGAACCATTAACTGGTGCTTAAATCTCCCTTCCTTCAGAGGTTTCTTGAACACAGCTCACTGCCTTCTACTCAAAGTTAGGAAGCTCAAAATAATGGCTTTGGGATGTTGGATTTTTTTAATGAAGAATCACTGTGGATGTGCCTGCCACATTAAGCAGCTCTGGCCTTTCAGGGCTGTGCATGTTTCTGAGTGCCTGATCTAGTTGAGGGGCTCCTTTTTAAATGCTGGGGGTGAATCAACGACAGTGGTTGCAGAGGTTACTATTGCCTTGAGTCCCCCCTGGGAGAAGACCCTGCTTCCTGAGGCAGTGGCAGCAGCACAACTCCACCCTGACCTGGTGGGACTGGAATCTGCAGGGTCCCAGCGCTGGACAGTCCTTGGGACCAGGCAGTGAGGGGCAAGGAAGGAGAGGCCTCTCTCGCAGGTTCCCTGTGCCGCCGCTCTGCTTGAGTTTTTACAAACAGCCGTAGTATGCTCAGCTCCAACAGACTGAACTCTGTCTTTACTGTCTTTCAGATGGCAGCAGTGACAATGGGCTTTGGAGATCCTCTCTCACCTTTACAATCGGTCAATAGACATGTTCACTTCTTCTTGGGCACTTTGTCTTAGTCAGGGCCTAGAGTGGGGAAGTATGTAGTGGTAATACAATGCTCTTAATTCAACCCAGCACAACCCTCCCACATACCCACCTGTTATGGACAAGCACAACAAGCAGAGGCAAAGTGTAAACTCCCCAGAGGAAGACCTTAGGCTGGGTGCAGTCTGCTGTGACACTGGCAGTCGGGGTCCTGGAGTCAGTTGGCAAAGAAAGCTTTAGATTTCCAACAGTTCTGAACACACCTGTGAAATTGTGGGAGCTGCATTTCTAGGGATGCTACAGTTCTGAGGTCCTGACCTAAAACTAACTGCCAAGGTAACTCACAAATGGGCAATTTCTTATGAAACGAACTCACAGCACTGAAGACCTGGCAGCTAAGGTGCTGGGGAGGACTGGGGCACTATAGGTTTGCAGAACATGTTGTAGCCCAGATGTAAGACTGCTCTCTACTGTGCATGTTTCCAGACTAGGTGAATATGGCGTGCTTCAAGTAAAGTAAAAGCAGGATGGAAGTAACAAAACTGCAGGACTATTCAGAGGACCTGTGCAGCCCTTTAGTGCTGGAATTTCTGATCAGATGCCACAAAGAGCTTAATTACCTGGGATTATCCATCCCTTTTTCCTAGACATGTTGGACAATGGCCGTTGCAGAAAGTGTCCTATAAGCTCCACTCTGCATGCAAAGGTTCATTTATAAATTCATTTGCAAATTTTAAATATTTTTCCATCTTGCTGGAATATAATATTTTCGCTCGGTGTAAAATGCAACCAGAGGCTTATACTCCAAAATGAAAGATGCACTAAAACTAAAATCACCTATTTTCCCACCTTTAACACTGTCACAGTAGGTAGTGTGTCAGCAGGGGAACTGAAATAGAATTTATGGGGGTACATAAGTTTGGAATGGAATAGAAGTATACCTCTCAATGTGAATTTGGCATAGCTAGTTTCTGAGCCCTCATGCCCAAGAAACTTCTACCAATTAATGTAGATGCTTACTTGATAGCATAACTCCATCAATTTTGGTTAAAAAAATTTTTGGCTCATTATTTACGCTGGACAACAGATGAAAAGCCTGTACTGATAATGTAACAGGAAATGTTTAATTTCTCATTAGCCTCAAGGGCATAGTCAGTATTGTGAATCCTTTTCCTAAGCCATTCCTCTCTCTCTAGGGAGTCAAGAGACCGAACCATTTGCCTGTGGTGCAGTTCAGTGTAGTTAGGATACCCTGGCCTCAGCAAATGCTTTATCCCAAAGCCTGTCAGGAATGTAGAAAATGCAAACAGACCTCTGTCCAACACTTTTTCCTGTTGACAAGATTCATCAGTTCCTACATGAAGGAAGTGCAGCCTGAACTTCCTATTGCGGTATCTTAGTGCCTGTGATTAAAGCTTCCTGTCTACTTAATCCTCCAAGTATTACAGCTCAAGATTTCCATGTCACTTCAGCAAGATGAGCACAATTTCCTGGCATTGCTGTATTAAAATTGAAGCCAGTGGTGATATTTTTGCATTGCCTCTGTTTAAAGGAGCACTCCAAGATGATGTTTTGGCTTGTTCTTAAAATAACCTTTGTAAGCACTTAACAGCAATATTTCATAGATACAGCTGTGGGCTGCTGCCTTTATGAAGGTTGCAGATACTTTAAGCTCCATTTTAAAGGTGGAGAAAGAGGGCCAGTGGCCAGTAAAATCTACTTAGTGTAGCTAATGAAAACAATGAAATTTGTAGTCATGAGTTTCTGACACTGTCATGTGCTTAGTTCACAGGTGTACATTGCATCATTCCCCTAACTTGATGCTACTGAGTCCTGTTAGTGATCCACATGTGCCTGTAGTCATCATGGTCCACCTCAGTTCTGCCATTTGTAGGTCCAGATTTCTAATATGTTGCTGATGTAACAGAGTCCTCCTAACTCCACCCCACCTATTTTGTTAGGATCTCTGCAGCAGGGTAAGATGTGGATTTCCTCCTGTAAAGGTTGCTGCCATGGGAGAGGACAAATGCTATTTTTCTTGCACCTGTTGCATTGATAACTGAAAAGAAGGGAATGTCCTCTTTGTGTATATATATATATATGCACCCTTCAGAAGGTGAAAAATCTCTCTGCCTGGTGTAAGGCTGCAGCGTCTTGTCAAGAAGCACGCCTAGTAAAATGCTAAATTTTTGTCACAGTCTGTGGCACCATGGGTGAGGCAATTCACTCAGACACTTGGGGTGAGAATGGTGATGGCTCTGAACCCATAAATGGACACACTGCACAGACTGAGGGGCTACTGATCACTGGCTTTCCTGCACCAAAGCTGGGAATGTGTTGGAGAACCTGGGAGACAACACGTCAGCTGTCCTGCGTGTACACGTGCCATAGTCCTCCTAGTCACAGCATTGCAGAGTAAATTGAAAAACAGCTTATTTTTAACTGTGAAATACTTAAACCCAGTCAAGAGGCAAGCTTAATATCACTTCAGGAGCAGCAGTATGGGGTGAGAACCGTTCCTCTTTATAGTATCCCTGCTGTATTGAATAATAAATAGGAGTTGAACCTTTACAGTTTGTTTCCTCCTATGGTCAATGTCACTCACGTACGGCTACTATGAGGGAGAAGGATTTCTTCAGGTACAGTTTGTCCACCCTTCTGTGACTATCACAGATACAATGCTGTCCCTTCTGTTTTGCCATTTGAGTTGCAGCATCCCCAGACACGTCAGAGCTCATTGTGCTCATGCTTGTTACAGCATTCTGAAAGTAGGCCTCTTGTAAAGGCCTTGATTAAAGACCCTATTAAACAGCGGTGTGAGGAAGAGGTGGTTGTTCAGAGCTCCCTGCTTTGGTGCCAAGCACTGCGGTGCTGGAAAGGGAGAGAGGCATCAAGCTTAATGCTGCATTTGCCTACTCTGCAACAGTCCGTAGCCCTTACATTTGTTCCATCTGTTCCACGCAGAACAGGAGTGGAGCCCTGTGCATATCTCCAACGCACTGTAATTCAGTCTTGCTATTCCTAGGGAGCTGCCTCTACAGAGACGTAATTTCTGCCTTGGTCCCAAGACGTGCTGCTAGGATATGCTGTCCAAACCTGTGATTTTTTTGTAGGCAGCGTCTTCCTAGAATAATGTTCATTAGTAGTAGCAATTCTAGAATTGCAATAAGGGTGAAAAATAATTGAAGGATATACTGCTTTTTTGGATACCTGCTGTAAGAAATTTCTGGATTTGTCTTGCAAACAGGTTTTCAGGCATACTTAGGAGAAAATAGCACAGAGACCTTCTCTGCACCGAAACTGATAAGGGCGGAGTCTTTGGGGGCTGCACCACTATCTGAGCCAGTAACAACAGGCAGTGATAAGTACTAGCACCACACACTTAACTAAGAAGTTTCATTTAACCATTTAATTTCTTTTGGTTTGCTTTTGAACTGTGCGGTGGAAGTGGTGCCTAGTACTGAATCTTGTACTGCCTGGGGTGGGGGGGAGGAGGTGGTGTGTGATGCTTGAGGGAGTGGGGAGGAGGTTCCCAAATCCATATCCTTTGCTGCCTGGGAGGATGGGGCGGGGGGAGGGAGTAACTAGGTGGTGCCCAGAATTGGATCTCTTGCTGCCCCTTGCGGGAGGGAATGGGAGGGATTGCTAATAGTGTCTAGAATTGAGACCTTTGCTGCCTGGAGGGGAAAGCTGTACTAGAATGAAGTTATTTCCTCCTCCTGCAGGTGTTGCTGGAGATGTGATCAGGCAGGGGAGGGTTAGACCTTATCAGTGGGGTTGGAGTTAAGGCTCCTGAGGTGGCAGACCCCATCAAAGATTTGACTGCCCCTAGGAGTGAGCTGTACTGCTTATCCGCTCCAGCAGTCTGTGCATTGAGCAGGAAAATACTTCTTTATTACTACGTGTGCCAGGCTGTGCTGCAGCCCAGTGAGGAGCTACCTGCTGTTGGGTCATAGCTCCTGGGAGGGAAGGAGGAAGGGAAGGAGGTCCTGACGTCCATGACCACCCCCTTATCTAACCAGCTAGTTCTTCTTTCCAATACAGATGGCAGCTCAGAGGCAGCGCGCCCTGGCCATCATGTGTCGTGTGTATGTGGGCTCCATATACTATGAACTGGGAGAAGATACCATTCGCCAGGCCTTTGCCCCATTTGGACCTATAAAAAGCATTGATATGTCCTGGGACTCTGTTACGATGAAGCACAAGGTTGGTTAACAGCCCTTGAGTGATGTGTTTTTCTCTTCTGCAAGGCCTTCCTGAATACATCCAGAAGAAGGAGACTTTATCCTTGTAGAGAGCAGGCTGCTTTTAGCATTTTAACTTTGAGATAAATGTTTGTAGCTGCCTGCTCTACTTAGCCTTGCAAGATTCTGTAGTGGGAACCAGATGTGCATGGGGACGGTGTGCACAAAAGGTGCCAAACAGCTAGCAGTCCTGTATGTGGTGGCCTTTTGCTATTAGGTCTCTAAGTATGAGAGGTTCGTGAAGCAGGTAGCCTTGTGTCAGTGCTTCTGCATGTAGTTTTCTGCTTTAATAAAAAGCTTCTTTAATAAAACATCAGGCCATAACAGTAGGAATCTGGTACGTGGGAAGTCTTGGCTGTGTTAGCTTGGAACTAGGTGCGAGACAAGGTATGGCTGGTATGATTCAACAAACGTATCCTTCTGTCCTAGGGTTTTGCTTTTGTGGAATATGAGGTACCTGAAGCCGCTCAGCTGGCCTTGGAGCAGATGAATTCTGTCATGCTGGGAGGAAGAAATATAAAGGTGAGTAGCAGGCATGCTCTGACAATTCTTAGTTCTCTGTACTGCGAGTAATGGGTTTATGCCTAGAAATGCTTCGCACAGCACTGTGATGTGGAAGATAAATGAAAGTTTGTTACCTGATAGACCTTGATATTCAACCCATTTAGTACGTAGTGGCTCTGGGTCCCCTTCTCTGAGGAGAAACTCCCAGCATCTTAATAAAACGTAGAAATTTTTTCTGGTAAGCTGGCTAAATTTTTTCTGTCCACACATAGAAGTCTCTTGAGGACAAAACAGTGGTGATTCTTGATATTTTAATGCCGTCTCCTTATATTGTACCTGTGCGGATGGTAGATAAGCATCAGACTTTTGTTGTACCTATTGATAGTGTAGGGTACTTAAAGTAGTGGTCCACCCTTGCCATACAAAAAGATGTTCAGCACAAACAGAAAGGAACAAAGGATTGTAGCTGTGTTTATTCAGGCAGTAAGAGGGGAACTTGCAAAGGTGAAACTTTGGGGATTGAAATCGGGTGTGTGTGTGGGAAACTAGCATTTTCTGCAGTGTTTTATATCTTAGAATCATAGAATGGTTAGGGTTGGAAGGGACCTCAAAAGATCATCTAGTTCCAACCCCCCTGCTGCAGGCAGGGACACTGCAGGCACTAGACCACGTTGCCCAAAGTCTCATCCAGCCTGGTCTTGAACACTGCCAGGGATCTTGCATTTATGTGTCTCATACACTCTGCATATCTGCAGTGTCTGATTTCCAAGGGGGTTTTAGGAGCCTTTGAAAGGATATAGAAGCGTTGTGTTTTGCTTTCAGAATTGTTTTCGATTCCTGGAAGTTGGTCTTTGACAGGTCAGGAAACATAAATGGGGGAAATAATGATGTGGGAGAGAGAGCAGAGTCTGTCCAGGCTCTCAGTACTTCTAGGATCCCCCATAGTGCAGGTTGTATCCCAGAGCTGAGTAAACTGTTGCCCTTTGCTAGTTATGGCCTTACCAGGCGTTATTTGGTTTGAAAAGGCACTCGGGTGTCTGAGTGCTTGTCTGCTGTAATTCTTGGTGAGTCACGCTGCCACTCTTCAGAATGTGTAATGGACTGTTTGCCTGATCTCTGCAGGTTGGGAGACCTAGTAATATAGGTCAGGCACAACCAATTATAGACCAGCTAGCAGAAGAGGCACGGGCTTTCAACCGGATCTATGTGGCATCTGTTCATCAGGACCTTTCAGATGATGACATCAAGAGTGTGTTTGAGGCCTTTGGGAAGATTAAATCCTGCACGCTAGCCAGGGATCCCACGACAGGAAAACACAAAGGCTACGGTTTCATTGGTAAAAAGGCTATCTGATATTTGTTGTGGGGTAGGGAAAGTTGTTGGGAGCATCCTCTGGTGTATTGGGTTTTTTGTTTGGTTTTGTGTTGTTTTTTTTTAACTCTAGTGGAAGAATTACAGTAAGAAATGGGATAGAAATAAATTTGGAGTGGATCTGTGCCTGAACTTAGAAATATAATTAATAGCCAGATATTTTTACTCACTGTTACATAGGTTGAGAGATCTTGCTATGCTGACTGTTCTCAACAGTGCTTGTGTGATCAGAGGGGTGAGATGAGCGAGCTAAGCACTGAGGGTCTTCTCACTGGAACTCTGAGCACACATTTTTTGCAAATACAAATAACAATTGTGCAATGAGAGAGTGATTGAGTTTAGGAGTAAAAAGGATCATTTGTAAATATTCCTCTTTCTCACTGCAGAATATGAGAAAGCACAGTCTTCTCAAGATGCTGTTTCCTCTATGAACCTCTTTGACCTTGGGGGTCAATATCTCCGTGTTGGTAAAGCAGTGACTCCTCCAATGCCTCTCCTGACACCTGCTACGCCAGGAGGATTACCTCCAGCAGCAGCTGTTGCTGCAGCAGCTGCTACAGCGAAGATCACAGCACAGGTAAGGCATAGGCTGGTATGACTCAAGTAAGTGGATGATTGTTGTGACCCTGCTGGAAACAAGCGTGCAAACTGTTCCAGCCATCTGTATTCACTAGTCTGAATGAAAGCCCTTGGCCTAGATTGTACTGTATTCCCAGGGCTTCACATGTAGAAGCTTGCCCTTGACACTTTGTGAGGATTTGATACACTGGCATTTTGGAATTGAGTCTGGCACAGCTGATCAGAGCTTTACTTAAAGAAGTGGTGGAGAAAGATGGGAGGGGATTCCTTGTGTGGATAGACAAACTGGTTATAGTAGAGGCTAAATGAATGCATGAAAGTGTGTGAAGGGGGGCAGACTAATAAGGGCAGTAGTAGTCACACAAGCAACACTATTGTGAAGACTCTGCCTGTGTAGTAAGGGGGAAGATGACTGTAATGGCTTTAGACTGCTCAGAAATGAGGAAATGCAGTGATTGAGCAGAACTGGATGTTGATCATAGAATCATAGAAAGGTTTGTGTTGGAAGGGACCTCAAAGATCATCTAGTTCCAACCCCCCTGCCACGGGCAGGGACACCCTCCGCTAGACCACGTTGCCCCAAAGCCTCATCCAACCTGGCCTTAAACACTTCCAGGGGTGGGGCCTCCACAACCTCTCTGGGCAACCTGTGCCAGTGCCTCACCACTCTAACAGGAAAGAATTTCTTTCGAACATCTAATCTAAATCCACCCTCCTTCAGCTTAAACCCATTACCCCTTGTCCTGTCACTACACTCCCTGATAAACAGGCCCTCCCCATCTTTCCTGTAGGCCCCTTCGGGTACTGGAAGGTCACAATTAGATCTCCCCAGAGCCGCCTTTTCTCCAGGCTGAACAGTCCCAACTCTCTCAGCCTGTCCTCATAGGAGAGGTGTTCCAGCCCTCTGATCAGTTTCGTGGCCTCCTCTGGACTCGCTCCAACAACTCCATGTCTCTCCTGTACTGGGGCCCCCAGAGCTGGACGCAGTACTCCAGGTGGGGTCTCACCAGAGCGGAGTAGAGGCGAAGGATCACCTCCCTCGACCTGCTGGTCACACTTCTTTTGGTGCAGGACATGGTTGGCATGCTGGGCTGCAAGCGCACACTGCTGGCTCACGTTGAGCTTCTCATCAATCAATACCCCCAAGTCCTCCTCAGGGCTGCTTTCAATCCATTCCTTGCCCAGCCTATAGTCGTGCTTGGGATTGCACTGGCCAATGATGCAGGAGTCTAGGGGCTCTCAAATTTAGTTTGCTTTGAGTGACAGAAGCTCCTGGCTATGTCCATTAGGCACCAATGGAGGAAGATGCCCCAACCCTAGAAACTTTCAAGGTTAGGTTGTATCAGGCTCTGAGCAACCTGGTCTACTTGAAGATGTGCCTGCTCATTGTAGTGGGGTTGGACTAGGTGACCTTTAAAAAGGTCCCTTCCAACCCAAACTATTCTATGTTAAGATTGCATTTCAGAGCAAACTCCCGTATCTGTGTCTGTCTTCCTTGCCTTGGGCATTGGAATCTCTCCCTGCATCACCATAGCCCATGAAAGAGACAAGTTTCAGCACTGTTGTGTTCTTGGATGCTCTCAAGCAAAAAAATGCTGTGGTGTGCAGCATGTATGTGCTTCTAATGAGCTGACTGGAGTTAAGTTTGTAAACAGCTCTTTTTTTGAAATACTGCTCTGAATCACAAGGTAAAGGCAGAAGTAGGAGGAGCTGCCACTGTGAAACTCTCGGGTGGTTTGCATGTCCCCAGTAAAAAGTCCACAAGTCTGGGAACCTCTGCAGTCAACTAAGGAAGGAAGTTGAGGCATGGCTAGAAGAATTACTTAGATCCAAGTCACTTTGGGAAAGAGCTATTAAATCTTCTCTTAAGTGAAATGGTAGAGATTTGTTACAGACATGGATAAATCTGTTTTTTTCTGTGAAATACTGCAGCACTTGTTACTGTGAGGAAAATTTTTTAAATTCCATATATAGAAAAATGTTCTGAAAGACCTCATATATACTCGGCAGTGTTGTTGCCTTTACTTATACATGGTACAGACCTAGGTAACCTAAGTTGCCATGTAGGTAGTTGTAGATGACTTAGGGAAAGGAGTAAGAACAGTTACAGAAGACAATATCTCTGATTTATACTCCTAGCATCATTCTTGTATGAAACTGCTTATTTTAAATAAGAACATATGCAGCTGTAGTCTGTAATGGTGTTAATTTCACCATTTTTTTTTAAACACAAGCTAATTAGTAAACTCAGTGGAGCTGAGAAATCATGGACATAAGAGAGAAACTTAAGTCAGAGATATAACTTTGGATCTGCAATCAAAACTCCAACTATAGTCTGGAATTAGCATGACAGCTGAGGAAGGAGGAGATGTCTCTGCACTTTAATGAAACTATGAAGACAGGTATTGAGTAACAAAGATAGTTAATGTCTTGACATTCACGGTGAAAAAATCAACCTTGCAAAAGAAGGTTAAGGAATTAAAGCTATTGGAAAAAGTTTCTTTAGCCATTTAAGTAAAAAGAGGGGGCAGCTAATGACCAGTGTAGTAAAAAATTATTATGGTCTTGTTATAGCACTGAATGCTTACATAAGCATTTTTCCCCTTTATTAAAAGCATAAGGCAGACTGGCTAATGATGCACATGGGATTACTGCATCCTAGGTGGTCATAGAGCTCAGTTTGTCACGTGCAGGTGTACACGTAATAGTTTTAGGAGGTTTTGGTAAGAAGTCTGTCACGTCAGGGCTATTGCCATATGGCTGAAGAACAGCAAACATGATGCTTGCATTTAAGGTAGCATGGAAAACTGGTATCTGCAGACTTTGTTCTCACACCAGTGGTAGGGAGAGATTGAAAATGAGCTTTAAAGGAAGGACAGAATTTTAAAAAGAAACAGGTATGCAAAATGTTTTGGATGTTTAGATGAACATAACTTTATTTGATCAGACTACTGTTATATGCCATTAGAAGAAAAAAAAAAAGTAAGCATATCCCATCAACAGTACAGGAGTTGGTGGAGACCTCTATGAAAAGCTGTTGGACAAGACCAGCACGATTACGATTACAGTGGATTTTGAGATGCCTAGGCAAGTGAGAAGAGATGGAAACAAGCTGTGCTGGAAATTGCTGACCCTTCACCCTGCTGGTGAAATTACTTACAGATAGGTCTTGCTTCATCTCCAATAAAAATATTAGCGACCTTATGCTAGGCAGTAGGAGAGTACTAATGGAATTAGTTGGCAACACAGAGATGAGCTGCATTATTAAAATGGAGGAGAATTAGAATATCACAGCAGTTTGGAGTAAGAAATATATGCGGCATTTAGTAGTAGAATACCAGATACTGCATTTAAGGAACAAAACCTTAAGATTTTTTTGCTCCATGATGTCAGGGCTTATAGGAACCCCATGAAAACAAGGAAGAGAAGGATCTGGGTAACTAAGTCATGAGTATAATAGCCTGGAAAGCAACAGAAGAAAAATTGGGATCCTAGAGTGTATTTTAGGCACATTATTTTCAGTAGTTTTGTGGAAGTGTTTTATCATTTAACTAGGTGTTCATCTTGATTGTTGTTTGAATTCTGGTTTTCTAGAGTCAGGGTGTTTATTTGGATTACAGAAGGCATAGAACAGTACTGCAGCTATTGGGAGAATTGGAAAACCTGATATGCAGGAAGAAACTAGAGAAGTTTGGCTTGGTACAACTGTAGAAAAATGCTGAAAGGGCCATCAGACTTGCTGAAGTACAGTCTGTATGGAGGCAAGGAGGTCACAGGATGGGAGAAGAGGTACAGACAACAATGATAAAAGGAAGTGGTTATAAAATGTTTTGATTATGAAGGCTGGAAGTTTGAAGAAGGTTTCCAGTCATTGAAAGCAGTAGAGTTCAGTAGGGTCTTACCAGTAAAAACAGTGGTGGCAAAAGTTATAAGATTGCCTCATTGAGAGATTTACTAATGTGATAATTGTTTGCAGTTGCTATGATTATGAAGGCCAGCTTCTGTGCTGTGTTGCTGTCTGCATCTAAAGGATGAAGACTATAGAGATAAGATTTTTTGTTTAAACTGATCTAAAAGTATGCAGCTTTTGAAAATAGCAGTATTGTGCTCTCTCTTGCCCTGTCCCTTGTGCTTGCAGTCGTGTTTTTGACTACACTGTTCTGTGAATCAGACAAGGATTAACATTCCACCAGATCACTTAGATAAAACTTACGTTTGTCACACGGCACCACAGCCCTGATGCTGTCATTAGAGGGGGTGGGATGCAAGCTCCCATCAGTCTTCTTAAATGCATCACATTCCTTAGCATCAGTAAAAAGCTTTATTTGTGTAGAAGGTGGGAACAAGTAGAGATTCCTCTTGCTCTGGAATTGCCTGCATCTTTCAAACCATATACTGAATTCTTTGGTGCCTTCTATTCAGTAACCTATCTAGCAGCTTGAGATGGGTGAAATTTGAGTTGCAAGAGAACGTGTTTCTTCCAAGGCTTGGTGTCTCATAGTTTCTACATTTCTATGGTGGGCTGAGTGGAATACTTTTTTATAGTAGCACTGGAGAGCTGTCATCCTCAGAATCTATATATCTGGTATTTCTCAGGTGTGAAAAAAGCTGAGCCTCAGCTGAATGCACCCATAGTATGACTTCCTGATGCAGAATTAACACTTTTTTCTTTCTTTTTTTGTCTTGCAGGAAGCAGTTGCAGGAGCTGCAGTTCTTGGCACTTTGGCAACCCCTGGGCTGGTATCTCCAGCACTGACTCTGGCCCAGCCGTTAGGGGCGTTGCCACAGGCTGTAATGGCAGCACAAGCACCCGGAGTCATTACAGGTATATTTACTCTTCATTTTGTCACTTGTGTACCTGTTACAAAATATGGTTCTCTATAGCTGGGGTCACAACTAAGGAGAATTTGAAGCCGAAATCCTCCATCCCTCCCCTCCTTTGTCAAGAACTTTTTTTTTTTTCATTTGTGCAGCATAACAGGAATTTATTTTGGTATGTAAAAGATACAACAGGGACATGAACTTCACAGCACGAGTGCATGGCACAACTGATAATTGTTACTCTGTGCAAAGTCCTGCACTCTTATCTCCCTTCTGGGCAAGTATATGATGCATGTATTCAGTGCTTATGTCCTGTATGCTAAGTTGCTGCTTATGTTTCCCTGGTCATTGTTGGTGCAGAGCAAATAAAACCATCTAGATTCTGTGATCCTGTTTATACTGGCTGGTGTGTATTCAAATGTTGCAGAACATCAGTTCTTTTCTTTATGCTACAGAGTTTGTACTCTTACAGGTGTAACCCCTGCCCGACCTCCCATTCCTGTCACTATTCCACAAGTGGGAGTTGTCAATCCTATCCTTGCTAGTCCCCCAGCATTGGGCCTGATGGAGGTCAAAAAGGAGAAGGAAGAGGAGGAGGTATTCCAGGAGTCAGAGAGGCCGGAGATGCTGAGTGAACAGGAACATATGAGCATATCTGGCAGCAGTGCCCGTCATATGGTCATGCAGAAATTGCTTCGTAAACAGGAGGTGAGTGCAGTGTGACTGCCCTGAGCTGGTTCATTGTCAGCAAATGAGACTGCTAGGTTTAGATCCGTCTTAATGTGGTACAACTATGCAGTTCTGTACGTGGTTCAGGCCTCCTGCAGCAGTACCTACCAGCTACCCCACAGAGCTCATGTGGGACTACAAAGGCTACCAGCTTGTGTGCTGCTGGTGGTTCTTATTCTGCCTTTGGGGTTTCCTCAGAGTTTCTCTGAGAGTTCACACCAGTCACTAGACCAAAAGAGGCTTGGCTAGGAGGTGTCTCTGATTAAACAGTGTGTTTACTCAGAATCATTAAAGCAAACCATGATGGAATTTTGGCTTATAGTTAAAGTGAGACTGCCACATTGTCAGAGGCAATCTATTCCAAACTATTGAGTCCACCTCTTTCCCACAACCTTTTACTGCAGGATCGAATTCTGAGATGTTTATAAAACAAAATTTCACTGAAGATACAATGAGAAAGAGGACAAGAATGAATGATAAAAATTGAGAGCACTAAACAGAACAGTAGATTCATAGAAATTTTTTTTTAGGTCTTGGAAGGGGCTGTATTGTTGAGATTATCAGGCTTCTTGTTTGGGCATGACCAGAAGTTTGTTCCTGTGCATGATTGAGTTTCCTATCTGACACACAAATTTTCTGAGCTTTGACACTGAATCAACAATGTTTCTCCTCTGTTTGCAAAATAGGAATAAAACTGACATGCATTTCTTAAGGGAGGACACAAATGAGTTAGCTAGTTAAGTGTTCTTTACTTTCAAAGGGTACATAGTTTTAAATACATCTTTGAGCTTCTGACTTAGCAGCCAATTTTCCTGTCACAAGTACCGTTCCCAAAGAATTCAATTAATTTGGCATACTTGCTTGAAAAAAGTTTAGCAGTGTTGAAAGAGTCTTAAATTATGCCATTCTCAAAGCTGCTTAGCATTCTCGACCTGTAAGTACCCTTCCGGTTTTGCTGTTCTTTTAGCAGGCCCTTAAAGACAGTTGTACAGGCGTGTGAATAAGAACGGGAACAAGTATTTTAAAATTATACTAAGCCTGAAATGCTGTGTCTGCTAGCCTGTGATGTTGGGCAAGGCCAGAGCTGGGAGGAAGGGATGTGGTAGAGCTGGGTGTAATGCACAAAATCAGAGGCTGCCCAGAGAGGTTGTGGTGTCTCCATCCTTGGAGATATTGAGATGTCATCTGGACATGGTCCTGGGCAACTCTAGGTGGCCCTCCTTGAGCAGGGGATCTTGGACCAGGAGACCTCCAGAGGCCCTTCCAACATCAACCATTCTGTGATACAGAGAGGTGCTCAGTCACAAAGGGGCTTGATGGGAGAATACGTATGAGAAGTGTTGCAGGCGCTCTCACTCATTTGTTGTTATCCCCTGTAATGAAAAAACGAAACAAAACACCACAAAACCACGACGGTGGTGGTAAAGATAACAAAGCAAAAAATAACTGAATAGCAAGAGCACAAGAAAAATTATAGAGGTCTCCAGGTCACTTGTGCTTTGAAGATGTGTCTAAAAAAGGCCCAAGGGATGGCATACAGCTTTCCTGACTGAGGCCTGCCACAATATAGCTGGCAGTGAATAAGATTTGTTCATTTTGGATGCCTGGGAAGAAAATTTACTAATTTACCCCTGAGAACCTGGGACACTATCAGTTCCGTGGAATATGCTTGTCATGAGAGCACTGGAATATCTGGTGGTGCTCAGGCATGCTGCATAGTCTGTGGCTTTGCAAATTTAATCTCAGTGTCTCTCAGGTGTAGTAATTCACTTGTCCTTTCTCTCTGCAGTCTACTGTGATGGTGCTTCGCAACATGGTGGATCCAAAGGACATTGATGATGACCTAGAGGGAGAAGTGACAGAAGAATGTGGCAAATTTGGGGCTGTAAACAGGGTCATCATCTACCAGGAGAAGCAAGGAGAAGAGGAGGATGCTGAGATCATTGTCAAGATCTTTGTAGAGTTCTCCATGGCCTCAGAGACTCACAAAGCCATTCAGGCTCTGAATGGGCGCTGGTTTGCAGGAAGGAAGGTGGTAGCAGAGGTGTATGACCAGGAGAGATTTGATAACAGTGACCTGTCAGCATGAACTCTACTTGAAAGACTTCGCCCCTGCCCCCTCTGCCTGTCTGGGGTTTTTTTTAGCCATGTGTAAAGAACGCTCCAGGGTGGGCACAGATCTCTGTGATGTACTTGTAGTTTGGATAAAAGCGCAAAGAAAGCTGGTGTGCTTCTGTGTGTGTGTGTGTGTTAAAGGGACTGACACCTTGTCAGCTGTGTGGCATGGGTCTGGCCTCATCCGCCTAGAAGAGCAGGGCCAGGGCCTGAAGTTGCTGCTTGTGCTCCTGCCTTACACTGTGCTCACTTCAGCAACACTCAGGTCAAGATCCCACTGCACCTTTTAGGGGCTGGAATATCTGTTTTCTTCAGAGATGGGCCATAAATGGTTGGAATGGAGGAGGGAGTCCCTTCATAGGGTGCTGCTGTATTAACAACAAGGAGGGAGGGAGCTTTCCTGCTGTGGATCTGCATGTTGAGTGTCGACTCAGGAGCCCAAACATGGGTCAGAGCCCAGAACTGAACCAGCTGGGCCTTTTTGGAGTGTTTACATTGCATTTGTTCTGATACCATAGTTTGGACCTCAGAGTTTTTTTCATGGGTCAGAGCTACCCCTACTGATCCATCCTTTATGTGCCAAAATAGGAGTAGCAAGTCAGGCTGCAAGGCATCACAGCTGGGGTGAGAGCGAGGGTAGTGTTGATTTGCAGCATGAAAGTGCATCTGTGAAATAAACATCTAGCCCTTGTACTATGGACAGTGATGTGGAACACGTGCCTTGCCTGAAAGGAAAGTTGGGGGGTTTTTTTGTTAAGGACTCAAAGCTTTGGTAATATTTTAAAAGCTTGAATGCATTTATTTTAGTATTCTTTCTGTTTAGCTAATGAGTAGGAACAGAATTAGCTCATGTTAATTATTTTAAATATTTTAAGTATGTAAGAAGCTACTATATTCTTGTTATGCATAACTGGTACACAGCACAGATCCGAAGAAAATAATTGCTTTAGTGTAGAAATTCAAATGAAGAATGATCTCAAAGGAACTTCAGTAGGGAATTCTGAGTTGAGCCTGCAGCTGTGGGTTGCTTCTAAGCTTGGAGATGTCTTTAAAATTAATTTTTTGTATTTTGTTTCAAACACTCAAAAGAACCCTTTCTATTGAAGGTTAGAAATGTGCATTTGCAGTTTAACTTTATGATTAATCTATGTTTCCTTCTTTTTGTACGACTATTGCCTATTAGCTTAAATAACCTTCCTTCTTCCCTGTTTTTATACCCATTTCAAGTTAATAGCAAGCCCGTTGTTTTCAACTTGTTTTGATAGCCAAAGTCTCTTGGGATCAGCTTGCTCTTTTCCTGGTCATCTGCCGTAGCCAGCCCTTCTTTGCATTTGTTAGCTTGAATTTCCTTTTCTTGAAAGTAGTTTATTATACCTGCTGAATATATCATATAGTGGCATTTGTTCTTTCTTATCTGTGCTGGAAATGCCACCTGTGATCCCATTGACCTCTCACACCCACAGCATACTGGTAGCTCACAGTTGTCTCAGTTTCACAATGCAGCACAACTTCTTCGCTGCTTTTGTTTGTGATGCAGGAGAAAATTCACTATTAATTGCTCCAGGGTTTTATTATTCCTCCTAAAGAAAACCAAAACACCTCTCCCATAACTTAGTTGGCCTGTCTAGCTTCAATCTTCTGCTATTTGCTCCTGTTCTGTTGGCTGGATTTAGGAAGACTGCACTGGAAGTTTCCTTGTAGTGTTGATGGCTTAAAAAAACCAAAGTGGATAAAAGTTGATGCAAGGGGAGAGCATAGAGTAAAGAATGACAGCCCACGTGTTAATCAACAAGTTGTTGTGCACAATCAATCTTCCTTGGCTGACAAGGTGATATTTCACAAAAGTAACTTCATAAATGTCTTGACAAGCCAAATGTCTGACAAGATCATCTGTCTTGACTTCTGTGTGGCCTTTGACAGAGTCCTCCACAACATCCTTGTAACTAAATTGGAGAGGTATGGGTGTGGTGGATGAACTCTTAGATGCATAAGGAATTGGCTGGATGGCTGCACCCACAGAGTTGCAGTCAACAGCTCCATGTCAAAATGGAGATCGGTAGTGAGTGCTGTCCCTCAGGGGTCCATGCTGGGACTGATACTGTGCAATATTTTTATTAATGACAGACAGTGGCATTTTGGCCAAATGTACACATATCTAATGATTTAGGATTTTGAAGCAGGTATGGAAATATGCATTTAAAAGGCTAGCATGGCAGGTCAGTAGTGCGTTAGGCTTGGCATAAGTTTGCTTTGTTTTGTGTCTTAATTTAAAATGGTTTATTCAGCAGGTGGGAATTCTGACTTGGAAAGCTGTAACTCAGAAAAGGATGAGAAGATTATGGGGATAAACGGTGGGTGTGCTATGCTGTGGTGTTCCTCTCTCAGGGCAAGTTTTGGGGGGTTCGCCATCCATGTAGTTAGCCTTCTAGGTGACTGTACAAGCCTGAAGCTGTCGGTGACCAACAGGATGACGTGTGACAAGAGGACCACAAAGCTGCACTGTGAGGGCCTCCCTTTGGAGGAACTGGCCAGCTGTTGCAGAGGCTGGTGAGTGTCTGTCGGTCCCCAGGAACACTGGTTGTGTTGGACCCTTCCCTGAATTAATGGATGGCCTCTCACCATTCCCTCCCCATTCCCTCATAGATGATGCTTCAGAGATTCTGTGGAATCACCAAGTCCCATTTAATTGTGTATTCCAATTATCATATTTCCTGTCATGCTTTCTCAGCAAACTGGAAAAAGTTGTAGATGTCTTCAGGTGCGGCATGGATCTGGTGGGAGTGCAGACAAAAGAATGGGTACCTCTGCATTAGTCTGTTCGGCTTCAATCTTTCTTGATACTCCTCTTCTTAAATGGTTGTAGTCTGAACAGTTTTCTGACAGGGTGACAAGGTAACAAGGTGTCTTCAAGTTACTTTGCCTTGAGGTTTTTTCAGACTTTTCCTGTTGACAGAATACACCACCCTGCAGAGCAACAATTTTCAGCCACTTGTGTCTGTGTAGGGCTTTCTCAATTGATCCTTTGACAGCATTGGTCTTCAGGGTGAATTATTTGAAAAACATGAGCAATTCAGAAGGAGCTTTTTGCAGAAGCAACCTCAACACCTGGAAATCTTGCCACATGACCCCGCACCAATGGACTTTCCTAGATTTGCAGCCCTAAGATAGGACAGAGAATTGTGCTGATCTTGTTAAGATTCTGGCACAGGTCTGCAGTAATTCCCTGAAAGACACAAGTCTAAACCTGTCCAAATTTGTCTCCTGTGGTTCCTCAAGTCTATATGTTTACGTATGCTGATAATGATAATCATACTAGTAGTGGTGTGTCACAGAGGCCCATATATATCTTGAAGCAGTGTGTGTGGAACTTGGCTAGTACCAGAGTTGATTGAACAGAAACAGAACTGAGCAGGTGCTCAGTTGCTTTGTTGCCTTATTTATGGCAGCAAGCTGTTCGGGTGCAGCTGCACAAACTATTGGATAGCTCTGTCTGGTGGCAACTGTCGGAGGAGGCTCTAGATTTTAATGAAAGCATCCCAGAAATGTTTGGGGTAAGGATGAAACCTTGCCTCAGTGCTGGAGCTTACAGACTGGGCCTGACCAGTAAAGAGTTCAACTTTTCTAATCCCTAAAGGAAATGACATTGGTGGAAAGTAGAGGCCAACAGGCTGCTCTAAATGGGCCTTCATGTCTTGACTCAGCATCGCTGGTTCCTTAGCAGCAGAGGGGTTGGAAACTTCAGCTCTTGTAAGGCTGTGGGCCTTCCCTGCAGGCCCAAAGGCACTGTTTTAAAGAGGATACAGCTGAAGTGGAGATGAGAAATACTGCAACGCAGAAGCCCAGTACCCATTGTGCAGGATTGGTTCTCAAGTTTTTGAATTGGATCATTTCAACGTAACAGGTTAAAAAGAGCTTGCAAGCTCATGTACCCGTGCTCTCTGCTAGAGACCTCTCCTATCTCTACAGGATTGCTTTGCTGAAAAATGAGGCCTGAGGTCTCACCCCCAGTGGATACGGGTGCTTGAGTAAGCTCGGTCAGGTATTTCATGATTCCAGGACACTCTTGTCTGAATTCATCTTGAACTGGTTCCCATCCATTCCTGTATCTGTCACTCCTGTTTCTCCCCACCCTACCTACCCCAGCTTTGAAACACTTTTTTCCTGAGTCCCTTGCCTTAGATTTAAATGCTTGAGCAAAAATGGAGAACTAATTGTCAGCTTAAATCCTGCAGATACCTAATTCTAGAGCTGCATACCACTGGTGTTTTCTTTGGCCCAGGACCTCACGTTTCAGGGCCTTAACCTGTGCAATGCTGTTCTTTGTCTAGTTCCTGCTGTTGACTTGCATACAAGTTTAAATTCTGTAAATCCTGTGGATTACTGGTGTATCCTGCATGGTAGATGAGCGGAGGGAGACCAAATAATTTAGGAAGTAGCAGTCTGAAGCAAAATAGATACTGAAAAACCTTCTTGTGTATCTCATTGGTACTTGGACAGACTTATCTCTCCACATCATCTTCATTCCAGGTAAATGGTTCACCTTTCAGTATGAATGAGGTAAAATCCTGATTTGTCTGCGTGTTCTATATGTGCTGCATCTTGTGTAGATCTTCGTTTTTATGGCTGTTGGACTCTCAGACAGACAGACAGAATGACAGGACTAATACAGGCACGAGTGCCTCATCCTTCTAAAAAAGCATGCCTATCAGGAAAAGAGGACTTAATAGTACTGTAGAAGACTAGTTAGTTAGTATTCATGCTTCTAAGACAATAGTCCTGACTTTTCACTGGCAAGTCTGTGGAGAGTTACTACCAAAGCAGTCTGTCAGTCTTTCCTGACAATCCATGCCTGGATCTCTCACAGAAATCTGGAAGCAGAGCTTCACCTTTATCCCTTCTGTTCCAATTGACATTAGACCTTTCAATGATGATGCTTCTTTCCTGCAAAGACCTGGTGCAGCTGCTGCTGCAGAGATCTCTCTTGCACATGCATTTTGTACTGGGGGTACCTTTATTTCCTCTTAGATCTAACCTGTAATTCCTGGGGACTGGTGCAGAAGAGCTTGAGCCTTGAAGGTGTGGGTCTTCCTATTCTCTTTGACCCAGCTTCTTTCACCTTGTCAGTCTATTCCCCACTGTTCATAAAACTGCCTTGGCAGTCAGTTACTTTTCCATAAATGGGACTGTGTCATCTGAGGTTTTCATATTTTTTTTTCAATGCTCAGTCCTCACTTTCTACAGAATAAACCAAGTGGACTTGCACTGACAGCTCTACTGTTTCAGACAAAGAGCCCATTCTGCCCAAGGCAGTGGCCTGTGCAGGTTCCTAGACAAAAGTGTAGAACAGGGCAAGCATGGAATGAATATGCTTCAGATGCCAACAACTTACAGGTAAGGGTTTTCCTAAATTAGAGGCTGTGTCAATCCATGCACCAGTAGCTAAACCCTCTGTTTCTGGGGCGTCGTGCAGCACTGGACTTGGTGAATTTCTCATCCCTTCTGGGATGCAGGTTCCACTGAAGCAGTTCAGGGTGGCTGTTGTCAGAGCCCTTTGTACACAGCTCAGTTTCTCCCACTTTCTTTAACCCTCCTTCAGTTGGCTAGGAAGCTAAAGTACTTGGGGCTTCTTAGAAAAGATGTTTTTTTTCCTCCAGGCCTGTTTCAGTGAACTTCCCACTGAAGCTGTTCTAGGTGCCTCTATGGGTGATAGATCTTGTAACGTTCTAGGGGGGTTCTGAGGCTGCAGGAAGAGAGTACCAGCAAAACCAGCTCATGCAGGGCAGCAGTCTGCCACAGAAAGAGCTGCTTGGCTATTTTTCAGGATGTGTTCTAGGTCCAAGCTTCCCAATGAACCTGCATGACAGATAGGGTGCAGTTTTCCAGCAAAACCAGAAAAATGAGTGGCTTGAATTTTCAAGTGCCGTAGGGCAGAGGAACGGTGCTCTTATACACAGTGTCTGCTCTGCAGCAGCCAAGCATTTAAGTATAATGAGGTATGGTCACAGAAAACTGGTTGTCTCAGAAACTTAGTCCTGCAAATTAAGACAGCACCACACAGGGATGGGGACAAGGTTGGGATGGGACTTTTCCAGTAATCTTTGATAAGCTTTATCCTCAGTTTGGTTTGCAAGTCAGTGTGAGTGTTAGCACTGATTCAGCATCAGAGCCTTCCTGTGGCGGGATGATAAAACCCTGGCAGCAGTTCAGCATCTAGGAGGCAGAGCTGGCTTTGTGCTGCACCTTTAACAGCTGCATAGAGAAGAGAAGCTTAAACAGAAAATAGAGTTTCCTTCTTTACCCATTAGGGAAGATAGGCTTCCAGAGAAAAGCACATCAAATCCCTGACTTGTTGAGAATCAGTCAGGTTCAGTGGCATCTCCATCTCTGAATGGTTTGAAAGATGAGCAATGTTAGGTGCCTTCAGAGCTTCCGTAACTATGGGCTTACAAACGCTATCCTGTTGGGGCAGCTGCTGTTAAATGGCTTCCATTGCTCAAAGGTGTTACAGAACTTTTGTTCTACCTTGAAGATTTTAAGTCTTTAGTAAAACCATTTTCTTCCCACTTAGCCATTGAGAATAGTATCAAAAGCAAGTTAGCACTGGGAAGATGTGCAGAGTTCATGATCTTAAACACTAAGATTTATATAGGTTTCCAACTTCAGCAAGTTGGGAAAAATCTAACATTGGCAACCAGTTTCATACCTGCTCTTGTATTAACATCTTCATTTAGCTTAGATGGGTCTTTTTTTGGTTTTACCCTTGTTCGTGTACTTTCATAGAATATAATTTCTTCCTATTATTAGTGTTTTAGTAGGCTAGATGAATCAAACTTATAAAATCTCCTTCCTTAAGAGTTTTCAGTTATTCTGATGGCTCTAGAAGCTAGTTTGAACAGGGACACAATTTGTAAGCCCATTTTTTCTTGAACTCTAAGTGACTAGAACCTAGACATCTCAGATGTCTACAAGTACCTGTGTGATCACTTGCTTACCTGTCTATTGTCATTGGATACATCCAAACAGTCCTCATAGTTTCAGCTCCCTCCCGGGCACCCTTTTGGGGTTGTTTACTATTCTGGGTGAATTGCTTCTGTTTCTCCTACATCATATCTAACCTGTGAGCTTATGCATAACAATTTTTTGTTCTTTGTCTCTGACATAACCTTGCACTTGTGGTGAAATTTAGGCAGACCTATTAATGAAACCATCTTCAAAACATCACTGGTTCTGCTTTGCTGTGCTGCCCCTCCATTTGCTAGAAAACATAGCTGGGACATTTCCTCATTTTGGTACAAATGCTAAGAGCTGATCCTAAAATTTAAATTTAATCTTTCTATTTCCTGATGGCTGATTCATCATCTTTCTTACTGTTCCTGTTGTCATCCCCATTTTTTTCCTACCTTCCTGATTTCTTGTCCCTCTAGTCTGCTCTTGTGAGATCCCACCTGGAGTACTGTGTCCAGCTCTGGGAGCCCCAGTACAGGAGAGACATGGAGTTGTTGGAGCGAGTCCAGAGGAGGCCACGAAACTGATCAGAGGGCTGGAACACCTCTCCTATGAGGACAGGCTGAGAGAGTTGGGACTGTTCAGCCTGGAGAAAAGGCGGCTCTGGGGAGATCTAATTGTGACCTTCCAGTACCTGAAGGGGCCTACAGGAAAGATGGGGAGGGCCTGTTTATCAGGGAGTGTAGTGACAGGACAAGGGGTAATGGGTTTAAGCTGAAGGAGGGTGGATTTAGATTAGATGTTCGAAAGAAATTCTTTCCTGTTAGAGTGGTGAGGCACTGGCACAGGTTGCCCAGAGAGGTTGTGGAGGCCCCACCCCTGGAAGTGTTTAAGGCCAGGTTGGATGAGGCTTTGGGGCAACGTGGTCTAGCGGAGGGTGTCCCTGCCCGTGGCAGGGGGGTTTAAGTCCCTTCCAACCCAAACCATTCTGATTTCTGGGGATACTACACCAACTGATGCATTACTCTAGTGCTTTTGCCCAGAAGAAAAAAAAAAGTGTTAAGTCATAGGTTAACGTGGCATGATTATAGAATACACTGCAATTGAGGCAAATGAAAGATCAGTAAACCCAAATGTTTAAAAACTCTTTCCTTCAGAATTTAACAGCCATTGCCCATCACTAACAGTGAGGCTGAAAGACCCTGCAGTTGCTTGGGTAACTCGCCTCCTCCTGCTTTGCACAAGTGCCAGCGCCTCACTCTTTTGTTGGTGCAGAAATCTCTCTGACAGCAGTATGAGGAAAGCCAAGTATATAGAAGGAGCCTGTGTGCTGTCTTGGGTTGGTTGGTGTCTGAGGCTGTTCCTGGGGTGCTGGGCTCTGCCCAGTGTCACACAAGTGTGTGTATGAGGAGGTGCCACATCCAGTGGAACAATTATCTCTTGAAGTTTTCCAGTGAGTTAGATATCCACTGTAAGAACTGGTGCGGAGGTGGAGACCTGTGTGCAAGGCACAAATAGCTTGGGCAAAGAATCTTGTTTGTAGAGGAGATGAGTGTAATGACTGGGTGATACAGCTGGGCTGGAGGTGGGAAGTTAAAGAGGTGATAAACTTAAATGAGCAGCAATAACTGGGCAAGAAAGATAAAGAGCGATAAGGAGGCCAGGAAACTGTGAAAGCAATACAGGATAAGAACAAGGAGGATCGCATTGTCCTGCGGACGACTTAAGGTATCAACTTACTTTGCATAAGATGTTGCTTTGGAACAAAAGCATAAAGTCCAATGTGTCCCAGAACTGATTTTAAATCTACTCTGTCATGATTGTCCCTTGCTGTGTGTGGAAGGAGATGGAGATGGTAGTTGCTAGTCTTCATTTCTCCTTTTGCAACACTCGTTTTACAAGCCTCTCGTGTCCCTCTTGTTCTGCGCGTAGGCATTGTTTGAACTCTCTTCATAGAGAACCCATTTCATGCTTCTGGTTGCCTTCATATGCTATCTTTAGTCTAACTAGTCTTTTGAGAGAGATATGTTGATGCCTCACAAATGTCATGCAGTGACACAGGTTTTTTTTAAAAGTATTTTTCCAGTAATGTGTCATATTCTAAACTTGACTCCAGCAGCTGCCAATTATGAGAGTGTTACTTAGGAAATCCTCACAGCTCTCACTGTATAACTAAAATTTGGGTTATTTTTCCCTTTGAGAGGTAACATCAGGGGAGAAGGCTAAGAGCTTTCGGGGTGGAGGCTGACTGCACCGGTGCTCGGGCGGGGCTGGGCTGGCTGACGGCACCAGGACACCGCCAGCAGCGATGCCGGGCACCGCTTTCACAGCCGGCTCCGGTCTATTCCCCGGCAGCCGGGGCTGTCGGTGCAGCCCCTGCCGCCCGGCAGCCGCCGACCCTCCCTGGACGGGGCCTGCTTGGGCCTGACGGGTCCAGCCCGAGGGCGGCGGCCGGCGGCTCCCTGCGCTCCGGCCCGGGCACTCCGGCGCTGCCCGACCCGAGGGTGGCCGGGCGGGGCCGGGGCGGGCGCGGGGCAGGGCGGGAGCGGACTCCCTTTCCCAGGGACGCTCGCGGGGGGGCGGTGCGGCCCCAGGAGCCGACCGGGCCCGGGCGGGAGCGGCGGGACCCGAGCGCGGCGGCCAGGCCCAAGGGGCGGCGCGGAGCCGGGGCGCAGCCGGACGGCGGAACCGGAGCCTCCCCTCGGCCCGCGGCGGCCCTGCTGCAGCGCCCGCCCCCCCGCACATCCGGGCCCTCCCTCGGGCAGGCCCCTTCCCGGCGCGGCGACTCCTGCCCGGGCCCGCCCCTGCGCGCCCGGAGCCGATCGCGGCCGAGCCCCGGCGCGGCCCGACGCGATGCTGCGGTGCATGCCGCCGCTCTGGCGCTGCAACCGGCACGTGGAGGCGCTGGACCGGCGGCACTGCTCGCTGCAGGCCGTGCCCGAGGAGATCTACCGCTACAGCCGTTCGTTGGAGGAGCTGCTGCTGGACGCCAACCAGCTACGGGAGTTGCCCAAGGTGAGGCCGCGGCCCGCCGCGGCCCTCTCGCACCCGGCCGCTGGTCCGGCCCAGCCCGGCCTCGGTCCGCTGCGGTCCGGAGAGTGCGGCCGCCGCCCGGCCCCGCGGTCTCGGCCCGGCCTGGTGGGGCTGGAGGCCGGTGGGGCCCGGCCCGGCCCGGCCTGGCGGGAGGCCGCCCCTTTCCGCCGTCCTCCCGGGGCCGCCTGAGGCCGCCGGCGCCTTCTCCCCTCAGCTGCCTCTCGGTGGCCCGTGAGCGGAGCAGAGGAGCGCTGCCCCGGCCTACTCGGTCCTGGGAGCAGCCTCCTCCCGGCTGCGCCGCTTTCCTTCCCCCGTGTCCTCGGTGGGTAGCGCGGCTTCGGTCTGTCCGAGCCCCGGCCGACTTCTCCGTGCTGCTCGCCGAATCCGGGGCCGGGCAGCGGAGCAGTGGGGCTGCCGGAACCGGCGGGGCCGAGCGCCTCAGCTGTGGGAGCGGGAGTCGCGGGTGGGTTTCCTGCTCCCCACGGGGAGCCGGCGGCCGTAGACGCCCGGCTGGCTCGTCGCAGCTTGCCACGGGAAGGGGAGCCCCTCGCTTCGGGAGCGCCCGCTGCCTGGCCGGTCGGTGGGTGCCGTGAGGCTGAGCTCCTCTGCCCGATACAGGGGTCTCCTGCTCGTGAAGGAGAAATGCTTCACCTAAATCAGTAGTCCTGTGAGCCACACTTATTGCTAAGGAAAGTACAATGTGAATTTAAAAACTCTGGTTTAATCCATAAACCACAAAAGCTATCAAATACGTTTATTAAAAGTGATAGAGGTGCTTTATACTTATTATCTGGGACTTCAGCCTGCACTTGCAGCTTCTTCCACAATTCTGTTTAGCCACAGAGCTCTCTGCACAGATAACACTGGTGATAAATCCTTAGCGTGCTGCCCCACACCATGCCAACATGATTTCTGTGTAGAAGTAGAGGACTGGAGATCTGCTCAGCAGACAGCTGCTGGCTTGATCCAGACATCTCTGACTCCCAAAGGGTTTGTTTTCACAAGGCAGGAGTCTTGGGTACGGGCCGAGCTGTTGTGTTTGGGCCCTAAAGTACCATTCAGCAGGAACTGAAACGATGGTGTTCCTGTTCTGCTGGGTAATCTGGATTAGGATTGGGAGGAGGATTGCATAGGACGCTGCAAACAAGAACTGGAATTTGAACCTGCCTCTTGGGAAGGAGAAGGCCTTAAGACATTACTGGATATAGGATATTCTGGAGGAAGTTTTACTGCATCCCCTGTGGAAGTTGTACTATTTTTAAAAGGTTAAGTATTACTTGTGCCAGAGAAAGAAAGTATTTGACTCTAGCTTGTTTGGATAGATGCTTGTCAGTGAATGTAGACTAAGTCACCTTTTTATTAAAAAAATTGAGAAATAGGTCATTATTTTTTGTTTTAAAGTTTCTCATTGAATTACTGACATGTTATGAAATTTGCCATGAAATCTGGAACAAAACCAAAACATGCAGACCAAAACCTTGGTTTTGATTCGGGCCGAAATAATTTGGTTCAGTTTTGTTAAACTGTACAATTTATGCATTCCTACCTAAACAGATTCTCTTGTATAGAAACAGCAGATTCTTGATCTCCTGATGTGTCTAATATTTTTGCATTCTCTCTTTCCTGCTTGTCTGCCTTTGAATTACTGTGAGCCAGGCTGCTTGTGGGCTTCAGTTGTGAGGGCACATCATTCAGGTATGGAGACACTAGTGTGATACTTTATCAGCTCTCTTCTGTCGTGTCACTTGGGATCTTGTTATACCTTAGGCGGGGATATTTCTCAAACTACTGGAAAATGTGTGTTATAGGCAGGTTAGGACTCAAGAATGAGTGTAAGTCTTTTTCTGCAGAGGAGGCTAATTGCGATATATCTGCAGTGAACTTGCCTATCCTTGCGCAGCTCAACTCCTTTGTATCCTGCTGAATAGTCACAGTCCTACCTTGTGTTTACATAGAAGCCGTTTGGACTGAAATACTACTGGGTTTTGGTTAGCTTTTGAAGAGCATCTTTTTGATTATGAATGCAAATTTTATACTGACATTTTATTTAGTTTGTGATCGGATAGATACAATCCTGCCTGTGATAGCAGATACTCTGCATCTGTCCTAAGCACTGTGTCTCCTTCCTGTTGTCACCTGAAGAGTTTGTATTAGTGAACATTGTTGTTTAACTCCAGGTGTTATATCTGTTCAGCTTGGGAGCATCAGAGCTCTTGCCATGACCTGTCCTGGGAGCACAGGTTCCTCTCTGGTATTTGAGATTCCCCAGATGTTTAGACTTTTCTGGCTAGGAATTATCAGAAAAACAATAGAGACCAGACAGATCAGGTTCTGGTCCTCTAGTCTCAAAAGAGATGTAGTAAAGTCAAAAGAGGTGCAGAGAATGGGGAGCAGGAAATGGCGTGATCAGACCCAATATGCAACAGCTTTTGCACAAGGAAAATAAATGTTTACAAGATCTCTTCAGTCTGAAAAAGATAGTGCCATTCCTCCGTCAGATGGCAGAGTTCTGGACTATCACAAATGGCCTAGAGGGAGTGAACAGGGAGCAACTGACCACTGTTTCTTCCTGCACAAGCACTGGGGGGCATTAAATGAAAATGAAAAGGGTTTAGGTCAGAATAAATAAAGTAATTTTTCATGCAAAGTGTAGTTAAACTGAAGTGTGGAACTACTTGCTGTATGATGTGATGGATGCTGAAAGTTTACATGAGTTTGGGAAAGAAGTGGACCAGTTCACGGAAGAGAAAAAAACCAAAAATTATTATATAGAAAGACACCATCTTGCTTTTTGCTGCATATCCCAGGAGACACTTAGAGGAAGTATCATTTTGGACTTGCTGTACTCGCACTCTTCTGTATCAAGTACTATCTGCGGCTGCTATGGGCTTTCTCCAATTGTGCTGAGTATCAGCCCATCCCCAGCAAAACCTAAATGTCCTCTCCCTCACAAGCAAGGTGAGCATCAAATATGTGCAGCTGGGGAACAGGAGGGGAAACAGGCAGAGCACCCCTGAGTGCCACCTGCTCCTGAAAAAAGCCAAGAGGCTGGTGGATGCTGCCTAGAGATGCTCTGCCCTGGAGACACGTCAGGAAGAGTAAGCAGGAATAGGCCCCACAGTCTTTCCCCTTTCCAGGCCCCCTACCCAGTTTCCTCCAGCTGTTTTGACCTAGTATGTGCCCTAATGTTTTATGCTAATAGAACTTACGTGAGCGGTGAAGAGGTGCACTTTTTAGTCCCAGGCACGCAAATCACGTGAAGGAAGGCATTATTAAAGGATATTACCATTGGGGGCCATGTAGGTAGGGACAGATACTTACTCCTGCATTAGGTATCTGCATGTTATACAAGGTGGATATGGGATGAAAATTGAAAATAAATTTGCCTTCCACCAGGGAAAGAGAGGACAGCAATACTCAATCTGGGCATGTATTTTCCCTGAGGGAGGGCAATGGGAGAGGTCTTTGGTTGGGGTAGGGAGGATGCTTTCCATTTGAGAAGCCCTTCATGGAAACGTGCCTTTTGTGTGTGAGAGAGAGAGAGAGACTGGGAGGAGGATTTGTGTGTAACATGAAGGAAGATGGGGAGGAAGGAAAGTGTGTTTCACAAAATAGAGCTGCGTGTACCCATTCCTTGGGAGAAGGGTTTAGAGGAGGACTGCTGAGATGAGCATGTAGGGGCAGGAGAGGAGAGCAGCAAATGGAGATCAGTGAATGAGAGAGTATATAGAGTCTTTGGCAGCAAGTTTGACCAGAGCAAGTTTGTTGTTAAGTGCTCAAGCAGGGGTTTTGGGGAAGGCTTCCATGTGGAGGTGATTTTTGAAGCAAAAGAATGGAAGGGCAGCTGGCTTTTAGAAAGGTCATCTTGTTTTACAGTTAGCAAGCAACTTCCTTTGAAAATGTTTGAATTTACCTGATTCGTCTTCTGTGGGTTTTCTTACCTAGTGCCTGCTACCAGGCCATGTCTATCTGACTTGCTTTTATTTGTCTTTATTCCACTTGTTCCAGAGTCCAGAAACAGTGGCAAACTCTTGCTCTTACTGTGGCACCATTTTCTTCTGTACTTCCCATGTCCCCTTCTGCTGCTGCTTTGCTCTTGATCTGATTAGGTGATCTGCCTGCCTCCTGGCGTTTCCGAACGACACCACTGCCCTTTTCTGAACACTGTCTTCCAAGGTGTAGAAGCGAGTGGTTGTTTCTCTCCTTCCTACAGTGCCAAACACTCTTCTGTCTGCTCTTGCTTTTTTTTATTTGTCCCATGTGGAATCTTGCCTGTTTTAAGTTCAGATGTCTCATTATGGTGGCTATACTCTGGTTGTTTGAAGTAATAGATTAAATCTGTGTTAGGAGCATCTGCTACCTTGTTACAGAGATTTGCTGCCAGGGTGATACAGCATGATTTTACGGAAAATGATGAATTCCATTTGAGAAGTTCCCTGTGCTCTTCATGAGGGTCTGAATTCCAGAGGAGGAAATGCCTTGCTCTGTGCTGACTTCTGCTCTACCTGGCTTGCATAAAGTGATTTCTGCAGGGCTGTGAGTGTGTAGCACACTACAGCAGCAGGGTAAATAGCAGGTTCTTCAGCTAGGGATATAGCCCTGCTAAATTATAGCTGCAAAAACCACCTGACTCATTTAGTCCACCCTCCATGAGCACGAGAGGTGCAGGTCTCACCGGAAAGGAATGAACTCAGTCTGGAATTTGGAGGAGGAATTTGGAGGTGGCAGACAGAGCTGGTCACAGCCCAGGAGTGGAGTGTGATCGACAGGGATCCAGAGGCTCTTGCTGGGTTTTCAGAGGAGTGCTCAGATTTGGCATATGGTAAGGCAAAAGGGAGAGGTCAGAAGAAACCTGGGTGGAGCAGAGATCGTAGGACCTGGTGTAGGAGGAGGAGAGGGTGGAGCTGAGTAAGGACTGAAAATTATGAACAAGTCGATGCGGAGGAGGGAGGAGACATCTCTTCTGTGTCAGCAGGATTATGCAGAGGAACAGGCTGCTGGAAGGATACCTGGGTTGGGGGGGGGCAGGCTGAGGGATCATGCAGAGAGGGGAAAAAGGAGGAACTTGAAGAGCTAGCTTTGATACCAAGTATTTGAATAGTGGTAGTGCTGAAGAGGCAAGCCTAGGGATGTCTAGTGCAGGGGGTTGCAGTTTCTCTGCTCTGCTTTTTCCTTACCAAAGCTCCCATGATAAATTTGGTCCAGTGCAGAAAACTTTTTTCCTGCTGCTCAGTGAGCTGTTACTAGCTTGCACTGAAAGTTATGAGAGGTGGACACCTGACTAGAACACCAGAGAGAGGAGGCCTGTTGGGTCCAGTGTAGATTCCTTCCTGTTCTGGCTTGTTGCTATTTGCATCTTGGCGAGGGCATTCCTGGGCTGGTAGAAGCAGTCTGGGTTTCAGTGGTTCCTCCTGTTTGGTTGCCCTTGGCCTGGGGCAAGAGCATCGGTGTCCTTTGTCCAGAGCCTGGGATCCTGCTGCACTGAGCAGGGTGAAACCTGAGCGGTGTTTGTCACTTTCCCAAGACAAGGTGGGGCCTTGCAAAGCTAATTAAGAGCAGCTTTTAATTTCCTAGCATCTGGGGCCTGCAAGGAGGATCTTGGGTTTTATTTACTTCCATGGAGGAGTAAAGCTGCTCCTTTTAATCTCTCTATGCTAATAGCCCTTCCCTGAGAAAGTCGGGGAACCACAAATCATTGGTGACTGGACTCCTTCGTGGTTCACCATGCCGTAAGAGACTGATCCAGCTTTGGTGCCCATTAAGGCTTGAGTGTGGGGTGGGCACCTTCTTGTTCTGTATGTGAAGTCACATCACAGACTTTGTCAAAACTGCAAGCTGCATGTGTTCAACAAAACCAGTCAAGAAACTGGTTTCACTTGATTGTTATGAGACCTGTGCACAGAGTTGGCATGCCTCTCTGTTCCTTCCAGGAGTTCAGGAGCTGTATGAGTTAATGTGTACAAATGGATGTTGTTTTGTTTCTCCAAAAGCCAGGTATTCTGGATGTGCTGCTGCCCAGAAGTTGAAATAAATGCAGGCCATTTCACTCTCATTCTTTACTCCCTGTGCAGTAACTGACTGTCTTATAAATCCTGGGTGGTGACTAGGGGGATTTAGGATTTGTGCTGGAGTGGTAGTAGCTGAATATAGGCCTAGTTATGGAAAAAAGAGCTAATAAAACTCTTGAACATACAAACAAGAGAACAGGAAAGAGGAGCATGGAAGTGATTTTATGCTTTAAGGTCTACAAAGAAGAATTGACTATTAATATTCCTCTGTGAGCTCCAAGGTCTGTGGTCAGCTTCGTTGTTGGACAGCGTATAGGTGTGCTGCCCTGTGTGGATCTCAGAAGGAGCTCAGGTCTTGGAGAAAGTTCAAATGAGTGTAACAGTGAGGTAAAAAGGCATACTAGTTCAGTGAAGCAAAGAGTTCGTAAAGATTTAGGTGACTGTGGCCTAAATGGTGGTGTCTGTCACCAAATCTTCCTTTGCACTGGCTTTGTATGACATAGGGAGGTCATCAGTGAAAGCACCTACTCAGTCTTTCCTCTGGGTTCAACTGACCCAGCTACTATAAACCTCTAGATATGTCTCTGTTGTGTGGTTAATAACATCATCCCTGTCTTTGGGTGTATTGGCTGCTACGTTGGCTGCTTGGAATGAGTTTTCACCTTTGGGATTCCTCCTATTCCTTGGTGACAATTACTGGCATAGGTTCACACCTTCTCTTGCTCATGTTCCAGGATGCTGTCTCTAAAACATAAACGTGATATCGCAATGGCCCTACAGAGCATTTGCGCATTTCCTGATCTGCTTGCACCTGTAAGATCTCTCCTTATTCCCTTTGGCTGTCGTCTGAGTATCTGCCAGGAATGGCTTAGGTGGTGTTTCATTGATGATCAGGGGTAAAGGCAGGACTAGGTTAACCTCTTTAGGTCTCCTCTGACCTGTTGCGTATGTTCCCTGAATATTCCTGCATTTCATAACCTTGTTTCACTGTCTCTGTGATAGAAACTCAGATGAGGCAGAGAACAGTGGTGAAAGTCCATGGTGGATGGTAAGAAGCACCGCGTGTTGAGGCAGAGGGGTGTGATGGCCTACAGAGCTCTTGCATTGCAAGGTTCTCAGCGGTTTCTGGCTACTCCTTTTTCCATTTCTAGTTCAGGGCATTTAATGGTGTATGTCTGAGCTGTTCCTCTGGGAGCTGCTTTGGCATCTTCCTATTCTTTGTACTTTTCCTGTTCAGAGGAGTTGTTTGTGTCTTTTGTGTCTGACAATCTCCTGCTGTCTCCTTCCACACAGGGACACTTAACTCTTAAGACTTGTCCAGTCCCCCAAATGTCCTTCCATGAACCCCGAGTGTAGTCTCTGCTGTAGTCTGAATACCCTTCTCTGTACCAATTAATAGACTCTCGTCTGCCTTGTCTCGGTTTCCCAGTTTCAGGTTTAGGGCTTATTTGTTGGGGTTTTTTTTTGTTTGTTTTATGGTGCCTCTCAGTGCCGGAGATGCATCTGTTGTATAAACTTATAGGGTGATATGATTTCCGCCTCAAGAAAACACAGTCCTATTTGAAACAATGGGAACAAGTTATTGTATAACTCTTGGCATTTTTCCCTGTTGCTAATATTTGTGGCATTACAGATAAGTAAATTACTTTTTTATAATTGCTAGTTGACCCTTCTTTGGTCAGAAGATGGTTTAGAAGAAGAGAACTAGATTGACGGGTCAGGTCCCTTGGTTATGCTGCAGGAGGCCATTCCTGCGGTGCTGGTGTGCCAGGAAGGGGGCTGGCTGGGGAGAGATAAATGGTAGGACAAAGGGGGAGAGGTCTTTGAGTAGTACTTGGGGTGTGTTACATTTTGCTGCTTCACCTGTAGCCAGAACACTGTCTCATGAAATGATCTCAACAGGTCTCTCCAGATTAATGCTTTTGACTATTTCAGTGGAAAATGCCACTGGATGCTCTGTGTCTGCCACAGGCATTGCTGATGTGTCGGTGGCACTCATCCTTTGGACTCCTCCCAGCCCACTGTACAGGACTGGGGTGGAGGTCGCTCGTGCTCTGCTTTCAGTAGAGGGCCCCTTTGGTTACGTAGTTGTAGGGTGCTGCTTTTGTGTTTAAGATGCAGTCTAAGACCATGAATTGCCGCGGTCAGTAAAACCCCCCAAACGGCTCTTTGCAAGAGTGAGGTGTTAATTATGGTGTCGTGATCTAATTGTGGCTTGGGGATTTCCTTTCTGTGGCCCTGAATAGGTTCGTCGTTTCATTTGGACCACAGGTTCCACTCTGCTCCTGCGTGCTGTCCTCCGGCAGTGCGCTGTCTGCAGGGGAACAGTTGCTGTGTCCGGCCCCAGAGGGGACTGCATTCCTCAGTCCCCTCTTAGATGCCTGGGAAGAAGCAGCTGGTGAACGTTTGCCTTGGAGACAGCTTGCTTTGTCTTAGCTGGAATGTGTTCCTGATGCTTAAGTACTTTTATATATTCGAAATACATTCCTCAGGGCCTGATATGTGGGGTTAAATAGTCGGAAATCCGTCCAGTCTGTGTTAGGGAGGGCTGTGTTGCTGTGTCAGGCAGCCAGGGAGCAGCCTGCATGTGTCTAGGGTCGGTCTCCTCCCCGGCTCTGAGCTCCGGTGTGTGGGGGGGCATGTGGAGCCGCTCAGTGTGTTCAGTGTGCTCAGCGCTGCTGCCCTGCCAGGAGCTGCCCTGCCTCGCCAGGCCCGTCCCGGCATCTCCTCCTTGTCATAGATCTGCCTGAGGTGGGCAGCCGAGGACTGTCCCCTCCTCCTGTGCTGTGGGGGCAGACAGGGAGGAGACCCCCCCTTTACTGTCCCTGCTGAAGCACAGGGAAGGTGGCCTGCCATGGCAGTCTGGCTGCAAATGTGAGCTTGTCCAAAGGCTGCTGTGCCTGGTGTCTGGCTGCTGCAGAGTATCAGCTGTTTCTCTTTGGGACTCTGTGGAGTTGCTGCCTTTCAGGTGTTTGTGATTATGTGCTTGGGGCCAGAAGAGGCTAAAGCCAGTTTAGTATCTGTGGCAAATGTTGTGAGGAGTGGAGAAAGAAACACGGCTGTAGTTTGAGTCAGTTATTTGGGAACATCCCTTGTTTGGGATGGTAAATGGGTCTGTATCCACTGCCTGTGGTTGTGTCCTACACCTGCTGAGGTGGGTCAGACTGAACTTCTGGGTAACTGGCATGGGGCTCTCTGAGGAACGCCCAGGTGTGAGGGTCTGCCTGGGTAGTGATAGTGGTGCCCTCCCTGTGGCACCTGGGCTTCCCCACGGGGGCTGAAGTGCGGCTTCTCCACCGGAGCTCCAAACTGATCTCTCATCTCTCAGCAGCTGCAATCACTTTTATGACCTCTGCTACTGTTAACCATGTTAGCCTCACTGGATTTCAGGTGGAGCGATTCTTCTTGAATCTAGCTATTTCGGGAATATACATTGCTTGGGTTGTTTCTCTCGATACAGGGAAAGGCATGTCTTGAGATCACTGCTCTGGTGATGCAACCTAGCGCTAACTGGAGGCGCCTGGCTCTGCTGGAAGTGGACTGATTCCTGCACTGCTACAGGAGCTGTACAGCCTCTGGGGCTGGTGTCCTGCCCGAGCTGCCCTGCTGTGGGATAGAAGTCTTCCTGGTTCTGTGGCGTCACCTGTGAGGTGTTTGGCTTTGAGCACAGTGACTTGGAAGGTCTGAGTTTAACCTTAGAGCTGATCAACTCCCAAGTGTTTTGCTTTGCAGTTTTTGCTTCCAGCTTCACTTGAATCTCTCTTGTACAGCTGGCTTTCCCCAAAGGCAATCCCACTGCCACAACCATCAAAGATCAGCTCTTTCTTTCGTCACAGATGTAAAAGGAGGGACCCCCGTTCTGTTCACGCTTCTCCTACCTGTAGGTCTCTGAGACTGGAAAGGCAGACATGCGTGCTCCTATGTGCTGACGGCTTTTCTGCGGAGCACACAGCAGAGTCTCTGCTTCCTCCGTGGGCAATTCTTAAGATGTCAAGCCCACATTTAACCAGGAAAACGTGAATGAAACACAGAGCTCAAATGCGTGATCTGGTTTTGCTGTGAGCATTTCGAGGAGCTGCCTGAGCTGCTGCATTTCACTCCTGACCGACATCTCCTGCCCATGGTGGCAGAGTCCTGTGCATTCGTTCTGGTTGGGGACAAACACAGAGCTCTGCTGTGTGCTGCTGTGAGCCCAGCCTGTGATGGCATGGGAAACCAGGCCCTCTTCTTGCTTGTGAATCACCGGGAGAATTGTAATTATTTTCCTGCTACACAGTCTGATCCTGCCTCTAATTAAACATGTGCTGTCCTGCTGAAGGCGGTGGGACTGTACCAGCAGGGTTTGACAGTTGGACTTGAAATTCTCTGAAGAGTAATGAGGTGTAAGGAGGACCTGACTTTATCACTGGCACTTCTAGGATCGGAAAGGTTAGCAGAACCTCTGCCTTGGATTCCCTTAGCCTGTGTTGGAGGAGAATTAACGCAGCAGGCATGGTTGGTGTGCTCAGTCCCTGCAGGAAAATCACCTGGTCTCTGGGCCTTTGTCTTGGAGGCAGCCTGGGTTGTCACAGGTTGTTTTTGAGGAAAAGGAGGTGTCTGAGAGCCACTGTTTGGCTAGCAGAGCTTGGGAACACCTTGATAGTTTTGGCTGCAGAAGCAAAAAGGTTTTGTGCAATTCCAGTGTGAAGGCTGTTTACACTGTAGACCAGTTCCTGGTCTCCAAATGTATAAATTGTCACCGCCTTATTTCAGAGACATTGGCCTATGTGTAAGATCGTTGTGGCTCTACAGTTGTGTAAGCTGGGTGTCTGACTCCTCTTCCTCTGGCACATGTCCTGCTCCCCTTCAGCAGTGCTGCAGCCATCTCACCTTGAGAAATGCCCCATCTATATGAGGTGTTTCATTGAAGCCTGCTCACAGCATGCTTGGTTGAGGGCAGAAATGTCCCTGATGGCACTTGACAGCTGCCCCCCTCCTCTCTGCTGTTTGTAGCAGGTCCTGGTGCCAAGGCAGTCCCTGTGAGCTGCTTGTGCTGCAGAACAGCGTGGCTCCTTCTCCGGAGAAAGTGGTAGAGGAGCCCAGGTCTCTGTTTGCCCTCCTCCCTCCCTCTTGGCCACCGTGGAGATGGCTCTCCTCCAGGTATAGACGGGCAGCCTGGGGGCTGGCCATGGGAGGAGAGTAGCAAGGTGATGCTGGGGAACAATGACTCCTGTGTCCTAGTCCCCTTCCACTGAGACTACGCACAGTGCCTTTGGCAGGGACTGAAGTCTGGGGTGTGAAACGGGACGGATGCCTCTATATTATATGCTTCACACGTATGTCAGTGTTGTGTGTCAGCATGGGGAGTGTGGAGGGGATCTCCTTGCTTAAGCAGCAGCAGGTGAGGGGAGAGGAGGAGTTTGCCTTGGGTAGGCCAGAAGCCCTTTGGCTGTAGCCTCAGGAAAACAAAGATTCAGAAAAGAGGCATGAAACTAAGCTGGGCCCTGGGGCTGTCCTGGAAGGGGAGAGCAGTCTGCATGTAGAAGTAGTCAGTGTTTTCCAGGTCCCAGGCTTCAGCACCTGAATGGCTTTCTCTGCTTGCTTGGCTGTGAAGATGCATCTTTCTGCATGTGTGGTGGGAGCTGTAGGACATACGGGCTTGTGTTGCCATTGTGTGAACCATGGATGTGTATAGAGCTCTGGCCTTGTTGCAGGGACTCTGTGGCCGTGATTGCTGCAGGCTGGATCCCAGCGTCATGGGCACCAGCAGTCTGCATGGGAAACTTGATGGTCTTGGTAGATCTGCGTCCCTGACCCTGCTGTACGTCATCAGACTGCTTGGGTCGTTCCGGGACTGAAGCCCTTTCCCTTCTTCCTGCCAGAGCAGTGGGGCCAGCTCCACCGTGCCTCTTCTGAAGAGCCAGTGGTGGCAACATGGGGGTGGCTGGGTTACCTGGCACTGTCTGCCCCACCAAGCCTGCCTGGCTCTTTGGCCATTAATCCTATTTGGGGAATGGTTGGCTTTCCAGGCCTGCCTTCGGGATTTTGTTGTTTCTGGGAAACGTCACAGTTGCGTGGTAGCTCAGAAGGTTTGTTCTGATCCTTTTATCCATTGTCCTTTCTCCTTTTTTAATTTTCCATGTCTTGATCTGACTGAATAAGTGAGCAGGGGGAGGAAGCAAGGCTCTGCTAAGCATTACTCTGCAGCAGAAAGGAAGCCCTTGGGGGTGGTGTCCAAATTCCCAGCATCACTATCCAAATACTGTGGTTCTCCAGGCTAACCTAATAGCTCCATTAACCTTTTTTTCATGTCCTGGGGCTTTGCTGCAGCCTCAGTACTGATGCTGGGAGCTTCACAGATAACGAACATCAACAGTCAAAGAGGCAGGATTGAGGTTTGGAGAAAGTATGTCATGTCAGCAAGCTGAAGAAACGCAGCTTAGTTGGAGGCATGCTGATCACAGAGAGGAGGACGGAACCTCCTCCAGACGTTTTCTGGGGCCCCTTCTGGACAAGAGACTGGGCTTGCAAGGGCCCTTTATGACTTTGCTGTGTATACATGCTGTGTGTGACTTTGCGTGTACTGGATTGTTGTGCTGCTGTTCAGAGGGACCTTGACAGGCTGGAAAAATGGGCCAATGGGAGTCTTATGGAGTTCAACGAAGGGAAATGCCAATTTCTACACCTGGCGGGAAATAACCTCATGCAGCAGTACAAGCAGGGGACCGACCACCTGAAAAGCAGCTTTGCAGAAACACTGGGGAGACCCGGTAGACCACAATTTGACCAGCAGTTAGGAAGAGCATTACCAGCAGGTCAAGGGCGGTGATTCTTCCCCTCTGTTCTGCTGTGGTGAAACCACATCTGGAGGACTGTGTCCGGTGCTGGGCTCCCCAGTGCAGGGAAGACGTGGACATACAGGAGTGTGTCCAATGAAGGGCCACAAAACTGATTAAGAGACTGGGGCATCTGTGATCTGTGGAGAGGCTGAGAGAATTGGGACCGTTCAGCCTTGAGAAGTGAAGGCTTAGGGGGATTTTACCAATGTGTATCTGATTTCAGGGAACAAAGGAGATGGAACCAGACTCTTCTCAGTAGTGTCCAATGGCAGGACAAGAGGTAACAGGCACAGAGTGAAAGAGAGGACTCTTACTTTTTTAATTATTATTTTAATGGAAGGGTAGTCAAACACTGGAATGTGTTGCCCAGTGAGGTTGCAGAATGTCCATCATTGGAGATATTCAAAACCCGAGTGGACAACCCGAGCCCTGGATAACCTGCTATACCTGACCCTGCTTTAAGCAGAGGTTGGACTAGCTGATCTTGAGAGCTGGACCTGCCTCCACGATGCAGACTGCCTTTTTGAGTGAACTGCTATATTTGGAAATCTACATCCCTCACTCACTGTGCTGCTGCATACTCCTTTGCAGTTTTGCAGCCATTGGCTTTCTAGACACTTAATTTAGCTGGAAGCTCTGTGCTAGTGTCCATAGGCAGTGAGATGCCTGCCTCATGCTGATCGAGGCTGTGTGTGAAGGCAGTGGCGGCTGGCTCCATTCTCTCTTGCAGAACTGGAGGCGGCTGATGCAACCAGTTTTGGAGTTGGACAGTCAGAGTTCCTCTCATAATGAATGAGGAAGGGTTACAGGGCACTCTCAGACTTCTGTCTCTACTCAGGAGTTAGGCATCTCCTTCTCTTAATTTTGACCAGCACCACCTCTAGTGCCACCCATCTGCATTACTGGGGAGCAGTCATGACATGTTGAGGATATGAGGCCAGAAGCTCATTTCTAAATGAGGTGGGTATTTCCTCCTTCCTGGGTTCACTCGACTTTCCCATGTAAGAATTCACCATTGACCAAAGCTGGAGCTGTGGGCTAACCTGGCTTATAAATTAAATGCAGACAAAACATTTCTGTATACTGAACTCCATGGGATCGGGGACTTTTGTGCTTTTGCATCTCACTGGGTGAGAAGCTCTGCCAAGTGGGTGTCAGGCATCCTTACATGATCAGTGTCCTAGATCAGCGGGTCTCAGCATCAGTAAGTGAGGCTTAGGACTTTCTCAATACACAGGTATTTCAGTTCCTCAGCAGAAGCCAAAGGTGAATCTGCCAAATGGAGCCTGTATTTGCTGCTACCAGTGTTTCTTGTTTTCATAAACTGGCTGAGCCTGTTATTGTTTCTCTGGATAACCTCAAATAAAACCACAGTGTGCTGTGTGGAAACATTCCTTGAGTAGGACTGACCTAACCATTGAAGATGAGAGCTATATGGTCAGGATGGCTCTCTGCTTGGCTGGTTGTAATAATACGGGTGCTCAGGGAGCTGGCAGATGTTATTGTTGTGCCACTCTCCATCATCATTGAAAGGTCATGGAGAACAGGAGAGGTGCCTGAGGACTGGAGGAAAGCCAGCATCACTCCAGTCTTCAAAAAGAGCAAGGAGGAGGACCCAGGAAACTACAGGCCAGTGAGCCTCACCTCCATCCCTGGAAAGATGATGGAACAGCTCATTCTGCGGGTTATCAATAAGCATGTGGAGGAGAAGGTGGTTATTGGGAGTGGTCAACATGAATTCACCAAGGGGAAATCATGCTTGACCAATCTGATAGCCTTCTATGATGGTATGACTAGCTGGGTGGATGAAGGGAGAGCAGTGGATGTTGTGTACCTTGACTTCAGCAAGGCTTTTGACACCGTCTCTCATAACATCCTCATTAGCAAGCTTAGGAAGCGTGGGTTGGATGAGTGGACAGTGAGGTGGGTTGAGAACTGGCTGAATGGCAGAGCCCAGAGGGTGGTGATAAGCTGTGCAGAGTCTAGTTGGAGGCCTGTAGCCAGCGGTGTGCCCCAAGGGTCAGTGCTTGGTCCGGTCTTATTCAACATATTCATCAATGACCTGGACAAGGGGACAGAGTGTACCCTCAGCAAATTCGCTCATGATACTAAGCTGGGAGGAGTGGCCGACACACCAGAAGGCTGTGCTGCCATTCAGCGAGACCTGAACAGGCTGGAGAGCTGCGCAAAGAGGAACCATATGAAATTCAGTAAGAGCAAGTGTAGGGTCCTGCACCTAGGGAAGAACAACCCCAGGTACCAGTACAGGTTAGGGGTTGACCTGCTGGGAAGTAACACTGCAGAGAAGGACCTGGGAGTCCTGGTTGACAACAAGCTCTTCATGAGCCAGCAGTGTGCCCTCGTGACCAAGAAGGCCAATGGTGTCCTGGGGTGCATTCAGAAGAGCGTGGCCAGCAGGTCGAGGGAGGTTCTCCTTCCCCTCTGCTCTGCCCTGGTGAGGCCACATCTGGAGTACTGTGTCCAGTTCTGGGCTCCCCAGTTCAAGAAAGACAGGGAACTACTGGAAGAGTCCAGTGGAGGGCTATGAGGATGATGAGGGGACTGGAGCATCTGTCGTATGAGGGAAGGCTGAGAGACCTGGGTGTGTTTAGTCTGGAGAAGAGAAGACTGAGAGGGGATCTGATCAATGCTTATAAATATCTACAGGGTGGATGGATGTCTAGAGGAAGGGGCCAGACTTTTCAGTGGTGCCCAGTGACAGGACAAGGGGCAGCGGGCACAAACTGGAACACAGGAAGTTCCATCCGAACATGAGGAAAAACTTCTTCCCTTTAAGGGTGACCGAGCACTGGAACAGGCTGCCCAGATAGGTTGCGGAGTCTCCTTCTCTGGAGAGATTCAAAACCCGCCTGGACGCCATCCTGTGCACCCTGCTCTAGGCAATCCTGCTTTAACAGAGGGGTTGGACTAGATGATCTCCAGAGGTCCCTTCCAACCCGTACCGCTCTGTGATTCTGTGATTTCAATTTGAAGCTGACACTTTTTTTCCTTTGCAATGATGATAGTTTTGACTGTTAAAGCAGTGATTCTGCTCTGTTAGCCTGATACTTTTCTGTTATAAAATTACTCCAGAGGCAGTGGTCTGAATCAAGAGGCTCATTAACAATTGCACTGGGATTTCATCCTTTCTTACTTCTGTATATATCATCATATTTCAGTATTGATGTGGGTCTTCCAAAGTTGCTGAGGCATCATTCGTTGTTAAGACAGAAGTAGTCTTTCCAGTTTAATTGTGATTAGCTCGGCCTAGCTGACAAGCAAGTGTCGTGTACTGTAACAGCTTGATTGTGAAAGGTTTGCCACAGTCAGGGGTCTGCTAAAGTTTTGATGGCTCTCTTCTGTTGTTTATATTGGTTGCACACTTCAATATTTGCCTGACAACAGCAAAAAGGGACATTTGAGGCTTTTTATTTGGTTATGCAAATAGGCCTGCGAGTTTGACTTCATGTTGTATGTACTATTGTTGGCAACGTTCTTTGTGTATTGTACATGGCCACCTCCTCTTCACTCTTCCTGTTGGGCATTGTGCTAAAGGTGCTTGACTTTCATCCTTGGTCCATGTATTCAGAGTTCAGCTCCTCGCAGGGTCTAGCACGGTGCCCTGGCATCATGGAGGGCCAGCAGCACCCTGGATGTACCAATAGGAGCACACCCAGAGACTGGGGGAGTGATTATTATTCCCCTCTACTCAGGACTCCATAGACCATGCCTCAATACTGCATCCATTGTGAGGCCCACAATGCAGGAATGGCTCTGCCGAACTGATGTGAGTTCAGGAGAGGGTCCGTAGGGTGGATGGGGGCTGAAGCACTTGCCTTGACAGGACAGACCACAGGAATGACACTTCTTCAGCGTGGAGAGCTGGAGCTTTGGAGGGACTTCATAGCAGCCTGCCAGTGTGTACAGGGAGGTTATCACAGAGACAGAGCCTGGCAGGGTATTGAGAGGAGAAGCAGCACAGGGCGTCATTGAATGAGGTGGTTCCGTCTGGGTACAAGGAAGCTTTTTTCACTGTCAGAATTAATTGGTGAACCCAGGGGCACAGAGGATTTTTGGATGATGGATGTTGACCATCGTTGGAGGTTTTGAAAGACTTGACTAGACAAAGACCTCAGCAACATGGTCTGACTTCATAGCTGAGCCTGCTTTGAGCAGAAGGTTAGATGAGATTTCCAACCTGAATTATTTCATGATTCTGTGATAAAGGTCTGTGATAGAGGAGATGAGCCAGGGGCTCCGGATGCAACAGGAACCAACAGGGTAACTATCATGATTCTATGATATACAAAGGATTAGAAGGATATTACTTCATTGTCCCTTTTGACTGAAAAATCCATGGATCTAGGTTACCTTTTTAAAGAGATTGGAGTAGAGTTTTGTTTCAGAAATTATAGAATCATAGAATCATAGAATGGTTTGGGTTGGAAGGGACCTCAAAGATCATCTAGTTCCAACCCCCCTGCCACGGGCAGGGACACCCTCCGCTAGACCACGTTGCCCCAAAGCCTCATCCAACCTGGCCTTGAACACTTCCAGGGGTGGGGCCTCCACAACCTCTCTGGGCAACCTGTGCCAGTGCCTCACCACTCTAACAGGAAAGAATTTCTTTCGAACATCTAATCTAAATCCACCCTCCTTCAGCTTAAACCCATTACCCCTTGTCCTGTCACTACACTCCCTGATAAACAGGCCCTCCCCATCTTTCCTGTAGGCCCCTTCGGGTACTGGAAGGTCGCAATTAGATCTCCCCAGAGCCGCCTTTTCTCCAGGCTGAAGAGTCCCAACTCTCTCAGCCTGTCCTCATAGGAGAGGTGTTCCAGCCCTCTGATCAGTTTCATGGCCTCCTCTGGACTCGCTCCAACAACTCCATGTCTCTCCTGTACTGGGGCCCCCAGAGCTGGACGCAGTACTCCAGGTGGGGTCTCACCAGAGCGGAGTAGAGGCGAAGGATCACCTCCCTCGACCTGCTGGTCACACCTCTTTTGATGCAGCCCAGGACACGACTGGCTTTCTGGGCTGCAAGCACACACTGCCGGCTCATGTTGAGCTTCTCATCAATCAATACCTCCAAGTCCTTCTCCTCAGGGCTGCTTTCAATCCATTCCTTGCCCAGCCTATAGTTGTGCTCGGGACTGCTCTGACCCACGTGCAGGACCTTGCACTTGGCCTTGTTGAACTTCATGTGATTCTCACAGGCCTACCTCTCAAGCCTGTCAAGGTCCCTCTGGATGGCATCTCTTCCCTCCAGTGTGTCGACCACACCACACAGCTTGGTGTCGTCAGCAAACTTGCTGAGGGTGCACTCGATCCCATTGTCCATGTCACCCACAAAGATGTTGAACAGTGCTGGTCCTAGTACTGACCCCTGAGGGACGCCACTCGTCATTGTTCTCCACTTGGACATTGAGTCATTGATCACAACTCTTTTGAGTGCGACCATCCAGCCAATTCCTTATCCACCGAGTGGTCCATCCGTCAAATCCTTGTCTCTCAATTTAGAGACAAAGATGTCATGTGGGACAGTGTCAGAGGCCTTGCACAAGTCCAGGTAGATGATGTCAGTTGCCCTTCCCTTACCCGCCAATGCTGTAACCCCATTGTAGAAGGTCACCAAGTTTGTCAGGCATGATTTGCCATTAGTGAAGCTGTGTTGGCTGTCACCAGTCACCTCCTTATTTTCCCTGTGCCTGAGCATAGTCTCCAGGAGGGTCTGCTCCATGATCAACTACAGACTGACTGGCCTGTAGTTCCCTGGGTCTTTTTTTTTTTCCCTTCTTAAAAATGGGGGTTATGTTTCCCCTTTTCCAGTCGGTGGTAACTTCGCTGGACTGCCAGAAGATGACTTCTAATATGTTTGCCTGCTTTTGCCTTTGGAGGGACTGCTGAATGAGGATGTTGCATCTGCAAACGTGCTGCAGAGCCAGTATTTCACATTTTTCTGTCTTTTTTTGCAATGTTATAATTTTGTGGAGTGTTTCTTATCTTTTGGCTTATAGTGCTTTACAGGCTCTTTATACCTTTCACTAATTTTCAGCCAATCAGTACATGAATGAGAATAATGACCTATGTATTTCCAATCTGTTATATTTCAGTTGCTCTGCTTTGGGTATTGTAAGAATTTATGCCCCCTGAATCTTATTTACAAGACAATTTTGTAGTAGTTTTCCATCTTACCCATCCCATAACCATTTGCATACTTCAGCAGTATTTTAATTTACAAAGGCTTTCCCCCCACTAGTTACCCAACTGTGGTGTTAATGTATTAGTACACCCCATAATCTTTGTCTTGGGCCTTTTTTTTAATATTTGTGATAACTTCCATCATACTACGAGCTGCCAGAATTCCTGTGCACTGGAGTCCTTTTCTACTAATCAGTGTTCATTCTGTGTGGTCCTTAGGCTTCTGGTATGCCAGGAAACAGTGAAAGATTGCTGCTTTTTTTTAATTCAAACTTCTGTTTTTGATCTTTTATCAGTCAAGTTTGGACACTGAAAGATCTAGGTCATGCAGATTTGGTGATTTTTTTTTTTTTGATATTCAGAAAATATTGAAGTTATGTGTGTTTCATCTTAATACAGACATTCAGTGTAGTGCTAAATTCGTGATTTTCACTCTTAGTTCCAGTAACAAACGTAAAATTAATTTATTCTCCATTTCCGGCATCACAAATGAATCTCTCTTGTGCAGTCTTGCTTTGTAAATTTGTCTGTTGGAGTTAGGAGTTGAAGTACCCAGTTCACAAAATATTGAACTGAAGATTATATGCATCATGTTAGATACAGTGTTTGCAGTCTTATCGGTTCTTGATTACATCATGTTGCTATATTTTACATAATATTAACTGTAGTCCTAGTAGAGATAAGACAAACTTGGACTGCTTGCTGTTTTTTTAAAAGCTTTGCTAGCATAAGCAGGAAGCACATCTGTTTTGCACTTTTAAGTGCTTATTTCTGAAGATGGTCCCATCTCCGAACAGCAGCTGAACAACCAGCATCTGTTTATTTGCTTCAGCAGTGCTGCTCTGCCTTTGCATTTCTATGATGCAACGGCAGTTAAGGCTACTAGACTGATTATGGAAACATTGGTATGCTCTGCTGGCAAAACTGTTTATGCCACTATAGTAAAGGCATTCATGAGCAAAGCAGTCCATCAAGGGAAAGTACAGACTTGTTGGTGTATCTGTGCTTCAGCTAGCAGTATTTCATTGACACAGTCCTGTTGGTAAGGGGTTAATGATGAGGAGTTAGTGGCTGGTACCTAACAATTAACAAGAAGGTTTTACTAGTCATGGTAGACAAGTGGCTTACTTGGATTCTGCTTAACTTTTTTTTTTTTTTTTTTTTGAAATATAAAATCTTAATTCTTGTGTGGAAACGCTGTAATTCTGCATTTGTTCTTTGTGACCTCCACTGATGACTTTTGACTAATTTGAATTCTTATCACATCAAAATATTTTGTTCAAGTCCAGTTTAAGCGAATCTTAAGAAGTGGGATGTATTATTGTTGTCTTGTTTGCTGAATGGAAGTTTGTGCACAGATCTGATAGTAGTCTGTCAGCTCTGTGAAGTTTGAAGTTTTTTGGTTACCTTTTTAGAAAAAAAAAAAAAAAAGCTGGGGGAAGAAAAATGCTGTTTGACTGATACCTTGCTTTGTAGGCTACTTTTCTGTATTTTGGAACATTGTATTTAGTAGATGTCTCCCTGAAGCAAAGTTAATTGGCTGGGAAGAATTGTAAGGTTGTCAGGATGGCATGATTCTGAGGCTTGGTCCACACTGTGTGCATGTAGGTTCTGATTATTTTCAGTAAGGTAGTTAGGCCAGTTACACAGTTTGTTCTGTTAGATTGCAATAAGCTGCATGGATACAACTGCTGTGCCAAAGAAGTGTTATGCTGTTTTGATTTTGATGGCCTAGCTAAGACAGTAAAACTTAGCTGTAGGCAAAACTGAAGTCAATGCTCACAGCTACCAGTTTTAGCTTACGCTAAAAAAAATTTTTTAAAAGTGTGCACATCTATTTTGAGACTGCCTAAAATCTGTAGACAGAAGTGCTAAAAGTTTGGACGATAGATGTTCTGTTCCCTTTGTTATTTTCCAACCTGTAGACTCTAGCAGGTCAACACAATGTCTTGCCTGGAATTTCCTTGCATTCTAAAATTAGGAGAAGGAGCTAGGAAACAATAGCAAATCAAGTCTCTAAACCTCCTGTTCTGGCTTGAACCTTTGTTGTCATTTAGACTTTCACCTACTTCCTTTCTTATTAAACTGATTTGCATCTGATAATTCAGATAAACTGAATTAAAAAGAACTTGTGCTGTTCAGTGTCAAGAGGACTGGTTTTTTCCTCTTCTTTTTTTACTTTTTATGGTCTCCTGTACTGCTTTAGGACATCAGGAGTATGAATTTCATATCACTGCTGTTCATCCCAAAGCACTTCTCCCTTTCAGCACGAGGAGTGATGTGGAAGTATGACAACCTTGGCGTAGCAAAGGCGATGACACATTTTGGAGTCCCTCAAACATGCACCCAGCAGCGTTTCCTGACTGAGACATCTCTGTGGGGAAACTGCAAAGGTTTTGATCTACAGCAGAGAAACTTCTCAAGTTACAGTATTAGACCTCATCATCATCCCTTCTAGTGGGGTGAGCAGCTCACTCTATGGTCTGTGTATCTTTTCATGGTTGTGTTGTGCATCATCTTTGCATTTGTTACCCCTCCCTCATATGGTCTGTATTACTGATCTTTGCAATGTTATGAGTGACAGTTGTGGGTGTCCCACCACCCCAAACCTGAACAAATTTCAATACCCCCACAACTATGCCTGGGGAGGTCTGTTTCAGCAGCCTTTTATGCAGATGGATTACTGGAAAGGCAACTGAGAGAGAAGGTTCAGACCTCAAATTCTTGTTTGATCCTTCTCAGTGTGGTCTGTGTAAGCAGCCATGACTCTCTGGATGTGTTTTCTGATCTGTAAGTAATCCTGCGATTACATCTGCTGCTGCTTACTCTAACGCCCTCTCTGCCTCTGCCATAGGCCAGACAGGATGATTACATGGATTAGAAGTGGCTTCTGTGTGTCCCTTGGTAGACCTGAGTTTGTTCCTAGCTTCATCGCTACTTTCTTTTGCATCACGGGTTGAGTTACTAGCTTCTTAGGGTTTGACCATCTAAAACTCATGAACTGTTAGAGGTGCCTTAGGGCACTTGTCTGTACCGTGGCAGAACCCAAACACATAATCAGACACAGCGTTACTATGTCTGTGTGCAGCACTCTCTGCCTTTTTCTGTTTGTGGGTTATGGGTAAACTTCTTAAAACTGTCTCATTTTCTGCAGTGGCCCAGTATTGTTTGTTTGTTATTCCCAGGCACTCTGAAACAATCTGGGAAATGCAGCAAACAGCGCAGCCTTGGTTTCCATCCTGTCCAGTATCCTATGTCTGACAATAGTTAGAAGCAGCTGCAAGATTTGTTCAGTTGATAATTATAGTATGTTGTGTTTAGTAAACTTACTGAGAGGCTGCTGATGTCTAGAAAGAGTATGATTGATGTAATTTAACATTTATAGCTAATATAATTGACTTCTGAGAACAAGGGTAGGTGTGAAGAAGTTGGATGTTGTTAGACTGAGACACCTCTAGAGGTCCCTTCCAGTCAATGTTTCTATGACTGGTGTTTCTAGAAAGGAATTTTCTTTCCTTCTCTAATTATTTGTTACTTTGGCCCTACAGTTAGTTTACCTGCTCCTTTTCTTTTCTGGTACAAGTGGCACAAACCCTTTCCCTGGGTGTAGGGACCTGTCACTGGCATCCTGACAAAATGTACTGTGCAGCATATGTGTATGACAGCAGGGACAGGACTTTAGTCTGGAAGTCCCCTTATATTTCTCCTTCATTGGCTTCTCTGGACCAGACTCAAAAACTGTAGTGTCTGCTGGCAAGCTGCTTTATAGTGACTTCCTCATGATGCTAGTATTTGAATGCCTAAGATGAACTAGGAACATCCATTTTGTATCCTACAAGGGAGGGAGAAGAACAGTGGGATAGTAGAGATGTTAAATCGTCAAGCTAAACTCATGAACTGCCTTTCTTCTTTCACCCTCATCTCTTGTAGACTTTAATCGGGGTTCTCATCTGTGCAGTGACTGCACTTTGAGGACCTCACCAGGACAGAGGTTATGAGAGAAGGCAGTTGTCTCCAGGGCGATGCTCTGATTTGCCCTGAGGTGAGAAGATAGGTTTCCCATGGAACTGCTGCTGACCCAGTTTTGTTCTCTCCTGTCATAGCCTTTCTTTAGGCTTCTGAACCTGCGCAAGCTGGGTCTGAGTGACAATGAAATCCAGAGACTTCCCCCTGAGGTTGCCAACTTCATGCAATTGGTGGAACTGGACATCTCCCGCAATGGTAAGGTGAAAGCTAAATGGGGAGTGGATGCCCCACAGCCCTGCTTTTCTCAGTGTAGTAGTACTACCCTGTGCACTCGTACTCTGGAAGAGGCAGTACCTTTCACAGTCCCGCAGAGTGATCTCTCGTGGGTCCTGAGCTATGAAAATATGGTTGTTTTACAGTGTCTTAGGCTGTCAACAGTACCTGGTCTCCTATTTTCCACATGATAGGCTCTTCTCAAGCCTCTTTTTTTTTTTTCTTTCACATATTTTTTTCCAGACATTCCAGAAATTCCCGAAAGCATCAAATTCTGCAAATCCTTGGAAATCGCAGACTTCAGTGGGAATCCTCTCTCCAGGTAGGAACGCATATGGAACCCTTTCATCCAGCTGAGAATGAGAGTTGAAATCCTCATTCTCCCTAGCTTTCTCTTGTCTTCATCTTGTAATTGTCTTCCCTTGAAGTCAAGGCTGGGATCACCCTGCATTTGCCAAGACCTGCAGATGCCTGCTGTCCTGACAGGTGGAACACTCAGCATAGGGAAGAGCTAGTGTGTGCTCCCTCTTCTGCAGGGCCTATGGCTTGGATTGATGAGCCTTTAGTCATACTGTTGCCACTGCTGTGAATGGCCAGGACTTTTGCCCTCTTGGAATAAGTTTGTTACTCCCTCCCCACCCCTTCACCCTGGTGCACAAACCAGAATGGATGTGGACTGTTTGTACTACAGAGAAGTAGAGAAAGGCCTCTGTTCTATCCTCTGCTCTCTGTCGGTCCTTTTTGCTCTGTGTCGTCTTATTTATAACTTAGGATGGCCATCCTTTGAACTCTGTGTTTGCATATTTTCCCTGATATCTCAGTGGCCAGAGCTATGTCCAAGAACGGGGCGCTCTGCCTTGTCTCTTCTGTCTCTACAGCTCTTAATCCATAATGTTTTGGGAATTTAAGTGTGGCTCCTCTGCCTTGGTGAACCATGCTTTCAGGCACTGGTGTCTTGGTGCATTGTCTGCCGGGGTCCCCGTAGATGCCAGTCTGACTCCACGTGCCTGCTGCCCTTTGTGCTCCTGGGCAAGCGCTGCCCAAGTCGCCCTTTAAATAGATTTAACTCTCTGCTTCCCTGTTGTCGAGCCAGATTCTGCCAGAATGGGACAAGATTTTCAGTTAGTGAGAATCCCTGTACCACAGGAACGACCAGCACTTCTACACTAGGAGTTATTTGTCAGAGTCTTTTTGTGGCCCAGAGTTGCAAGATGTGCGTCATGAGCAGTGGGGCAGGGAAGCTCCAGGAACTGGATCCAGCAAAGAATTTCTCCTTTTCATGGGTCTTTCCCTGTTCCATTGCACCTTGGAGCTGTTACGATGACACTACTTGGTCCTGGGGAATGCTGCAGTGTCATCTGCAGAAATATCCTTAGATGGGCATTTGGATTACTTGGTAGCCCTCTCTGCTTCCAAGTTTAAAAAGTCACATGGCATAATTTAGTCTGGGATTTGTGTTTAGAGTACGGCAGAGCCAAGTTTGCACACTTGGACGTGTAGTGACTTTGGTGCAAGGGTTTATTGTTGTCTTGGAAATTGGGCATATCCTGGATCAGGAGCCAGGGTCAGAGTTGGTTCCTGCTCTTTTCCTTTCCACGTGTTGATACCATTTGGGATAAGACTGGCTTTTAGGGGATTTAAGTGAGCAATTTAGGGCTTGTTTTGTGCACAGAATCAATGGTGTTTTGTTCCGTCCTGCTTTCACAGGCTTCCAGAGGGCTTCACACAGCTTCGGAGCCTGGGCCATTTGGCCTTGAATGATGTGTCCCTGCAGAGCCTCCCCAATGACATTGGGAAGTGAGTATACCCCTGTTCCTCATAATGGGGAGGAGGGTTGGAAGGGGGCCACCATGCTATTGGGGTGGTGACACTAGCAAGACTTGCAGGGGAAGAGCGTGCCATCCCAGTTACAGCTTGCCACTGTACTGAACATACTGTGTGAGCACCTCTCAGTATTATTCTTCTTAAAAGCCAACCTTTTTAAAAAGGTTCCTTTCCTGGTCTCAGCTGCTTCTCCTCCTTTGGGGGTCTGTGGCACCGGCAAGGAGTGCATCCAGGCTTCTCAAATCCTCTATCTTTCCTTATTTTATGAGTGCCCATTCACCTCTTTCCAAATAGGTGTGGTCTGTCCAATGATGTTGAAATTATTTATGCTGCTAGCAAATGGCCAAGACAAAGCCTGTGGGGCTTTGCCTCTGGGGTACAGTGCCCCTCCCATGGGATTTGGCTTTTGGTGTGTGACAAATTTTATCTTTTTGGGCAGACAGTCCTGTATGTGATACTATGTTTCCTTGTCCTGAGTTTGGGCACAGTGTTGGTTTTTTGCATGATTGTGCAATAAGCAGTCACCTTCACCAGAAGATCCTCTTTGGTTTTTGTTTCCCCTGTCATCTCCATTCATGTGTACGTACTCACGTATATGCATTTGTGCAGGCCATGAGGGGTGGTCCCAAGGGAAGGGATATGAGCATCTCCTTGTATCCCTGAAGCCCTATTCAGTCAATCTGGCTTTCTCGCTCCCTTTTCTCTTGCAGTTTGGCAAACCTGGTGACTTTGGAGCTACGTGAGAACCTGCTAAAGACTCTCCCCACGTGAGTGTCTGTCTGGTGGCTTCAGGAGTCTCCTGATTCCTCAGAGACTTGCTGTTTCTGTAGTACAGGCTCTAGCACTTTGCTTGGGAGGGCTCAAAGCTTTGCATAAATTATCTGCATCTTGCTGGATTTCTGTAAATTGTGGTGAGGAGGGAGAGAGATGGTACAGGGCTTAATAGCAAGGAAGGATGTTCAGAGTCTGTACTCATCCTCAGTGTCAGGATTGATTTGGAATAGACAGGGTTCCACAAGAAAGCTGCTTGAAATGGTGAGAACCATTTTTCCTGGAGAGGAGGAGCAGATGACGGAGTCTTTTGGAAAAAGAGGGAAAAATATATTCATGTGGGTAACGGAAGAACTCTGTATACTGTGCAGTTCATAATTTGAAGAGCAGCAGAATACGGCTGAAGATATATTTTGCTTCTGAAATCTCTGTTTTCTTGGGTATCCCTTCTGATTGTTCTGGTTGAGCAGTGTGTGGGAATGGGTGGGATAACAGGCTTTCCTGCAGCAGACAGAAAATAAGCCAGCAAGGGAGAAGAGGTAAGTCTTGTTAAATGTTTCAGAGACTTAAGGACAGAGATGAATTCCTGGTAGAGGATCTGTTTGGTACAGCTGATGCTATCAGGTAGATAGGTAGGTAGATAGGATGTGGAGAACTAACTACGCTAATCTCTGGTTTGGAGCCCATGAGAGTTGTTTGTTGAGTTTTCTAACCTACTTTAGCTCTCTCAGCTTGTTTTCTGCCTGCTTATCCATCCAACTGATGATTTTCCCCAGTCTTCCTGGTGGGAAGGTGGGCCCATGCAAACCACATGAAGTTCAACAAGGCCAAGTGCAAGGTCCTGCACGTGGGTCAGAGCAGTCCCGAGCACAACTATAGGCTGGGCAAGGAATGGATTGAAAGCAGCCCTGAGGAGAAGGACTTGGAGGTATTGATTGATGAGAAGCTCAACATGAGCCGGCAGTGTGTGCTTGCAGCCCAGAAAGCCAGTCGTGTCCTGGGCTGCATCAAAAGAGGTGTGACCAGCAGGTCGAGGGAGGTGATCCTTCGCCTCTACTCCGCTCTGGTGAGACCCCACCTGGAGTACTGCGTCCAGCTCTGGGGGCCCCAGTACAGGAGAGACATGGAGTTGTTGGAGCGAGTCCAGAGGAGGCCATGAAACTGATCAGAGGGCTGGAACACCTCTCCTATGAGGACAGGCTGAGAGAGTTGGGACTCTTCAGCCTGGAGAAAAGGCGGCTCTGGGGAGATCTAATTGCGACCTTCCAGTACCCGAAGGGGCCTACAGGAAAGATGGGGAGGGCCTGTTTATCAGGGAGTGTAGTGACAGGACAAGGGGTAATGGGTTTAAGCTGAAGGAGGGTGGATTTAGATTAGATGTTCGAAAGAAATTCTTTCCTGTTAGAGTGGTGAGGCACTGGCACAGGTTGCCCAGAGAGGTTGTGGAGGCCCCACCCCTGGAAGTGTTTAAGGCCAGGTTGGATGAGGCTTTGGGGCAACGTGGTCTAGCGGAGGGTGTCCCTGCCCGTGGCAGGGGGGTTGGAACTAGATGATCTTTGAGGTCCCTTCCAACCCAAACCATTCTATGATTCTATGATTCCTTGAATATATGTTGGAAGGGATTCTACCTGACTTCTTTTTGAATAGCAGTGTGTTTTGGGCCCACACAAAATCCTCAGTGAATGTGTGAAGCATGCAACTATTGTCACCTTTCCTCAGTGCCCTCTTAGTATTCATGGTAAGTGTTCAGTTTGGTTATCTGTGCTTCCCCCCTTGCTCCTCTGCTTTATTTAAAAAAAGGGGGCAAAGGAGGCATGTGATGATACAGTGTTCAAGCAAGGCTTTGAGACTCTAAGCAGTCAGGGATTTGTCTTGCTTCTTCTGTGATGGCCATGCCTCCCTTCACTGTGAGACGTTGCTTTGACTCGGGTGCATGCTCTTCCTGATGGTTATTTTCCTCTGGGACCTGCCAAGTACAGGTTTTATATGACATCAGTTATATCTGTTTGTAGAATTCATATGTCAGCTTTGACCCAGAGGACAAGACACTTCCAAAAAGGAACTGAAAGAGTCTGCACTGGTCAGCTCGCAGGCTTCACATCTGGTCATTACATGATGTAGAAGCATAGTTCAAATTAACACTGTCATCTTGTCTCTGATACCAAAGTCACTGGATCTTTTCTGCACAGAAGTTGTCAGCATTAGCGCTCTGTCACAGAAAGGCGATATTAAGAGACCAGCTGAGTTGGCCCCACATGGAATGTAGGCCACAAGGGAGAACGTGAGAGCCAAAGCTCCTTGTGCCAGGCTGAGAACAGGCAAGCAGGAGAAGTTTGGGTCCTGGTGCTGGGACCCACTGCTGTCTGTTCCATGTGTTCTTTGTGTTCATACAGACAGGGACCACAACTGTGATACACCATATAAACGAAGAGCTCCAATAGCTACATCCAAAGTGGGGCTTTCAAACTACAGTGAAGAATGGTCTCAACGGCTTTTCATCATCTAGGAACTGGCAAATATCTGGAGTTTGAGAATTCAGTCTGTGACCAAACCCATATGGTTTCTGGGGAGATCTCTCATGCCCAGTGCTCCCTTGTTTCCCTGTTAGATTTGTATGCCATCCAGCAAGATACTTGTAGCGTGCTATGAGTTTTGGGGGTTTTTTGTCTGAAAGATAAGTCCAGGCTTGATACTCTTTCTGCAGTGCAAGTCCAGCTTCTTTTCATCTTTCCCCAATTCCCCAAATTCTACTTTTGGATGATTTCCAAAGGTAGAAGAGGATCTTGAAGGCCAAGGCAATTTTTGTCAGATCTGTCAGTCAAATATGAGATTGAAATCAATGGCCAAAGCAATTTCAGTGGTCTACCCAGCTCTGAAGCTCTTCTACTAGTCTGGTAAAATTGTGCCCAGGAATGGCTCTAAACAAGTCCAAGTGATCTTGCCAAAGAGTAGAATGACTTACCAAAATGGATGATGCTTTCAGTTTTCAAGGTTACTGAGCCCAGCAGGTAGATGGGTTTCAATACTGTGAATTTGTGACTGCGTAATGCATCAGTATCCTTTTGATTTTTGTTGTTATTGAGCTCCTTAAAAGATCCAGCTGGCAATGACCTTTACTTGTCAAAATTTAATTTCATTGGTTAGTTTTCTATTGTCAACTGAGTTCTGAAACAGCAGTTTGTCTTGTACAGCTGATTACCACTCTCATCTGTCCCATGCAGATGGGACGCAGCTTACCAATAATTTGGGAAGGGTAACTCTCATTGATGTATTCTTATGGAATAGCGGAGGGTGATCTATACTGAGGCATTTTGCAAGACCTCGTGTAGCAACATGGATTCCCCAGCTCACTTGTCCCTATTTTGGGAATTCAAACTATGAAGGTGTGAAGGGACAGTCAAGGCTGCTTCACCCTTCAGAAAAGTCAAAGAGCAAATGTACAGTCATAATGAGAGACTTCTGTACAACAGTCCTTTTGATGATCCTGTTGATAAGCCTTTGCTTGAGTTAATACCTCAAAATCCACCACTGCATAAGATAAGAACTTGCTTTTCCTGTGTAGCTCAAATATTTTTATAGCCTGGCCCAGGCAAGACAGATCTCTTTTATTGTCTTCTCACAGATTTGCAGCCCCCAACTTCCTTAGTTTGAGTGGTGTTGAGATGTATAGCTCTTTTTCCAGAGAAATATAGTGATTTCTCCATTAGGACAATTCCTTATGAAGAAAATAAAAAGAACTGAAGACCCTCCCTGCTGGGGAAGTGGGCAGGGCTGAGATGGCAGTTCTGCCCTAGTGTGAAGTGAGAGACAGCAACTCATGTTTGGGGAGGTGGGAGGTGGAGTTGATGGGGTAGAACTGAGAGCTGAGGACACATGAACTCCCAAGCCATGTCAGAAGAACTCAGTCCTGGTTTTGTGGGATTGTGGGCTGCAGCCTTTCATATCACCAGATCGTAATGTGTTTGGGTACTCGGGGCACATCCCTGGACCACCAGTGTCAACAGGCTTTGGTTCCCATGCAGATTTCGTTCAGTATCTTGCCTAGTGAGCTTCTTGTCTGTACGTCTTGACCTCTTTTGAGACATTGTGCCAATGTTGTCTTTTCCTTTCTCATAAGCAGCATGGGCATCCCATTCGGGGAAACTGAGGCTGCTGCATTTGTCATTCCTGCCGCTCCCTGCAGCTGTGCTCCCCTTGCCCCCCAAATATGTATTGTGCTCTGCTGACACTCTCCTGTTATCTGTTAGTCTGTGCCCAGGTCCCCATCTTTGCTACAAAAATGGGCGGCAATGTTAAGGTGTGGCTTGTCATCTGTCATGTTTTTGCTCAAAGAGTATTTTATGGTGTGAGGGGGAGAAGGCAAATTGGTGACAGAGCGGAAACTGGCCACTTTGTGACTGCTGGTGCTACTGAACCCAATTCCCTGGTGCAGATGGTCTGGCTTGGGGAAGGGAACCAACTGCCCTAAACTGCTTGGCTCAGAGGGACTATGAAAAAGGTCAGGATTGCCCCACCTGTTTTAGGAGGTATTAAAAAAATTATATAATTTGAGAGATGTGTATCCCAGATGCTAACCTTCCGTTCGTTCGTTCTTTCTTTTTTTTTTTTTTTTCTTCTCTCTTCCCCTCTCTACTCCCTGTATCTTGCAGTTCACTCTCCTTCCTTGTCAAGTTAGAACAGTTGGATCTTGGTGGCAATGACCTGGAAGTACTGGTAGGTGCGGGATGGTGGGGAGGGAATATGGGTGGTTGGTAGGGGCAGAACCCTGTATCTCTGTGGAAGCAAGTGGTTTTTCATCTGAAATACAAAGAAATAGACCCTCAGGTTGTTTGGGAAGATTCTGATCTGCCCACCATGGCCTAGTCATTGTTCCAAGCATAACGTTCTCTTTGTGTGTTGGCCCTCGTGTCTTGCTTCTTACTGTCCTCATGCACAACTTACTCTGCTCTTTCCAAGCCCTTCTGCTCTGTTCATTCTCGCTATCTAGCTGCCTAAGGATCTTTCCTTTCCAATGAGACTCTCTGTTTGGTACTTCCTTTCTCTTCTGTGCTGCACTGCCCCCGGCTGTTGTTTTTCACATCTGCTAGGCCAACTTTCTGCCTTTCTCCTCTCTGATTTGATTACTCTACTAGTAAGTGCAGGACCATTCTGTGTTGTTCCCTGCAGTGAAGTCAGCCAAGCATGAGGGGTGTGCCCTCTGTACTGGGGTGCCTCCATGGAGGGCTCTGAGCATAAGCATGCTGACAGCCAGTGGACAGTCTCAGAATTCAGCTTGTCTTGACATTCAGGCACATTCAGTGATGTTCTTTAATTTTGCAGCTATGGATCAAGCTGTTACTGAATCCTGCTCTGAATGTTCTGGAATGCTTTTTGGCAGAAAGCCATCTAAATTGGGAGGCAAAGGAGCAGCTTGTGTAGCATGCTATGCACGAGGCTGCAGCCTGCTTGTGAGAACAGTTGTCTGACATTTGAACCGCACTTCAGTGGTGCATTAACTCCAAACCCAAATGCTAACCAAGTGTGTGGTGTTTGTTGATAGCAAATGGAGTGATGCTATGAACATATGTCTACCATTGCTGACGGTGCTGCTATGTCATATTGGGTTGGCCAGTGTTACCCAAATGTTTGTTTTCATGTCTGAGAGGAGGAGGAGGAGAAAGACTCATTTCTTCCATAAGGCCAGAACTTCTGAAGCCATCTTTAGTTCTTGTCTTGCCTGCTACCAGGCAGTCCTTGCTGTTGTCTTCCATTTTTCCTGTTGGGACCTTCTGCAGCTGGTATGCCATCTCAGACATTTGCAGACGTATGTGCCGCTATATTGTGGCACACCAACACGTTAGCTTCGTAAACCATTTGGTGAATGGTTCTAGGTTGTGTGAAAGCAATAACAATGTCTAGCTTTGCAGAGGTATGGTGTGATTTGTAGCATCCTAGAGCAGCTTCTCCCCTCTGGAAGGGACTGATGCTATTACTGTCCTGCTCTGTTACAGCCAGATACTCTGGGAGCGCTACCAAACCTGCGTGAGCTTTGGTTAGACCGGAATCAGCTCTCAGCCCTGCCTCCAGTGAGTACCTGTTCAGGCTCATTGATTCACCACTTTGCTCCCTTCCTCAGCTGCTCCCTCGAGCTGTAGTGTCTCCTTTCTGATCCTAGGAACTGGGCAATCTCCGCCGCTTGGTCTGCCTGGATGTGTCGGAGAACAAGCTGGAGCAGTTGCCCAATGAAGTCAGTGGGCTAGTAGCCCTGACAGACTTGCTCCTGTCACAGAACCTGCTGGAATGCATTCCGGATGGGATTGGTGAGTATTGCAGGATGGGGAGCAGTGCAGGACTTCACTGCCCCAGCAGTGGTCCTGGCGGGGGAGCTTCAGGCAAGAGTGTGTGTAACAAGGTATTAGGACTTGATGGACATAGTCACAGTGGTTGAGTGCAGAAGCAGTAGATGATACTGGTGAGCAGAACTCTGCAGGATGAGTTCAGGTTCTTGATCTGCATAATGCATGGGTGAAACCTGTGAACAGGCCTGGTGGGGAAGAAAGGTAGTGCCTGTATTGTTAGGTTACATAATCCCTGATGGGAGAGAAATCCCATTTTGGCCAGATGAACATGGAACAGCGTCATTACCTCTGTGGCATAGTTCACACCTAGCTTGTTGCCCTGGCCAGGTCAGCTGAAGCAGCTCTCCATCCTCAAGGTGGACCAGAATCGGCTGACAGAGGTGACAGAGTCAATTGGGGACTGTGAAAATCTGTCAGAACTCATCTTGACAGAGAACATGCTGACAGTAAGTACACCAGCAACCACCCTGCCTCTCCTGTGCTGTTCAGTTTAGCCACGTGTCAGGGATCTTTTCCCATCATCTGGCCTCTGAACCTGATTCCTGAGCATGCTCCAGCTGCTCTCCCTTCAGCTGCTTTGATGCATAGTTTCCCCTAGCTCACAGGCTCTTGAGAAGACCTGGTGGAAGCTGCTTTCTTAAACTGTTTTTTTTTTCCCCTCTGAAAAATTCTCTGGGATAGCTAGGATGCTGGCTCTAGGATACCCAGTCCTGAAGCCCATCCAATCTGATGGGAGCAGGACTATGTCAAAAGCTGCATTTGGCTAGTGGCCATGGAACAGTGTAATTTAAAATGGCCCTGCTCCAAACTACTCATGATTTGATTGCTAAAACACAAGTATTGGGCATGGACACGTGAATAGGAGAAAAACCTTGACCAGTGGTGTTCTGAGTGTGCTACACTGAGGTGAAGAATTGGCGTGTAACAGTTTGTGAACCTCAGGGAAAATCTGTCCCAAAGTTGTAGTGTGAACTTTATAAAAAATTAGTCTATTAGGACAGGAGACAGCTTTTTTTCCCCCAGGATAGAGGGCTTTATGCCTTTATTCCTTTATTCTGTTGCTCTTATCTTTTGCAACTACTGAATCATCTCCTTCCTAGGCCTTACCAAAGTCCCTCGGCAAGCTGGCCAAGCTGACAAACCTGAATGTGGATCGGAACAGGCTAACATCCCTTCCAGCTGAGATTGGAGGTTGTGCCAATCTGAATGTGCTGTCCTTGCGAGACAATCGCCTGGCCCTCTTGCCACCAGAGCTTGCCAACACCACTGAGCTTCACGTCCTGGATGTGGCCGGGAACAGGTCAGTAGCAGGAAGGGTAAACAGGCTTTTCTGAGGAGGCCACTGTGAAGGAACAGCATGGGCTGAGGAGGCTACTGTGAAGGAACAGCATGGGCTGGGCCTTAGTGTGTTTTGGGAGACACTGGATCTGTGCTCGTCCCAGGATCCATGGCTTGGAGAAGCCCAGACTGGCCACCTGGGGCTCTGGAAAGAGGGCGTGTATCTCTCAAGCTTTGCCTGTTAAGCCCTTCTCTTTGATACTTGAATACAGGGTAGAGCTAATGCAGAAGCATGGGGACATTTTGCCATGTGTGAAATAAAGATCAGGGGAAACCCCTGGTCCACTGTCTGTCTTCCTACAGATTTTGTAGTTTTATGTCATCAGTCCTCAGGTGATGGGTGCCAAAGCCTTTTGACGAGCTGAGCCTTTTGATGTGCTGAGACATCTCTCTGAATGCTGTCTGTGGAGGAATATAGTGTTTCTTTTCCCAGTCTAGTAGAAAAGCATCTCCTCCTCTCATCAGCACCCCCACCCAGCGTGCACACACGCACTCAGGCATACATCATAACATACAAGCCCTGGAGTGTCTTTTAGCTGTATCTGTTTTCTATGCCAAGACTGTTCAGCCTTTGGCCCCTAGTAGTGGCCTGAAGTGAGCACTGGGCTGGCTATCAGTTCTCTGCAAATACAAATGTACTTGTATTTGCTTGATTCCGAGTACCTGACAGCTACATGAGACACACCTGGTTCTTATTCCTCAGGTTTTCTCTCCAGCCAGTGCCAGCTCAGTTTCTCCATTGTTTTGCCAACGTGACTAGTGTGCCAGTGCTGTTTGGGTGTCTCACTGGGACTGTTGGCATATAGAGTAAAATTCAGTCCAGTTAGCAGGCCTGTACAAAGCGCAGCCTGAGCACCACTCAGGCTGCCACAGGTCTGCAGTTAATGCAGGGATAGAGACGCTTTTCTTTCCTGATTTGCATGCGATTCATTGGCTGTTTCTGTATCCTGACTATGGGAAGGTGAAATTTCTGCCAGGTGCCATGTTACATGCAGCAGTTTAACAATTTGGGGCTTTGCTATTTAGAAAGCCTGGAATTCAGAGACTAGAGGTAAACAGGTTAAAAACCTTTAGTTAAAAAAAAAAACAACCAAAAACCCACAGTGTCCAAATATCTGTGATCTGGTCTGAAAGATTCTGCAGATTTTAGCTGCAGTTCTGTTAGCTGAGGCTGGTATTTTTTGTACCAGTTGGAAGCTAACCAGAACTTCTGTTTGGAACACTGTATACTGGTCTATGGAAGCATCATTTTCTGTCTTCAAACCCCTCTTCAAAAGTTCACCATTTCCACATTGTTGATGGGAGTTGTTGTCTGCTAAAAAATGATGAGGGTGGGTCACTGGAGTCCAGTCTGTGGCTGTGGCAGAGCCATATGCAACATGAGCCAGCTGCTTCAGTGAGTATAGGAGTGAGGGACCCTGCGGTGGCTTGGCTCTGTCCTCCAATGCAGGTTGAGGCAGTCTGGAGCTGAGTTGAAGTTCCTTC